>NC_080383.1:53367313-53711347 GCF_014773155.1 Arachis stenosperma | reverse complement strand
AAAAGAATCAATGGATTCTATTCCAACCTGATTGAGAACCGACAGAGATTAGCCGTGCTGTGACGAGCATAGGAACGTTTTCACTGAGAGGATGGGAGGTAGCCATTGACAACGGTGACACCCTACATAGAGCTTGCCATGGAAGGGACCTTGCGTGGGGAAGAGTTCAAGGAGAAGTAGAAATTCAAAGGACAAAGCATCTCCAAAACTCCAACATATTTCTCATTACAGCACAACAAGTAACGCTTTTATTCTCTTTTATTTTTTTATCTAATAATTCCAACTGATAATTTTAATCAATATCCTGACTAAGATTAATAAAATAAATATAGTTCATTTCAACAAAAAATAATCTCCGTGGGATCGACCCTTACTCACGTAAGGTATTACTTGGACGACCCAGTGCACTTGCTGGTTAGTTGTGCGGATCACAAATTCGTGCACCACCCAGCACTTGCGAGTCTGAAGCACGTCACAGTCATTCATTACCGGAATCCTACTCGGAATACCACAGACAAGGTTAGACTTTACGGATTCCCAGGATCTTACTCGGAATACCACAGACAAGGTGAGACTTTCCGGATCCTCATAAATGCCGCCATCTATCTAGCTTATACCACGAAGATTCTGTTGGGAATCTAAGAGATACCATTCAAGCTCTGTTGCATGTAGAACGGAAGTGGTTGTCAATCACGCGCGTTCATAAGTGAGAATGATAATGAGCGTCACATAATCATCACATTCATTATGTTCTTGGGTACGAATGAATATCTTGGAATAAGAATAAGAAAGATTTGAATAAAAGAAAATAGAATTGCATTAATACTTGAGGTACAGCAGAGCTCCACACCCTTAATCTATGGTGTGCAGAAACTCCACCGTTGAAAATACATAAGTGAAGGTTCGGCATGGCCGAATGGCCCAGCCCCCATGATCTGAGAACTAATCGTCCCAAGATGTCTAATACACTAGTTAAAAGTCCTATTTATAAATAAACTAGCTACTAGGGTTTACATGAGTAAGTAATTGATGCATAAATCCACTTCCGGGGCCCACTTGGTGTATGCTTGGGCTGAGCTTGATCAATCCACGAGCTGAGGCTTCTCTTGGAGTTGAACTCCAAGTTATGACGTGTTTTGGGCGTTCAACTCCGGATCATGACGTTTTTCTGGCGTTTAACTCCGGACAGCAGCATGAACTTGGCGTTCAACGCCAAGTTACGTCGTCAATTTCCGAATAAAGTATGGACTATTATATATTGCTGGAAAGCCCTGGATGTCTACTTTCCAACGCCGTTGAGAGCGCGCCATTTGGAGTTTCTGTAGCTCCAGAAAATCCATTTCGAGTGCAGGGAGGTCAGATTCCAACAGCATCAGCAGTCCTTTTGTCAGCCTTTTTCAGAGTTTTGCTCAAGTCCCTCAATTTCAGCCAGAATTACCTGAAATCACAGAAAAACACACAAACTCATAGTAAAGTCCGAAATGTGAATTTAACATAAAAACTAATGAAAACATCCCTAAAAGTAGCTTGAACTTACTAAAAATACCTAAAAACAATGCCAAAAAGCGTATAAATTATCCGCTCATCACAACACCAAACTTAAATTGTTGCTTGTCCCAAGCAACTGAAAATCAAATAGGATAAAAAGAAGAAAATATACTATAAATTCCAGAATATCAATGAATATTAATTATAATTAGATGAGCGGGACTTGTAGCTTTTTGCTTCTGAACAGTTTTGGCATCTCACTTTTTCCTTTGAAGTTCAGAATGATTGGCTTCTCTAGGAACTTATAATTTCGGATAGTGTTATGACTTTCCTAGTTAAGCATGTTGATTCTTGAACACAGCTACTTATGAGTCTTGGCTGTGACCCTAAGCACTTTGTTTTCCAGTATTACCACCGGATACATAAATGCCACAGACACATAACTGGGTGAACCTTTTCAGATTGTGACTCAGCTTTGCTAGAGTCCCCAGTTAGTGGTGTCCAGAGCTCTTAAGCACACTCTTTTGCTTTGGATCACGACTTTAACCACTCAGTCTCAAGCTTTTCACTTAGACCTTCATGACACAAGCACATGGTTAGGGACAGCTTGATTTAGCCGCTTAGGCCTGGATTTTATTTCCTTGGGCCCTCCTATCCATTGATGCTCAAAGCCTTGGATCCTTTTTACCCTTGCCTTTTGGTTTTAAGGGCTATTGGCTTTTTCTACTGCTCCTTCTTTTTTTTCTTTTTTTTTTCCATTTTCTTCTTGTTCACTGCTTTTTCTTGCTTCAAGAATCAATTTCATGATTTTTCAGATTATCAATAACATTTCTCTTTGTTCATCATTCTTTCAAGAGTCAACAGTTTTAACATTCATAAACAACAAGATCAAAAGACATATGCACTGTTCAAGCATTCATTCAGAAAACAAAAGTATTGTCACCACATCAATATAATTAAATTAATGTTCAAGGGTAATTTCGAAATTTATGTACTTCTTATTCTTTTGAATTAAAACATTTTTCTTTTAAGAGAGGTGAAGGATTAATGGATTTTATTCATAGCTTTAAGGCATGGTTACATACTAATGATCATGAAGTAGAGACACAAAACATAGATAAACACAACATTAAAAATCGAAAAATAGAAAGAAATAAAGAACAAGGAATGAATCCACCTGAGTGAGGGTGGCGCCTTCTTGAAGGTCCAATGGTGCTCTTTGAGCTCCTCTATGTCTCTTCCTTGCTTCTGTTGAATGATTCCTAGTAATTTTTGGTGTTCCTACCCTTAGTTGCTTCCAATATTTGTGTGGAGGACAACTTATCCCCTGAGATATCTCAGGGATCTCTTGATTTGCAGCCACATGTTCTACCACTGAGCTCTGACGGCTTTATATGAGTCTTTCCATCTCCCATGACTCAGAGGTGGAAGCTTTTGTCTTCCCTTTGAGGTTTCTCTGGCCTTAGGTGCCATTAATGGTAATGGAAAAGCAAAAAGCTATGCTTTTACCACACCAAACTTAAAATATTGCTCGCCCTCGAGCAAGAGAAGAAAGAGAGAAGAAGAAGAAGAAGAAGAAAATGGAGGAGAGTGAGGGGAGATGGATTCGGCTATATGGGTGGGATTGGGTGGGAAGGAGAATATGAATTGTAAAGGTAAGTGGGGTGTATGGGGAAGAGTGGATAAATGTAGGTGGTGAATGAAAAACAGACGGGATGACCATGAATGTAGAGAGAGAGGGCGAGGTAGGTGGGGATCCTGTGAGGTCCACAGATCCTGAGGTGTCAAGGAATTCCATCCCTGCACCAAATAGGCATGTAAAATGCCTTTGCACACCATTCTGGCGTTTAAACGCCCATTGGTGCACATTCTGGGCGTTCAACGCCCATGTAAAGCATGTTTCTGGCGTTGAACGCCAGTTTCATGCTTGTTACTGGCGTTCAGTGCCAGTTTTTCCTCTCTGGGCACATTCCTGGCATTCAGCGCCAGAATGTTGCTTGTTTCTGGCGTTCAGCGCCAGAATGGTACTCTGTTCTGGCGTTGAACGCCAGCCAGATGCATCTTGCTGGCGTTGAACGCCAGCCTGTGCGTCCTCCAGGGTGTGAATTTTTTCTTCTGCTGTTTTTGATTTTGTTTTTAATTTTTATGATTTTTTCGTGACTCCTCATGATCATGTACCTAATAAAACACAAAATAACAATAATATAGAATAAAATAAAAATTAGATAAATAAAATTGGGTTGCCTCCCAACAAGCGCTTCTTTAATGTCAATAGCTTGACAGTGGCTCTCATGGAGCCACAAGGTGATCAGGTCAACGTTGTATAGTTGCCAACACCAAACTTAGAGTTTGGATATGGGGTCTTAACACCAAACTTAGAGTTTGGTTGTGGCCTCACAACACCAAACTTAGAGTTTGACTGTGTGGGCTCTTCTTGACTCTGAATTGAGAGAAGCTCTTCATGCTTACTCTCTTCTGTCACAGAGGGATGGCCATGTGCCTTAAACACAAGGTAGTCCCCATTCAATTGAAGGACTAATTCAACTCTGTTGACATCTATCACAGCTCCTGCTGTGGCTAGGAAAGGTCTTCCAAGGATGATGCAATCATCCTCTTCCTTCCTAGTGTCTAAGATTATGAAATCAGCAAGGATGTAAAGGCCTTCAACCTTTACTAACACGTCCTCTACTATTCCATAAGCTTGTCTCAATGACTTGTCTGCCAGTTGTAATGAGAACAAGGCAGGTTGTACATCAATGATTCCCAGCTTCTCCATTACAGAGAGTGGCATAAGATTTATCCCTGATCCCAGATCACACAGAGCTTTTTCAAAGATCATGGTGCCTATGGTACAAGGTATTAAGAACTTGCCAGGATCTTGTTTCTTTTGAGGTAGAATTTTCTGAATCCAAGAATCCAGTTCATTAATGAGCAAGGGAGGTTCACTTTTCCAAGTCTCATTACCAAACAACTTGGCATTCAGCTTCATGATAGCTCCTAAGTATTGAGCAACTTACTCTCCAGTTACATCTTCATCCTCTTCAGAGGATGAATAGTCTTCAGAGCTCATGAATGGCAGAAGGAGATTCAATGGAATCTCTATGGTCTCTGTATGAGCCTCATATTCCTTTGGATCCTTAATAGGAAACTCCTTCTTGCTTGAGGGACGTCCCAGGAGGTCTTCCTCACTAGGATTTTCGTCCTTCTCCTCCCTTGTGCATTCGGCCATGTTGATCACATCAATGGCCTTGCACTCTCCTTTTGGATTCTCTTCTGTATTACTTGGGAGAGCACTGGGAGGAGTTTCAATGACTTTTTTACTCAACTGGCCCACTTGTGCCTCCAGATTTCTAATGGAGGATCTTGTTTCACTCATGAAACTGAAAGTGACTTTTGACAGATCAGAGACTACATTGGCTAAATTAGAAGTATTTTGTTCAGAATTCTCTGTCTGTTGCTGAGAAGATGATGGATATGGCTTGCTATTGCCCAGCTTGTTGCGTCCACCATTGTTAAAGCCTTGTTGAGGCTTTTGTTGATCCTTCCATGAGAAATTTGGATGATTTCTCCATGATGAGTTATAGGTGTTTCCATAAGGTTCACCCATGTAATTAACCTCTGCCATGGCAGGGTTCTCAGGATCATAAGCTTCTTCAGAAGCCGCCTCTCTAGTACTGTTGGATGCATGTTGCCATCCATTCAGATTTTGAGAGATCATGTTGACCTATTGAGTCAACACTTTGTTCTGAGCCAATATGGCATTCAGAGCATCAATTTCAAGAACTCCTTTCTTCTGAGGTATCCCATTGTTCACGGAATTCCTCTCAGAAGTGTACATAAATTGGTTGTTTGCAACCATGTCAATGAGTTCTTGAGCCTCTTCAGGCATTTTCTTCAGGTGAATAGATCCACCTGCAGAATGGTCCAATGACATTTTCGAAAATTCAGATAGACCATAATAGAATATATCTAATATGGTCCATTCTGAAAATATGTCAGATGGACATCTTTTGGTCAGCTGCTTGTATCTTTCCCAAGCTTCATAGAGGGATTCACCATCTTTTTGTTTGAAGGTTTGAACATCCACTCTCAGCTTGCTCAGCTTTTGAGGAGGAAAGAATTTATCCAAGAAGGCAGTGACCAGCTTATCCCATGAGTCCAGGCTATCCTTGGGTTGTGAATCCAACCATATTCTAGCTCTGTCTCTTACAGCAAAAGGGAAAAGCATGAGTCTGTAGACTTCAGGATCAACCCCATTCGTCTTTACAGTCTCACAGATCTGCAAGAACTCAGTTAAAAACTGATAAGGATCTTCAGATGTAAGTCCATAAAACTTGCAGTTTTGTTGCATTAAAGCAACTAGTTGAGGCTTAAGCTCAAAGTTATTGGCTCCAATGGCAGGAATGGAGATGCTTCTTCCATCAAATTTGGACGTTGGCTTTGTGAAGTTACCAAGCATTCTCCTTGCATTATTATTATTTTCGGCTGCCATCTCCTTCTCTTGTTCTAATGTTTCTGAAAGGTTACCTTTAGAATAATGTAATTTAGCTTCTCTTAATTTCCTCTTCAAAGTCCTTTCAGGTTCTGGATCTATTTCAACAAGAGTGCCTTTATCCCTGTTCCTGCTCATATGAAAGAGAAGAAAACAAGAAAAGAAGAGGAATCCTCTATGTTACAGTATAGAGATTCCTTTATGTTAGTAGAAAAAGAAGGGGTAGAAGAATGAAGAGGGAGATTCGGATTTTTGGATGAAGAGAGGTGGAGAGAAGTGTTAGTAATTAAATAATTAAATAGAAGAAGAAAAGAGGAGGGAGATTTCGAAAATAATTTTGAAAAAGGGGTTAGTAATTTTTCAAAAATTTAGAGATAAAATGTAATTAAAATTAAAACATGAAACAATTAATTAATTAAAAAGAATTTTTGAAAAAGAGAGAGATATTTTCGAAAATTTGAAGAGGGAAAAGTAGTTAGGTGGTTTTGAAAAAGATAAAAGATAAACAAAAAGTTGGTTAGTTGATTGAAAAAGATTTGAAATCAAATTTGAAAAAGATAGGAAGATAAAAAGTTAGATAAGATATTTTGAAATCAAATTTTGAAAAAGATAAAATTTTTGAAAAAGATCAAATAAAAGATAAAAAGATTTAATTCAAAAATTTTGAAATTATTTACTTCACTAACAAGAAACTACAAGATTCTAGAACTCAAAGATTGAACCTTTCTTAACAAGAAAGTAACAAACTTCAAATTTTTGAACCAATCACATTAATTGTTAGCTAATTTTCGAAAATATGATATAAAGATAAGAAAAAGATTTTTGAAAAATAATTTTTAAAATTTTCGAAAATAATAAAAAAATGAAAAAGATATGATTTTTGAAAAAGATTTTGAAAAGATAAGATTTTAAAATTGAAATTTTGACTTGACTTGTAAGAAACAACTAATTTTAAAAATTTTTGACCAAGTCAACCCAAAATTTCGAAATTTTGGAGGGAAATAAGGAAAAGATATTTTTTTGATTTTTGAATTTTTAATTATGAGAGAGAAAAACAACAAAAATACTTAATGCATGAAACTTTTAGATCAAAACCATGAATGCATGCAAGAATGCTATGAATGTCAAGATGAACACCAAGAACACTTTGAAGATCATGATGAACATCAAGAACATAATTTTGAAAAATTTTTGATGCAAAGAAAACATGCAAGACACCAAACTTAGAAATCTTTAATGCATGGACTCTAACAAACAAAAAATGCATATGAAAAACAACAAACAACACAAAACAAGAAATCATCAAGATCAAACAAGAGGACTTATCAAGAACAACTTGAAGATCATGAAGAACACTATGAATGCATGAATTTTCGAAAAAAATGCAAGAAAAATTTTTAAAGCATGCAATTGACACCAAACTTAAAAATTGACTCAAGACTCAAACAAGAAACACAAAATAATTTTTTTATTTTTATGATTTTATGAATTTTTTTTTTAGTTTTTATTAATTTTTTCGAAAATAAAGTTTAGAAAAACGAAAAATAAAAGAAAAATTTTGAAAAAGATTTTTGAAAAGAAAATTACCTAATCTGAGCAACAAGATGAACCGTCAGTTGTCCATACTCGAACAATCCCCGGCAACGGCGCCAAAAACTTGGTGGACGAAATTGTGATCCACATTCTTTAAGTTGTACTCCTTGTACTTTTATGGAATTTGAAATTGGCACGAGTGAACACAACTCCTTTCAACTAACCAGCAAGTGTACTGGGTCGTCCAAGTAATAAACCTTACGTGAGTAAGGGTCGATCCCACAGAGATTGTTGGTATGAAGCAAGCTATGGTCACCTTGTAAATCTCAGTTAGGCAGATAAAATTATGAAATTTAGAAAATAAAATAATAAAAAGAAATAATAAAAGGGATACTTATGCAGATTCATTGGTGGGAATTTCAGATAAGCATATGGAGATACTGTATGGCTCAAGAACGCCTACTTTCCTACTGCTTCAACTCAATCCTTCTTACTCCTTTCCATGGCAAGCTGTGTATAGGGGTTCACCGTTTGACGATGGCTACTTTGAATCCTCTCGGGAAAATGGTCCTCTGCGGCTGTCACTCGCATGGCTAATCGTCTGGAGGCATCACACTGGCCGAAGGCTACATCCCATCCTCGCAGTGAAAACTACGCTCACGCGCTCTGTCACAGCACGGCTAATCACTGGTTGGTTCCCGCGCCTACTGGAATAGAATCCCTTGATTCTTTTGCGTCTGTCACTAACGCCCAGCACTTGCGAGTCTGAAGCACGTCACAGTCATTCATTACCGGAATCCTACTCGGAATACCACAGACAAGGTTAGACTTTTCGGATTCCCAGGATCCTACTCGGAATACCACAGACAAGGTGAGACTTTCCGGATCCTCATAAATGCCGCCATCTATCTAGCTTATACCACAAAGATTCTGTTGGGGAATCTAAGAGATACACATTCAAGCTCTGTTGCATGTAGAACGGAAGTGGTTGTCAATCACGCGCGTTCATAAGTGAGAATGATAATGAGCGTCACATAATCATCACATTCATCATGTTCTTGGGTACGAATGAATATCTTGGAATAAGAATAAGAAAGATTTTAATAAAAGAAAATAGAATTGCATTAATACTTGAGGTACAGCAGAGCTCCACACCCTTAATCTATGGTGTGCAGAAACTCCACCGTTGAAAATACATAAGTGAAAGGTTCAGGCATGGCCGAATGGCCAGCCCCCATGATCTGAGAACTAATCGTCCCAAGATGTCTAATACACTAGTAAAAAGTCCTATTTATAAATAAACTAGCTACTAGGGTTTACATGAGTAAGTAATTGATGCATAAATCCACTTCCGGGGCCCACTTGGTGTATGCTTGGGCTGAGCTTGATCAATTCACAAGCTGAGGCTTCTCTTGGAGTTGAACTCCAAGTTATGATGTGTTTTGGGCGTTCAACTCTGGATCATGACGTTTTTCTGGCGTTTAACTCCCCGGACAGCAGCATGAACTTGGCGTTCAACGCCAAGTTACGTCGTCAATTTCCGAATAAAGTATGGACTATTATATATTGCTGGAAAGCCCTGGATGTCTACTTTCCAACGCCGTTGAGAGCGGGCCATTTAGAGTTCTGTAGCTCCAGAAAATCCATTTCGAGTGCAGGGAGGTCAGATTCCAACAGCATCAGCAGTCCTTTTGTCAGCCTTTTTCAGAGTTTTGCTCAAGTCCCTCAATTTCAGCCAGAATTTACCTAAAATCACAGAAAAACACACAAACTCATAGTAAAGTCCAGAAATGTGAATTTAACATAAAAACTAATGAAAACATCCTTAAAAGTAGCTTGAACTTACTAAAAACTACCTAAAAATAATGCCAAAAAGCGTATAAATTATCCGCTCATCACTCCCTCACTAAAAACTACATCTAAACTATGAAAAGTGCTTTCTCCAATTCCCCCTCGATTGTTCACTTCATTCCTCCACTTTACAGCCCTTGGTCTGTGTTCTCTGGGCTTGGATCTGGGCCAAAAAGAGCCTATAAACTGCTGGGAATGAGATCTGTAATTTCTGGTGCGTGGCCTCTATCACGCGTCTGCGTGGGTCATGCGGTCACGTCATTTGGAGTTTTACTTGTCATGCGGTCGCTTCAGTCATGCGTCCGCATCATATGCGTTTCGCTTATGGCGCGCGATCGCGTCAATCACGCGGTCGCGTCACTGCCATTTCGTGCTGGCATGCGGCTGCGTCGTCCATGCGTTCGCGTCGCTGCCAGTTTCTTCAAAAACTCCATTTTGCGCTTTCCTTCCATTTTTGTATGTCTCCTTTCCATCCTTTAAATCACTCCTGCCTTAGAAGATCTGAAAATACTTAACACACAATTCACGGCATCGAATGGCAATAAAAGGTAATTAAAATTAATATTTTTAAAGCCTAGGAAACATGTTTTTCACATACATCACATAATAAGGAAGGGAAAGTAAAACCATGCAATTTCACATGAATAAGTGGGTGAAGGATTGAATTATTCACTTAAATTCAGCACAAAATATATCATAAAATATGGATTTATCAGACACCCATAAGTGAAGTCGATGGAAAATCTTCACATTCGTGCCTTGTGTCACCATGCATACATTACGCATCACTCACATTGGGCTGTCTTGGATTCATCATTACCATTCTCGTACTATTCATATCTCAACATTTAATAGTCAACAGTACTTCTAAGTACAGCAGCTGCGTTCCACACAAATGTGGTCATTGGTGTTTAAAAGTTTTATGAAGGCGGTCAATCTGATAATTGCATGTGTTGTGAGAAATCCTATATTGATAAATTCGTCTACTCACAGTCATTGAGGTCTTATTCATTCCCAACAATCAACATCAAGGTGATCAGCCTTAACATATCAGGTCAAGTATGAATAATTCCTAATCAAGTGCTCGCAGACGATCATGCTAAATGCATCAATGAAGATACCCTAACAGCATGAGCAAACAAAAAGCAAAGTATGCAACGAAGCATAGTCAGTCCATTCCCAAACTCTATTAGGAACGAACTGCTCTGATACCAAGTTGTAATGACCCGATTTCTGGTAAGTCCGGATCACTGCCAGTCGTCAGGTGTTACTTCCCAGTAGCCCTATAATACTCTAGACTCTATAATATTTACTACATATGAGCCTTTCGTACTAACTGAATCGTATATGTTAGCTTATTTTTATAACATATCTTTCTTAACAAACATATTAGCATAATAATAAATATCTTCAGGGATATACAATATAAAATAAACACCAAACTAACAACAAAACTAAAATAGCAACAAGATTGCAGAAAGCTTTCATAAATATATACGTCTTTAGTTAGTTCATACAAATTGGACACGCTTAGCTATATACATATATACATATCACTACAAGAAAAAGAGTAATTATCGACGCTAAAAATCGACGACCAAAATCTTCGTTTATAATTTTCGACGGTTTGTCGTCGATAAAATAAAAAAATTAAGAATAAAATATTAAAATCGACGACAGGGTCGTCTGTTTTTTTAAAAACTTAGAACCCCTTCTTATTAGCATCACATCATTGACGAAAGATGGGTGGGGATAATTTTTTTCTCTTTAAAATCGACGAAAATGTCGTCGATTTTAATATTTATTATAACGATGGCCAAAGGTCGTCAATAAATTTAAACGATAAAGATCATTTTTAAAATTAGATGAATGGTTTAGATTTATTATATAAAATAGACGGCTGAAATGTTGATTTTTTTAAAACAAAATCGACAGTATTAGTGTCGATTTTTATCAACAAAAAAATTTTCCCCGCATCCCTCGTTTCGCCCTCAATTCACCTCAATTTACGTCAGAAGTTAACCCCAATTCGTGCCTTCTCCATTTCACATCTGCCATTTCACCAACCCTCCCTCTCCAATGCCATCGTGCCTCTTCGCTCCGCTGTCACCGTGTTGTTGCTCTCGCACCCATCGTCGCCCCTCACACTTGCGCCGCCGTCCCTCCGTCCACTGTTTCAAATAAAAAACATGTTGTAGCACCTCCTTCTACGTATAAATATCCAGAAATTTGTCACATGAACTATTACAAGTGTTATTTTAACTTGTAACAAATGATTTCATAGTTCCATTAGTCTTGCAACATCAAATATGGTTCGGTTTTTCTTATTTTGTGAATTGTGATTCCGAATTTCTGATTTTCTGATGGAGTTCTTCTTCTCTGTTTTGCGAATTGTTGATTTCTTTTTTTTTTTAGTCTCTGCTATTTTTGTAAAGTCTCTGCTTACTCCATATCTCATATTTCTGATTCTTTTCTGTAGCTGCTTTAGTTTTACGCACTGTATGAAGAATTTCATTCTGTTATCTCAATCTCTTTGTTTGATTTAGTAATTAATTCGAATTGTATTGGAATTTGGAACTATGGTTCACTTAATCTGTAACCCTAACTTGCTCTTTTTCATAGCTTGAAACGAAGAGGATTTTGCTCGACATTTTCAAAGAAAAGCAGAAGACACTACAAGAAAAATACCCATTCAGCCACACTTTTTTTAGGCTACATTTGAAAAGCGTAGCCTATTCATAGAATAGGCTACGCTTTTCTTTGTGTTGCCTTTTTATAAGAGAAAAGGATACACAAATGCAGCATCATTTAAAAAGCGTAGCCTTAGGTATTAAAGATATCACTTAAAAAGCGTAGCCGTAGGTTGATATCTATAGGTTCACTTTTCATATCAAAGGAGACGCTTTTAAAAGATAGCCTATTTGTTAAGTTTTGGGTGCGTTTCAAAAGTGATGCCTAATGTCTCTAGAGCCAAAAACTTTAACACTTAGTAATTTTTTTCCTTGTTTTTCCTGAAAGACCTTATTAACACTTAGTAAATTAAAACTAAGGAAATCAAACTTCTGAGTCTCAGTCACCTTCATCCTCGAGCAACAAACCCTCCATAGCACCCTCTCACTCTCGGTCTCGATAGCTAACCATCGTCGCCCCCCACTCTCGGTCTCGATAGCTCGCCATTGACCCTCTCACTCTCGGTCTCGCCATTCACCCTCTCAGTCTCGCCATTGACCGCCTCACTACAAGCGGAAACCCTCTCACTGTCGCCGTTGAGAGTCATCGCCTCCCACTCACGACTCACCTGCTCTACTCTCCACAGTGACCGTCGTCATCTCCTCTTCGCCATCACTTGCACTGATCGTCGCTGTGCGGCCCTCACCATCGTCGCTGCGCCGCTCTCACCATCATCATCTCCGTGCTTCTCATCATCGTCTTCGCTGTGCTCACATCATTGAATAGGTATGTATTGATTTCTATTTGCTTCTGAAATTGATCAGTGGCTTAGGGTTCCTATTTTAGGGGTTTTAATTTGGGGCTTTTAATCTCTGAAATATGGGTCTGTGAACTGTAATTTGATAACATGCATGCTGTTATTGATGAAGATGTGTGGTATTTTAGGGTTTGTGAACTGTGATTCAATATACAGCTTGTCTATTTTCTCTGTATTTTTGTTTCTGAGACTGAATCCAAATGCAGCGTTAATAAGCTTTTGTTTCTGTGATTTCTCAATGAATAAGTTGGCTTTCGTTTCTCTGTTTTCAGCTTCCTATTTTCAGCTTCCTGTTTCCAACAGAGTTCTTACAGTTTGAACGGTTTCTTGGTTAGCCAGAAACAGAAATGGTGTGAAGAATGTAAAGAATGAAAAGAAGACAAGGAGTAGAGAAGAAGTAGAAGAGGAAGAAGAAAGGTGAGCTGAATTGTAAGTTGAATTGAAAACTCACATATACATGCTTAGAAGAATTTCTTAATTCGTCAATTTCGTTGTACTGCAAGGATCTGTTTTTGGATAAGGTATAAGTTGCAGCTTTTTCCTCAGAATTCATGCTTTTATTAGTTATATGTCTAACAGGACTGATAAATAGTCTTTTGCAATCTCCTAGGTAATTCTGCTGCACAACATACCTTGTAGAAAACCTTTTAACTACTGAATTTATTGACTTTGTCTGCACATAACCATTAAAAGAGCTCAAAATACTTAGCTAATGTGGTCTAATCTGGAGAGAAAATAACTCAAGTTGTAGAGTACTTCAACTGTATCTATATTATCCAAAATTTGTGACAAAATTTTCTCCGCAAAGAAGGCTTGGTTTTGGAAAGAAATTAACCCCACTCAAACCCTCAACTTTTCACAAATTAACAGGCCATGAATATTGTTGCCAATAACTTTATAGTTAGAGAAAAAACGTCATTTATGCTTAGTCCTACTATAGTGTTATCTCTATATTACATATTAGATGCGTAGATCCCTTTTCCTAAATATAATCAATTTGTCACCCACCGGTCATTTTCAATATTTTTCCAAGACGATGCTAAAAAGAACCAGCAATATATTTATAAGCTAAGCATTAATTTCTACTAAAGCTAGTTATAAACTAGCTCAATTGCCAACCTATATTCTCAGTTTTATAATGGGCAGCTTAATAAGTATTTTCCCAGAATAAGAATAAGACAAATAAAGCCAAGAGACTAATTTAAAGTAATGGACATAAGAGTTTTCTTACACTTTTAAATCCTTTATGCTTCCAAGAAATAGCCTAATATGACATCATTATTTCATGAAAGAAGACAAACCTTGTGTGTATTTGATAAGCTGCCAAAATGTTGCTTAAACATATCACTGTCTTCATCACAATTTAAACTGCCAATGTTAGCTTCAAGAATCGGTTTTGACTCACTTACAGATTCATCTAAATTGAGCTACTCTGCTTTATATCAGAAATTTCTTCAGAAGACAAAGAAGAAATACAACTATTATTGAAGTCAACTTGCTCTTCTGAAACAACACCCAACTCTTCTGAAACAGAAATGGTGTGAAGAATATAAAGAATGAAAAGAAGACAAGGAGTAGAGAAGAAGTAGAAGAGGAAGAAGAAAGGTGAGCTGAATTGTAAATTGAATTGAAAGAAAGAAATCTGATTAACATGAAAACCAATCATATACAATCCTGGTAAGGTGAACAAAGAATGAAAGGGTTATGGATGGGTAAAACTATATAAGAAAATTGAGTTTTCTAAGAGTAAATATTTATAATTTACTTTTTTAATTTATCAATTTCTCCACTTTAATTAACAATCAAATCCTTGTATACACACCTGTATACACACTTCTGATATGTCAAGCTAAACTATATAATTATTTTAAACATGTTTTGAGACTTCACTCAATAATTAATTTTAAGTATTGGTTGTTGAATAGCTTAGTTGTTATTAGATTAAGAAGCAGTTACGTTCACATGGTCATAGCCTCCATTTTTCTTTGTTTGACTTCATGACTTTTATGTTAGTCCAAGTCTTACACACGGTCCATTTCTTTCAGATTAATATAAAATAATATGAAATATGAACATGAAACGTTTTTTCTTTTCATGATGTCACCGTTTTTTATAAGATTATATTCATTCATGCAATCATCTATCTATATTATTTAATTAATTAATGAATTTGTGTGGTTTCTTTGTAGGAAAGGGAGATTTAATAACATGTTCTAAGCAAAAGAATTCAGAGTTATTTCACACGGTTCTTGGAGGCTTAGGACAATTTGGAGTTATAACAAGAGCAAGAATTTCTCTTCACCCAGCACCCACAAAGGTACGTTTTCATTTTAAAAAATATAAAAAAATCATTTATTTTTAATTTTATCTTTTTTAAATTAAGATTTAAAGCTTAAATTTAAGAAATTTAAAATTTAAAGTTAAAAATAATTTCAAGAAAATAATTTATAATTAATTGACAGAAAAAATTTAACTATCTAATTGACAGAAATCTGATTGTTTGACATCTCCATTGTAGAAATCTAGGTAGTCATCTATAAAAATGGGGACATTGTAGTTACTTATACCCCTTTTGAGTAAAACTACAATTTTTCCCTCAGTTGCTGATTCTTATGGTAATATTCTTCTGAGACTGAAGTTGATTTCTTGAATAGGTGAATGATTTAATGTGTTATGTGTTTAATATTGAAACACTTTTTGTTTTGAAAGTTTTTGTAGATAAATTTAACTTTGATGAATTTTTGAGTTTGTGCTATTAATGCTGCTGCATTCTTGTACCAGTTACATCAATTTCTGAATGTGATATATGCTCAATGTGTGAGTTTAAACTGTGATTGCTGCTGAAGCTTTATTCCTATTTGCACTTCATGGTTGGAGTCAGTTATGAGTAATTCATTGAATTAATGCTACTGCAAGCATAATAGTTGTTGTTTAGAAATGATCATTGCAGGTTGAATTCAATAAAGAAATATTGATTGAGTCCATTATTTTTATCCCTTTCTGCTATCGTAGTGCTGTATTTTTGCTCTTGCTAAATTTTAGCTCACTTTTTGAATTCCTATGAAGCTATGTATATGGTTTTGTGAGTTTAAGTGTATATGGGTTCATAGGAAAGTTAATTTGTTTGACTGCGCTTGCTGCCCCTATTTGAATATGCATATCAGCTCATATGAAATTATAGTTGCTGCTTTGTCTGAAGTGTTTTGAACTCATATGAGCTGTATATTTCTGCTCTGCTACTCTAGCTTAATGTTATCTGAATCATATGAATTTACTGTTCGCTGTATCTGTTTGAATTTCTCTAAATTCATATGAATTGTTGTTTGCTGCTGTTTTAATTTGGGAACGCTCAATTTACTACCGGAATGCTGTCAAATTTTTCTAAAATCTTTATGGTATCAATTTCCAATTGTGAACTGAATTTGGCACATTTTGACTTTACACCTACTTTATTACGGCCAAATTCAATTCATGAATTGGTCGGCTAGCATTTCCACCTCTTCTTTGCTTCCCTTTATCTTAAATACTTGTTTGATGGAAACAAGGAACTATTTGACAAAATTCTGTGTCAAATAGATATAAAAATAGACATCTGAATAGCGGCCATGGATCAACACATTTTCCGAACTTAGATGTGGTATGTCCTTATCTATTCCTTATTCCATAGTTTTACTTGCATTTACATTAATTGCTATGGCTGAAAATGTTTGTTGGCTTTATTAACACTAAAGTTGTATTGCTATGGCTAAAATTTGTTTGTGTAATTCTGGTGGTTGTATCTTTGATTTTGTGCACTTGGTACATATGAATTTGTCCCTATATCTAATTTAAGTGTGAAAGTCTGGTTAATTAGTGCATGAAAAATGCTATAGGGACATATCAGGATTGTGTTAAAGGAAATGGAAGGAAGAAACACCAGTAGATTTTCATAGTTTGAATGAAACAAGATAATACATAATTTCTTGAATTCACCTCTTCTGCCGTGACCATGTTATTTTTTTAGTATATATGCTTTCTTGGCTTACTATGACTACGTGTTCCATTTAATTTTTATAATTACGAATGTCATTATGAATATTTTTTTAACTACTTATCTATATAATTATGCAGGATAACAATGAAGAGTAAGCTGACTATTATTGTGGTTTTTTGGCTAAGATAGAGTGCTATTTAGGATCTTTACATGTATGGTTGACTAATGATTTTTATTAGAAGATACCTTTATTGGCCAAGTGATATTATGGTTTTGATATGGCTATGCTTACTTTAATTTGAGTTGTATGAATTTTTCCAGTTAATTTCATTCTAGTACTTTTGGATCAATGTTATAAATATATTTTGGTTTGAGACAATTTTTATTATATAAAGAAATTATTTAGTATAATTATGTTTTTATTTTTATTTTGTAATATTCAATTCATTTATACATGTAATCATATTAACTATTATGTTGTATTAATAATTATTAGATAATTATATATATATATACAGAAGAAAAAAAAAGACCAAAGGCTACACTTATATGTACAGTAGCTATAGTATACAGAAAAAAAAAAGAGACCTAAGGCTACGCTTATATACAGTAGCTATAGTATACAGAAAAAAAAAACGAGACCTAAGGCTACGCTTATATACAGTAGCTATAGTATACCAAAAAAAAAAGAGGGACCTAAGGCTACGCTTATAAAAAGTAGCTATGGTATACAATGGGCTACGCTTTACAAGTGATGCAGTAGCATTGAAAAGCGTAGCCTATTCTGGAAGAATGAAAGCTGAAAAGCGTAGCCTTTGGTCCTGAACAGCATCACTTGAAAAGCGTAGCCTATTCCCAAACGCCAAAAGCGTAGCCCTTGGTGTAGAAAAGCGTAGCCTTTGAGAATAGGCAACGGCCGAATAGGAATCACTCCAAAAAGCGTAGCCGTAGCCCTAAAAGCGTAGCCGTAGCCTAAGGCATCATTTTTTTTCACTTTTGGCTACACTTTTCAAGTGTACTTGAATGGGTGTTTTTCTTGTAGTGAGAAAAGCGCGGAAGCTGGTACAATTCTGTATTGGAATTTTTAATTTTTGTGTATTTTTTAGATTTACATTAGAATATATTTATATTTTTGTGTTGATTATTGGTGATTATATATTATTTTATTATAATCGGATTATTCTGTTGAACTAGTTGAACATCTATAGAAGGAATGGTTTGGTGATTATATATTATTTCGACCTTTTCTCTTGTCTTTGTATATACATCATGCTGGTATTCAGTTATACTTGTTTTAGTCAGCTTTCAAAGAAAGCATAATCTTAAATGATATTAGTTAAAGGATGTTGGTAGCCTACTTTCAATAGCAATTGAATTGTGGAACAATGTTTATTTGTTATCTAGACGAGTATGCAAATTTAATAACTTTGTTTGATTGTCTCCTGTTCTTTTTACCAGGCCTTACTTTTTGTTATTCATTCACTCCCAAACTTTAGTCAACAAGAAAACTTACTTGGATCCATTTTAAAGTACTCTTTAATTAGATGTGAAGATTTAGCTAAATAAAAATAGGGAGAGGAGAGAATTAAGGAGATTTTTAGAGATTGAGTGTTGTTTTGGATAGTAAAAAAGCTTCTCTTGATAAACACGTTTTGTTGAGTTTAGGGTTTTTATTTTTATTTTTACCTAGTTCTAACAAGTAACAAACAAAATTATTTATTGATTTGGATTTACAAGCTTGTTCTGATTTTTCCTGTGGGTTCAATTTTATAGATGTCAAAAGTCCGCACCTTCTGATCAATCGAGAATCAATTTGCTTGATCCTAAAGATGTAAGTTGCCATATTCTTAAGACAAATTTCACTTGTTCTGTTGTTTTTTTCTATGCTTATCTTCATAGTGCTTAATGTACGATTCTTTTCTCACCTGCTTGCATTAATATATGATGGAATTTCATGTGTTGTGGAATTAATGAGCATGACTTGCATATTGCAAATGGAATATGATCAGATGTTATATCTATATAAGCATGCTCTAATAGGCTGTATTGTTCAAGATCTTTGTTTCTTGAGTTTGCTTATTTTCTTATGTAGCTTATAGCAAACAAGATCAAACGTTGCAAAATTGATGCATTTCCAGGATTAGTATTGTTAATATCCTATTTTATGATATGATAATCTTCCCTCTCGATGTTGTCTATCAATGCTTCCTTTTCTCATCCTTGGTTGTACATCTTTTATAATTTGATCTGCTACTCCTTGTGAAACATGTGCAAATCTTTTAGATTGGAGTTTGGTAATCCTGATAGACCAGAATGTAACAATCTTTTTTCCATATACCAGCTCATTTTGGGAAAGACAAAAGAGGTCAGAAGTTAGAAATGCACTATATTTTATTGCATTTTTAATGATTTCAGTTGTTAATATCTTCTTAGTGGTTCTGGTATCTGCCTATTTTAATTAAGTATTACGGTAATCTTTCCACATGGCTATAACTTGGTCTGGTAATGCAATCAAGTTTGTGCTTGTGATTTTCTATTAGCAGAAGAGTTTGGCTCAATTAGAAAAGAAAGCTCAGATCAAGTGATATTTTGTTGTTTTTGTTCCTATGTATATATATATATATATATATATATATATATATATATATATATATATATATATATATGTTTGTAACAGAATTCCTCCTATTATGCAGTTAAGTCATAAACCAGATTATGAGATGAGAAATTGAAGTTATATTTTACTTCTTCCATGTAAAGTGTTGTATTTATTACAAATGTTTTCTAACGGTGTAGTAATTAGTGACTTCCAAAACTTGTTGCCATTATATACAGGAAGTTGTTCAGGAGTGCCAAAACATGAACTGGGGCACATTCAAAACTCTCTTAACAGATGCCTTGATTGATCATTTGCATCCAATTCAGGTTTAACCTATTAAAAATTGCCTTTGCTAATATTTTATTATGGCTTCCACAATGATTGTTAAGTCTGTATAGGTTTACCACTGGAAGCCACTTGTTTCCTCACTTTTTTTAGTTGACTTCTAATCTCCAAGTTGGATTTCAATGTGACTCCACGAGAATAAGTTGTCTGGATAACATCATATAAAGGTTTTAAAGGAATAATGTTATTTTTAAAGTAGGAGTTGTTTATTGAGGTGTTCCTATGAGGGGTAATCCTAGATCTTCGTCTTCTAGTGATATATGTTCATGTTAACCAGAATTTACTCGTTGGCATTTGGATATTAAAATCAACGGCAATGGTGTTGCTTTTTAAATTTAATATAGACAAAAATTGACGGCAATGTTGTCGATTTTTAATGTAAAATGGACAAAAGAAAATGCAAAATATGTCGATAATTTAATAATTAAATTGACAGCTAATTTGTCAATTTTAATAAATCAAATATCGACACAAGCGTCGTCGATTTTAAATAATATTATCGACAACAAAGGTGTCACTTTTATTAAATATGTGAAAATCTAAAACCTATATTATCGACACGGTAGCCATCGATTTTATTGAAAGTTTATCAACAACACAAGCCGTCGATTTTATTAGTTTTTTGAAAAATCGACATGTTTTAAAGCGACGACTAAAATCGTAAATTTTACTGTCAATTTTTAATATTATCGACGGCAAAGCCGTCGATTTTAACGATGTTTCTTGTAGTGTATAAACTTATATACAACTGACAACTTCCCGGATACCTGGTTCATATAGAAAACCCCTAAGCTGGTACCCGGACTAACAAAGAAAAGAAAATATCAAGTTCTACCCCTCAAAATTGCTACAAAAGTGAGGGAAAGCAAAGTCTAAGGAATAAAGACAATCTATCCTACTTTCTTTTCACCGTGGAGGCACAAGTTTGCAGACCTCATCTCATGACTAGTCTCGAGCATCTCCTGTAGGGTTCGGAAATACATGCTCCTCTGGTACCTCTTTGAATAGAACTCTAGTGGCAGCAAACAAGTTGAAATCCTCCATCAGTGGGAAAAAGGAAAAAGGAAGGAGTGAGAATCTATATGGTTCCCAATAAGGCGACATCGTGAAAACGCTCTCTCTCGTGAAACCTAGAAGTCTGGTTCTATCGTAATAACTCGCTTGCGAAGTTTCTCGGCTACTTCCATATCACGGCTCTAACATAACTCTATCTTGGCATCTTCCGTTGGGGTTAATGCCACTCCTTATTCTATTCTCTATGGCTATTATTCCTAGTTTTACTATCTTAATCTAAGCTTTGGAGAAATTATAATTATACAACTTTAAAACACAAACAAGAATCAAAGAATAGGAAATTAACAAGAAGCATATAGCACGTAGCAGAAAGAATGAGCAGTAAGCAATCACAATCAAATGTGCAACAATTTATGATGCATACCTGTTCCTAGTGTAGGCTATGAACTCATGCGTCGGTTGTCTACCCGCAACCCGACGTTACTCGTAGCGAACACCGAATATGGTTTCCTTACTGTGTCAGTTAGACACATTGGTATCATCATGGGTGAACCCATGTCAGTTAGGATACCTTGGCATCACGGTTACCCGTGTCAGTTAGGCCTCATCATAATAACATTTCAATGTGCATCACAGTAGGAAATGATGCTATCAGTTAGGCGAACATTCTCACATTAGCAACCTTAGGCTATCAGTTAGGCGGGCACTTTCGCATTAGCAATTTGGCACAAAGGCCCATTCAAACATACAATTCTCATGAATAATTATCCATTTCCAATTATCTCTTTGATTCATTCTCGTTTCCTTTCTTTTCATCATACCTTCGCATCACCTTATAGATACGCATAACTCCGCATCACCACATAACTAAGCATACCTCTACATCACCATATTACTAAGTATACCTCTGCATCACCTTTTAACTTTAAACATTCATAGGGACAACTTATATTCTTATTCATTTTCCTGACTTGTTTAGCCTAATGCCTCCTTGGCAACCAGTTTTCTATTTAATAATTAATATAACAAACAGACTCAGCTTCATGCAAACTTTATATCCATGTGTTTGTATCGAACTCAAGTTTTATTTGGTTTAAGTTTTAAAGCATTCTCATTTACAAAACAAAAGTTATGCCTATTCTGATTTGAGAGATTTCTATTTGGTTAACCAGTGAACCGGTTAACTTCCAAAGTGAATAACTAATTTTCTAGAATAGCTATGGCTTTGAAATTTCAACTGAATGAAGTAGACACATATGAGTTCATTTGTTTTTAGTTTCATGACAAAAGCTTCTATACATCAGGAGATATTCATCCATGAAATCACTGCTTTAAGTTTGTAAATCCAATTTAGCCATTAGCGAGCAGTAAAATGTTAAACCTTATAACTTTTAATCCATAGCTTCTAAAATTCTGAAATTTTGAGGGAACAAAATATGCATCATGAGGGTTCTATAAAAACTGAGTTCACTCAATTTGGAGTTTAAGATCAATACCAGTAACTCAAACAAGTCACTGGAATCACCAAATGAGTTTCAGAATTGCATGTTAATAAAACAGTAAACCTTCTATTTTGTAAATTACGTATTTAGTTCTATAAAATTGGGATTATCCCAAAAAATTGTTCTTCACATACCAATCTTTCGACTCTCTTTGGTTTCAACTCAAAAACTCAGCAGAATTAAAAGTTGTGTACGTTGGAAGTTGCTACTGGATTAATTCAAAAGCATATTTTTCAACAGAAACCATTTACTTTCAAACATTTTTATCTTTCAACCTACTCATCAAAAAAATCTGAAATTTTGAGAGGATGATCTAACCTCATCAAGGATTACCAGAGAATTATTACACAATTTTTTAGTAGCTATATTTTGCCCAGAAATTTGTGTAATTCGCTGCCTAATTTCAATGACCATATCGACAGAATTTAGCTTAGGTTCTAACTAACCGTTTTGGTTTCCTAAGCTTCTCATCATCTCTTAATTATCATCTATCTTTATCAAACATAATCCAACATCATAGCTAACAGCAACTACTCATTATATCATCAACAAACATCATTCACATAAACACAAACATACAATTACACTAGCCTAACCTCTACCTCGATAAAGTTTACCCTTGCTCAAGAAATCGGTTCTAGCTTTCCCTTTGTCTCTTCGGTCAAGGCTCCTCCTTGAGCTGGAATTTTGGGAAGCCTTAAAGGAGGATGACAAAGAAGATCATGCTAAAGAAATCCTAGAATCATGATAGTGAGGTGAAGATCACATTCGTAGCTTGATAAAGGCTTGAAGGGGGTTGGAAAGTTGGGCTCCAAGCTCTCAATCTCCTCGGTTGTTCTCTCCTCAATCGCTCTCCCTTTTTAGATTTTAATATCTCAAATATCCTCCCTCTCTTGTTCTCTTGTTAAAGCTTCAAAAATGAGGGTGAGAATGTCTATTTATAATGTGGTGAATGGTGTGGTATGTTGCCACCAAATCAAGGAAGAATGACACTTGTTTAATGGCATGTGTTTCTTCATTAAATGCTTCCTAATGAGTCATCACTCTTGGACAAGTTGTGGCTGAGGTTTGGCCAGCAAAAAAAGAATGGAGAGAGTGGTTTAATTGTGGTTATATGACTAATCGTGAGAGAGAAGTTTGGTTAAGGAAAAATTGGTTCGGTTTAAGTTCGGTTAGATTTTAGTTAAGCTAGGTATTTTGATTCTTTATTTTTCTTCTAGATAATCCTTCTATTGGCTTCATGAATTTCGATTGAAGATTGCTTCCTTGAAGGTTTGGCCAAATTGCCAAAGAGAGGAAAGACAACGGTTCAATAATTAAACCGTAAGATTACCATTTTCAAACCGTAACGGTTTAAACAACCGGCAACTGAGAAATTAGTAGCAGAGAGTATCTCGACTCTGAATAAAATTTAGAATATTCTACTGAACTAATTCAGTCAATAAAAGCTAGTAGTGAAGATTTCATAGATGAATTTAACTTGACGGTCAAATTCATCGTTATCGATACGATTTTTGGCTTAGGACACATTTTTATCTCTTATGATATATCTTTTCTTTTCATTTATCAAGTCTAAATCCGCCTTATTATTTTATTTTAAGTACGAATCAGTATCTTAGATAGAAACAATCGTGTTTGAAGGGAAAACAGAAATAATTGCCTTAATTCATCGAGACGCTGCTGAGCTCTTCATCCCCAACAATGGAGTTTAGAGACTCATGCCGTCAAAAGGTACAAAGTTCAGATCTAAAAATGTCATGAGATACAAAATAAGTCTCTAAAAGTTGTTTAAATACTAAACTAGTAACCTAGGTTTACAGAAAATGAGTAAATTAAGATAGATAGTGCAGAAATCCACTTCTGGGGCCCACTTGGTGTGTGCTGGGGCTGAGACTTAAGCTTCTCACGTGCCTGGACTGTTTCTGGAGTTAAACGTCAGGTTGTAACCTGTTTCTGGTGTTTAACTCCAACTTGCAACCTGTTTCTGGCGTTCAACACCAGAATGCAACATGGAACTGGCGTTCAATGCCAGTTTACGTCATTTATCTTCGCGCAAAGTATGGACTATTATATATTGCTGGAAAGCTCTAGATGTCTACTTTCCAACCCAATTGAGAGCGCGCCAATTTTCTGTAGCTCCAAAAAATCTATTCCGAGTGCAGGGAGGTCAGAATCTAACAGCATCAGCAGTCCTTTTTCAGCCTGAATCAGATTTTTGCTCAACTCCCTCAATTTCAGCCAGAAAATACCTGAAATCACAGAAAAATATACAAACTCATAGTAAAGTCCAAAAATATGAATTTTGCCTAAAAACTAATAAAAATATACTAAAAACTAACTAAAACATACTAAAAACTATATGAAATTACCCCCAAAAAGCGTATAAAATATCCGCTCATCACAACACCAAATTTAAACTGTTGCTTGTCCTCAAGCAACTAGATAAATAAAATAGGATAAAAAGAAATCAAGAAGCAATAGTATCTCAGAGTTTTAAGTGAAGCTTAGATTCTAATTAGATGAGCGGGACTAGTAGCTTTTTGCTTCCGAACAGTTTTGCATCTCACTTTATCCTTTGAAATTCAGAATGATTGGAATCCATAGGAACTCAGAATTCAGATACTATTATTGATTCTCCTAGTTTAGTATGTTAATTCTTGAACACAACTACTTTATGAGTCTTGGCCGTGGCCCTAAGCACTTTGTTTTCCAGTATTACCACCAGATACGTAAATGCCACAGACACATAACTGAGTGAACCTTTTCAAATTGTGACTTAGCTTTGCTCAAGTCCCCAATTAGAGGTATCCAGAGTTCTTAAGCACACTCTTTGCTTTGGATCTCGACTTTGACCACTCAGTCTCAAGCTTTTCACTTGGACCTGTATGCCACAAGCACATGGTTAGGGACAGCTTGATCTAGCCGCTTAGGCCTGGATTTACCTCCTATCCATTGATGCTCAAAGCCTTGGATCCTTTTCACCCTTGCCTTTTAGTTTAAAGGGCTATTGGCTTTTTCTACCTCTTTTTCTTCTTTTTTTTCACTGCTTTTTCTTGCTTCAAGAATCAATTTTATGATTTTTCAGATCAGCAATAATATTTCTCTTGTTCATCATTCTTTCAGGAGCCAACAATTTTAACATTCATAAAATTCAATATCAAAAATATGCATTGTTCAGGCATTCATTCAGAAGACAAAAAGTATTGCCACCACATATAAATAATTAGAATTTTCCTTATTAAGAACTCAAAAAAAAATATATTGCCTCTTTATTCTAAAAATCTACTATTTTATTCATGTTTGATGAAGATGAGAAAAATAAAGTATAGCTTAATTGGAGATAAAATCAAAATAGATATACTAATTACTACTACTCATATATAATTTCTAAGGTAAATTCCTATAAGAACAATTATCACAGAGTTAAAGCTAAGATTAGGACTCAACAACCGTTATTTTGGGAGGTGGATGCTCCTTTAATCTGTGGAGTGCTTGGCCCTTCAAGAGATATCTTTCGTCGCTTCAGTTGCCTCAGTTCACGCCCCTGCTCCTCTTGTTCCTTAAGCAGTTTGCAAAGCATGCTATTTTGATTTTGCTGTTCTTCCTTTAATTGCTCCATAGCTTCTTGTGACTTGGTGACAGATGCTTCAAGACGATCCCAGTATTCAATTTGAGAGATTTCTGGGAGGAACTCCTGTGCTCTCCTCTTGATGGGGTCGTCCTGCACTTGTTGTCTTTCCATTGACTTTTTGGTGATTGGTCGCTCAACTGAGATGTACTCAGTTACTCCCGTCTTTACCCTGGCATCTTTACATAGCATAGAGATTAAGCTTGGATAAGCCAATTTGGCATCTTTGGAGTTCTTCTTTGCAATTGTGTAAAGTTCACAAGAAATCAGCTGATGAACTTCCACTTCTTTTCCCAACATAATGCAATGGATCATTACTGCTCTTTTGATGGTGACTTCAGAGCGGTTGCTAGTGGGTAGTATAGAACGCCCAATGAAGTCTAGCCAGCCTCTGGCGACTAGTTTGAGATCTTCTCTCTTAAGTTGATTTGGAACACCCTTTGTGCTGGTTGTCCACTTGGTTCCAGGGAGGCATATGTCCTCTAGAATTTCGTCCAAGCCCTTATGTGTTCTTATCATTCTCCTATTAAAGGAGTCTGGGTCATCTTTCAGCTGAGGTAGCTTGAAGATCTCCCTGATTTTGTCAGGATGAAGGTGAACAATCTTTCCTTTGACCAGAGTTCGATAGTCATAGAAGGCGGCTCCAGCTAATCTCTGCCTGTCTGTTTGCCACAGATTAGAATAGAATTCCTGAACCATGTTTCTTCCCACCTTTGTCTCAGGATTAGCTAGGATTTCCCAACTCCTGTTTCGAATTTGCTCTTGGATCTCTGGATATTCATCTTCTTTCAGATTGAATTTAACTTCTGGGATCACTTACCTTAGACCCATTATTTTGTAGTAATGGTCTGAATGTTCTTTGGTTAAGAACTTCCCTTGATTCCAAAGTGGTTTTGGAATATTCTCTTTTTTACCTCTTGAAGTGGTTTGTTTTCCCTTAGGAGCCATGATCTTAGTGGGTATGGCTTAGTGATCACGAATAAACACACCAAACTTAGAGGTTTGCTTGTCCTCAAGCAAAAGAAAGGAAAGGAGAGGGATAGAAGGAGAGCCAATTTCGAATGGTGGAAGAGAGGAGGGAGGCCGAATATGGATTTAAAGGGAGGGGTGTGTTTTCGAAAATTTTGAAAAAGATAAGATAGAAGATATGATTTGTGAAAGATAAGTATGATAAGAAAAATATTTAATTTAAAATTGAAGAGTTATGAAAGATATTTGAAAAAGATGAATCTGAATTTTTATTTTAAAAAAAAAAGATTTGAGATGAATTTGAAAAGATAATTGAGTTTCAAAAAAAATTGAAAAGAAGTTAGATGGGATTTAAAAAGGATTTGTGTTTATGAATTAAGATACATTTGATATCTTTGAAAAAGGGTTTGAAAAATTAGGATTAAAATTTTTGGAATTGAAAGATGAGAGTTTGTAACATGTTTATGCAAAAAATCATGAATTGTAACATGAAAAATGGAAAAATTTGAGTTGAAAACGAATTCACCTCCTCCCCACAATCCTGGCGTTAAACGCCCAAACACTGCATGTTTTGGGCGTTTAACACCCATCTGTAGCTTCTCCTCGGCGTTTAACGCCCAACTGTTGCTTCTGGCTAGCGTTAAATGCCAGGAACTCCTTTATCACTGGGCATTTTTTTGAACGCCCAGGATGCTGTAAATCTGGTGTTAAACGCCTAGAAGATGCTTCTTTCTGGCGTTTAATACCCAGATGGCTATCTCTACTGGCGTTAAACGCCCAGTAGATGCTTCTTTTGGGCGTTTAACGCCCAAAACAGCTCTTACTGGCTTTTTCACACCAGTGAGCTTCTTTTAGCTGTTTTATCCTCTGAATCCTTCTGTAACTCTGTGAACTCATGCAAT
Source organism: Arachis stenosperma (assembly GCF_014773155.1). Classification (NCBI taxonomy): domain Eukaryota; kingdom Viridiplantae; phylum Streptophyta; class Magnoliopsida; order Fabales; family Fabaceae; genus Arachis; species Arachis stenosperma. The sequence continues at coordinate 53,683,564 of NC_080383.1, read as the reverse complement.
TACCATTTTACCTTGAAGAAAATTAATATGAACCTATAAAAATCAATTAATTGAAAAATAAGCTTTGTTAATGGCTGGGTTGCCTCCCAGCAGCGCTTCTTTATTGTCTTTAACTGGACTATTACTGAGCTTTAATCAAGTCTCAACCTTGAGCATTCTTGCTCAAAATTGGTTTCAAGATAATGTTTGACTCTCTGTCCATTAACAATGAACTTTTTGTTAGGGTCATTATCCATATGGTGACACACTTGTAATCACATATGGACCTCTCCACCGGGATTTTAATTTTCCAGGGAATAATCTGAGCCTAGAATTAAACAGTAGAACTTTCTGCCCTGGCTCAAAGACTCTGGATGACAGCTTCTTGTCATATCATCTTTTTGCTTTCTCTTTGTAAATTTTTGCATTTTCGAAAGCATTGAGTCTGAATTCCTCTAGCTCATTTAACTGGAGCAATCATTTTTCTCCAGCTAACATGGCATCAAGGTTTAGGAATCTGGTTGCCTAGTAGGCCTTATGTTCCAGTTCCACTGGCAAGTGACAGGCTTTTCCATACACAAGCTGGTATAGAGAGGTCCCTATAGGAGTCTTGAATGCTGTTCTGTATGCCCATAGAGCATCATCCAAGCTTCTTGCCCAATCCCTTCTACGGTTAATCACAGTCCGTTCCAAGATTCTTTTAAGTTCTCTATTAGAGACTTCAGCTTGCCCATTTGTCTGTGGATGATATGGAGTGGCCACCTGGTATGCGAAATTGTGATCAATACTTTTCACAGCTCAAATAATCCCCGGTAATGAATCCAAAAACTTGGTGCTCAATACCATGGCATAAACACAACTTCGCACAACTAACCAGCAAGTGCACTGGGTCGTCCAAGTAATAAACCTTACGCGAGTAAGGGTCGATCCCACGGAGATTGTTGGTATGAAGCAAGCTATGGTCACCTTGTAAATCTCAGTCAGGCAGACTCAAATGGGTATAGTGATAAACGAATAAAGTATAAAGATAAAGATAGAGATACTTATGTATATCATTGGTGAGAGCTTCAGATAAGCGAATGAAGATGCCTTCCCTTCCGTCTCTCTGCTTTCCTACTGTCTTCATCCAATCCTTCTTACTCCTTTCCATGGCAAGCTCATGTAGGGTTTCACCATTGTCAGTGGCTACCTCCCATCCTCTCAGTGAAAATATTCCCATGCTCTGTCACAGCATATGGCTAATCAGCTATCGGTTCTCGGTCAGGCCGGAATAAAATCCATCGATCCTTTTGCGTCTGTCACTAACGCCCCGCCTGCTAGGAGTTTGAAGCACGTCACAGTCATTCAATCATTGAATCCTACTCAGAATACCACAGACAAGGTTAGACCTTCCGGATTCTCTTGAATGCCGCCATCAGTTCTCGCCTATACCACGAAGACTCTGATCTCACGGAATGGCTGGCTCGTTTGTCAGGCGAGCACTCGGTTGTCAGGCGATCAACCATGCATCGTGTTATCAGGAATCCAAGAGATATTCACTAAGCCTCATATGCTTGTAGAACAAGAGTGGTTGTCAGTCACCTTGTTCATGAGTGAGAATGATGATGAGTGTCACGGATCATCACATTCATCAAGTTGAAGAACAAGTGATATCTTGGACAAAGAACAAGCGGAATTGAATAGAAGAACAATAGTAATTGCATTAATACTCGAGGTACAGCAGAGCTCCACACCTTAATCTATGGTGTGTAGAAACTCCACCGTTGAAAATACATAAGAACAAGGTCTAGGCATGGCCATGAGGCCAGCCCCCAAATGATCTAAGAACTAGATGTCCGAAGATAGCTACCAAGATGTCAAATACAATAGTAAAAGGTCCTACTTATAGAAAACTAGTAGCCTAAGGTGTACAAAGATGAGTAAATGACATAAAAATCCACTTCCGGGCCCACTTGGTGTGTGCTTGGGCTGAGCAATGAAGCATTTTCGTGTAGAGACTCTCCTTGGAGTTAAACGCCAGCTTTGGTGCCAGTTTGGGCGTTTAACTCCCATTTAGGTGCCAGTTCCGGCGTTTAACGCTGGAATTTCTATAGGTGACTTTGAACGCCGGTTTGGGCCATCAAATCTTGGGCAAAGTATGGACTATCATATATTGCTGGAAAGCCCAGGATGTCTACTTTCCAACGCCGTTGAGAGCGCGCCAATTGGGCTTCTGTAGCTCCAGAAAATCCACTCCGAGTGCAGGGAGGTCAGAATCCAACAGCATCTGCAGTCCTTTTGAGTCTCTGGATCAGATTTTTGCTCAGATCCCTCAATTTCAGCCAGAAAATACCTGAAATCACAGAAAAACACACAAACTCATAGTAAAGTCCAGAAAAGTGAATTTTAACTAAAAACTAATAAAAATATAATAAAAACTAACTAAAAGATACTAAAAACATACTAAAAACAATGCCAAAAAGCGTACAAATTATCCGCTCATCACAACACCAAACTTAAATTGTTGCTTGTCCCCAAGCAACTGAAGATCAAATAAGATAAAGAGAAGAGAATATGCAATGAACTCAAAAACATCTATGAAGATCAGTATTAATTAGATGAGCGGGGCTTTTAGTTTTTTTTTTTTTTTTGCCTCTGAATAGTTTTGGCATCTCACTTTATCCTTTGGAATTCAGAATGATTGGCTTCTTTAGGAACTCAGAGTCCAGATAGTGTTATTGATTCTCCTAGTTAAGTATGATGATTCTTGAACACAGCTACTTATTGAGTCTTGGCTGTGGCCAAAAGCACTCTGTCTTCCAGTATTACCACCGGATACATACATGCCACAGACACATAATTGGGTGAACCTTTTCGGATTGTGACTCAGCTTTGCTAAAGTCCCCAATTAGAGGTGTCCAGGGTTCTTAAGCACACTCTTATTGCCTTGGATCACAACTTTATTTCTTTCTTTTTCTTTCTTTTTCTCTTTTTTTTTCCCTTTTTCGGTTTTTTTTTTCGCTTGCTTCCTTCTTCTTTTTTTTTTTTTGTATTCACTGCTTTTTCTTGCTTCAAGAATCATTTTTATGATTTTTCAGATCCTCAGTAACATGTCTCCTTTTTCATCATTCTTTCAAGAGCCAACATTCATGAACCACAAATTCAAAAGACATATGCACTGTTCAAGCATACATTCAGAGAACAAAAGTGTTGCCACCACATCAAAATAATTAAACTGTTATAAAATTCAAAATTCATGCAATTCTTTTTCTTTTTCAATTAAGAACAATTCTTAAGAAAGGTGATGGATTCATAGGACATTCATAACTTTAAGGCATAGACACTAAGACACTAATAATCATAAGACACAAACATGGATAAACATAAAGCATACTTTTCGAAAAACAGAAAAATAAAGAACAAGGAGATTAAAGAACGGGTCCACCTTAATGATGGCGGCTTGTTCTTCCTCTTGAAGGTCTTATGGAGTGCTTGAGCTCCTCAATGTCTCTTCCTTGTCTTTGTTGCTCCTCTCTCATGATTCTTTGATCTTCTCTGATTTCATGGAGGAGGATGGAATGCTCTTGGTGCTCCACCCTTAGTTGTCCCATGTTGGAACTCAATTCTCCTAGGGAGGTGTTTAGTTGCTCCCAATAGTCTTGTGGAGGAAAGTGCATCCCTTGAGGTATCTCAGGGATCTCATGATGAGAGGGGTCTCTTGTTTGCTCCATTCTTTTCTTGGTGATGGGCTTGTCCTCATCAATGGGGATATCTCCTTCTATGTCAACTCCAACTGAATAACAGAGGTGACAAATGAGATGAGGAAAGGCTAGCCTTGCCAAGGTGGAAGACTTGTCCGCCACTTTATAGAGTTCTTGAGCTATGACCTCATGAACTTCCACTTCTTCTCCAATCATGATGCTATGAATTATGATGGCCCGGTCTAGAGTAACTTCGGACTGGTTGCTAGTAGGAATGATTGAGCGTTGAATAAACTCCAACCATCCTCTAGCCATGGGCTTGAGGTCATGCCATGGCTAGAGGTCATGCCTTCTCAATTGAACCGGCTTGCCTCTTGAATCTCTTTTCCATTGTGCGCCTGGTGCACGAAATTGCAATAACACTTTTGCAATCCCGCACAACTAACCAGCAAGTGCACTGGGTCGTCCAAGTAATACCTTGCGTGAGCAAGGGTCGATCCCACGGAGATTGTCGGCTTGAAGCAAGCTATGGTTACCTTGTAAATCTTAGTCAGGATATCAGGAATTATCAGGATTGATTGTAAAAAGCAAAAGAACATGAAAAAGGTACTTGTTTTGCAGTAATGGAGAATAGGCTGAGGCTTTGGAGATGCTCCATCTTCCGAATCTCTGCTTTCCTACTGTCATCTTCATCAAACACACAAGGCTCCTTCCATGGAAAGCTGTATGTAGGGTTTCACCGTTGTCAGTGGCTACCTCCCATCCTCTCAGTGAAAATACGTCCCTGATGCTCTGTCACAGCATAGGCTAATCATCTGTCGGTTCTCAATCAGACCGGAATAGAATCCAGTGATTCTTTTGGCGTCTGTCACTAACGCCCCGCCTTCAGGAGTTTGAAGCACGTCACAGTCATTCAATCATTGAGTCCTACTCAGAATACCACAGACAAGGTTTAGACCTTCCGGACTCTCTTGAATGCCGCCATCAGTTCTAGCTTATACCACGAAGATTCTTGTTAAGGAATCCAAGAGACATCTACTCAATCTAAGGTAGAACAGAGGTGGTTGTCAGGCACATGTTCATAGTTGAGAATGATGATGAGTGTCACAGATCATCACATTCATCCGGGTTAAGAGCAAGTGATATCTTAGAATGGAAGCAAGCATGATTGAATAAGAAACAGTAGTAATTGCATTAATCCATCAAGACACAGCAGAGCTCCTCACCCCCAACCATGGGGTTTAGAGACTCATGCTGTGGAAAGTATACAAGAAACGTGTAAAAAATGTCATGAGGTCATCAGGTTCCGATTACAATGTCAAAAGATCCTATAAATAGTAAACTAGTATCCTAAGGTTTACAGAAATGAGTAAATGACAGAAAAATCCACTTCCGGGCCCACTTGGTGTGTGCTTGGGCTGAGCATTGAAGCTTTTATGTGTAGAGACGTTTTCTGGAGTTAAACGCCAGCTTTCATGCCAGTTTGGGCGTTTAACTCCAAGTTTTATGCCAGTTCCGGCGTTTAACGCTGGAATTTCTGATGCTGATTTGCTACGCCGGTTTGGGCCATCAAATCTTGGGCAAAGTATGAACTATCATATATTGCTGGAAAGCCCAGAATGTCTACTTTCCAATGCCGTTGAGAGCGCGCCAATTGGGCTTCTGTAGCTCCAGAAAATCCACTTCGAGTGCAGGGAGGTCAGAATCCAACAGCATCTGCAGTCCTTTTCAGTCTCTGGATCAGATTTTTGCTCAGAACCTTCAATTTCAGCCAGAAAAACACACAAACTCATAGTAAAGTCCAGAAAAGTGAATTTTAACTAAAAACTAATAAAAATATAATAAAAACTAACTAAAAGATACTAAAAACATACTAAAAACACTGCCAAAAAGCGTACAAATTATCCGCTCATCACAACACCAAACTTAAATTGTTGCTTGTCCCCAAGCAACTGAAAATCAAATAGGATAAAAAGAAGAGAATATACTATAGACTCCAAAATATCAAAGAAACATAGTTCCAACTAGATGAGCGGGACTAGTAGCTTTTTGCCTCCGAATAGTTTTGGCATCTCACTCTATCCTCTGAAATTCAGAATGATTGGCTTCTTTAGGAACTCAGAATCCAGATAGTGTTATTGATTCTCCTAGTTAAGTATGATGATTCTTGAACACAGCTACTTTATGAGTCTTGGCTGTGGCCCAAAGCACTCTGTCTTCCAGTATTACCACCAGATACATACATGCCACAGACACATAATTGGGTGAACCTTTTTAGATTGTGACTCAGCTTTGCTAAAGTCCCCAATTAGAGGTGTCCAGGGTTCTTAAGCACACTCTTATTGCCTTGGATCACAACTTTATTTCTTTCTTTTTTTTTTCTTTTCTTTTTCTTTTTCTCCCTTTTTTCGAAAATTTTTTTTTTGTATTCACTGCTTTTTCTTGCTTCAAGAATCATTTTTATGATTTTTCATATCCTCAATAACATGTCTCTTTTTTTCATTATTCTTTCAAGAGCCAACAACTTTAACATTCATGAATAACAAATTTAAAAGACATATGCACTGTTCAAGCATTCATTCAGAAAACAAAAAGTATTGTCACCACATCAAACTAATTCAACTAGTTTCAGAGATAAATTTCGAAATCCTGTACTTCTTGTTCTTTTGTGATTAAAGCATTTTTCTTTTAAGAGAGGTGATGGATTCATAGGACATTCATAACTTTAAGGCAGAATATTTAAATTTTATTAATTATGAACTAAGAACAAGACTCAAAACTAAATATAAGATTAAACTAGAAAATAAAATAGAGAACAAAATAAGATAAAAAAAAACGCAAACATAGGCTACTAATGATAGAGGTTTTCACAGAGTTAGGACTCAACAACCTTGATTTTGAGAAGTAGATGCTCCCTCAGCTTGAGAGGAGAGCTTTTGGCGTTTCAATTCTTGGATTTCACGCCCCTGCTTCTCTTGTTCCTTCAGCAATTTGCAGATCATGCAGTTCTGATTCTGCTGTTCTTCCTTCAGTTGCTCCATAGTCTCTTGCAACTTGTTAATGGATGCTTCTAGGCTGGCCCAGTAGCCAATTTCAGGAAATTCAGGGATGAACTCATGCGCCCTCCTCTTGATAGAGTTGTCTTGCACTTGTCCTTCCATTGACTTCTTGGTGATTGGATGTTCAATGGGTATGAACTCATCTACTCCCATCTTTACCCCAGCCTCTTTACAGAGCAAGGAGATCAAGCTTGGGTAAGCCAACTTGGCTTCAGTGGAATTCTTATTTGCAATTGTGTAGATCTCACAAGCAATCACATGATGAACCTCCACTTCTTTTCCAAGCATAATGCAATGAATCATCACTGCTCTCTTGATGGTAACCTCAGAACGGTTGCTAGTGGGCAGTATGGAACGCCCAATAAAGTCTAGCCAACCTCTTGCAATTGGTTTGAGGTCTCCCCTCTTGAGTTGGTTTGGGACACCCTTAGAATTGGTTATCCACTTAGTTCCAGGGAGGCATATGTCCTCTAGAACTTGATCTAACCCTTTATCTACTCTCACCATCCTCCTATTAAAGGAGTCAGGATCATCTTGCAGTTGAGGTAACTTGAAGATTTCTCTTATTTTGTCCTGATGGAAGTACATAACTTTCCCTCTGACCATGGTTTTATAGGTATGGTAAGCGGTTCCAGTCATTCTCTGCTTATCTGTCAGCCACAGATTTGAGTAGAATTCCTGAACCATGTTCCTTCCAACCTTTGTCTCAGGATTGGTTAGAACTTCCCATCCTCTGTTTCGAATTTGCTCTTGGATCCCCGGATATTCATCTTCTTTCAGATCAAATTTTACTTCCGGGATCACTGACCTCAGACCCATTATTTTGTGATAATGGTCTTCATGTTCTTTAGTTAAGAACTTCTCTTGATTCCAAAGATTCTTTGGATTAGTCTCTTTCTTGCCTCTTAAATTGGTTTGTTTTCCCTTAGGAGCCATGATCTTGATGAATCTTGGCTTAGTGATCACGGAAAAGCACACCAAACTTAGAGGTTTGCTTGTCCTCAAGCAAAGGAAAAGAGAGAAGAGAGGGGGAGGAAGAGGAAATTCGAATGGTGTGATGGAATGAGGGAGCCAAACGTGTATTTATAAGGTGGGGAGGGGAGTTTTCGAAAAATAAGAGAGAAATTTGAAAGGAGATTAGAGAAGATATGGAAAGAAATTGAGAAAAGGGTGAAATTTTTGAACAATGTTTGTAATTGATTTAAAATAAATTTGAAGATTGGTTTTGATTTTTGAAGATTTGAGAGTGAATGATGAATGATTGAAGTGTGATTTTGTAGAAAAAGTATGGGTGAGAAAAGGAAAGTTTGAAAAAAATTGAATTGAAAACAAAATTGTGGTCCCCCCACCAAGCTGGCGTTAAACGCCCAGAATGGCACCCATTCTGGCGTTTAACGCCCATTTGCTTCCCTTTTTGGGCGTTTAACGCCCAGCCAGGTGCCCTGGCTGGCGTTAAACGCCAGAATTCCTTTGTCACTGGGCGTTTTTCCAAAACGCCCAGGATGCTGCATACCTGGCGTTTAACGCCCAAAATGGTACCATTACTGGCGTTAAACGCCCAGAATGGTGCCCATTCTGGCGTTTAACGCCCAAAATGCTCCTTACTGGCGTTTTTTCGCCAGTAAGCTCATTTTCTCTGCTTTTTGAGCTGAATCCTTCTGTAACTCTGTGAATTCCTTCATTTTTGATACTTGCCTCTGTAAGAACTAATCATATACCCTCCTAATGACTGGGTTGCCTCCCAGCAAGCGCTTCTTTACTGTCTTTAGCTGGACTTCTGCTAAGAATCACTCAAGTCTCAGTTTTGAGCATTCCTGCTCAAAATTGCCTTCAAGATAATGCTTGATCCTCTGTCCATTAACAATGAACTTTCTGTCAGAATCAATATCCTGAAGCTCAACATATCCATATGGTGATACTCTTGTGATCACATACGGACCCCTCCACCGGGATTTGAGTTTTCCTGGAAACAATTTGAGCCTGGAATTGAAGAGCAGAACTTTTTGTCCTGGCTCAAAGACTCTGGTTGACAATCTCTTATCATGCCACTTCTTTGCCTTTTCCTTATAAATTTTTGCATTTTCAAAGGCATTGAGTCTGAACTCCTCTAGCTCATTTAGCTGAAGCAATCTTTTTTCACCAGCTAACTGAGCATCCATGTTTAGGAATCTGGTTGCCCAGTAGGCTTTATGTTCCAGTTCCACAGGCAAATGACAGGCCTTCCCATACACCAGTTGGTATGAAGAGGTTCCTATAGGAGTCTTGAATGCTGTTCTGTATGCCCACAGAGCATCATCCAAGCTCTTTGCCCAATCCTTTCTCCGGGCTATCACAGTCCGTTCTAGGATTCTTTTTAGCTCTCTGTTAGAGACTTCAGCTTGCCCATTTGTCTGTGGATGATACGAAGTTGCCACTTTATGGCTGATTCCATATCTAACCATAGCAGAGTACAGCTGTTTGTTGCAGAAATGAGAGCCCCCATCACTTATTAGTACTCTGGGAACACCAAATCTGCTGAAAATATTTTTCTGGAGGAATTTTAGCACGGTCTTGGTATCATTAGTGGGTGTAGCAATTGCTTCTACCCACTTAGATACATAGTCCACTGCCACCAGAATGTAAGTGTTTGAGTATGACGGTGGGAATGGCCCCATGAAGTCAATTCCCCATACATCAAACAATTCTATCTCTAATATCCCTTGTTGAGGCATGGCATATCCGTGAGGCAGGTTACCAGCTCTTTGGCAACTGTCACAGTTACGCACAAACTCTCGGGAATCTTTATAGAGAGTGGGCCAGTAGAAGCCGCACTGGAGAACTTTAGTGGCTGTTCGCTCACTTCCAAAATGTCCTCCATACTGTGATCCATGGCAGTGCCATAGGATCCTTTGTGCTTCTCCTCTGGGTACACATCTGCGGATCACTCCGTCAGCACATCTCTTAAAGAGATATGGTTCATCCCAGAGGTAGTACTTGGCATCTGAAATTAATTTCTTTCTTTGCATATAGCTGTACTCCTTGGGTATGAACCTCACAGCTTTATAGTTTGCCATATCTGCAAACCATGGAGCTTCCTGAATGGCAAAGAGTTGCTCATCTGGGAAAGTCTCAGAGATCTCAGTAGAAGGGAGGGACGCCCCAGTTACTGGTTCTATTCGGGACAGATGATCAGTCACTTGGTTTTCTGTCCCTTTTCTGTCTCTTATTTCTATATCAAACTCTTGCAGAAGCAACACCTATCTTATAAGCCTGGGTTTTGAATCCTGCTTTGTGAGTAAGTATTTAAGAGCAGCATGGTCAGTGTACACAATCACCTTTGATCCCACTAGGTAGGATCTAAACTTGTCAATGGCATAAACCACTGCAAGTAACTCTTTCTCTGTGGTTGTGTAGTTCTTTTGTGCGTCATTTAGAACACGGCTGGCATAATAAATGACGTGCAAAAGCTTGTTATGCCTCTGTCCCAACACTGCACCAATGGCATGATCACTGGCATCACACATTAATTCAAATGGCAATGTCCAATCTGGTGCAGAGATAACTGGTGCTGTGACCAGCTTAGCTTTCAGGGTCTCAAATGCCTGCAGACACTCATTATCAAAGATAAATGGAGTGTCAGCAGCTAGCAGATTACTTAGAGGTTTGGCAATTTTTGAAAAATCCTTTATAAACCTTCTGTAGAATCCTGCATGCCCAAGAAAGCTTCTGATTGCCTTAACATTGGCAGGTGGTGGTAATTTTTCAATTACCTCTACCTTTGCCTTATCCGCTTCTATTCCCTTGCTTGAAATTTTGTGCCCAAGGACAATTCCTTCAGTCACCATAAAGTGACATTTCTCCCAGTTTAAAACCAGGTTAGTCTCTTGGCATCTTTTCAGGACAAGTGATAGGTGGTTAAGACAGGAGCTGAATGAGTCTCCATATACTGAAAAGTCATCCATGAAGACTTCCAGAAATTTCTCTACCATGTCTGAGAAGATAGAGAGCATGCACCTCTGAAAGGTTGCAGGTGCATTGCACAGACCAAAAGGCATTCTCCTATAGGCAAACACGCCAGAAGGGCAGGTGAATGCTGTTTTCTCTTAGTCCTGGGGATCTACTGCAATTTGGTTGTAGCCTGAATAGCCATCCAAAAAGCAGTAATAGTCATGACCAGCTAGTCTTTCTAGCATTTGGTCTATGAATGGTAAAGGAAAATGATCCTTTCTGGTGGCTGTATTGAGCCTTCTGTAGTCAATACACATACGCCACCCTGTGACTGTCCTTGTAGGAACCAGTTCATTTTTTTCATTATGAACCACTGTCATGCCTCCCTTTTTGGGAACAACTTGGACAGGGCTCACCCAGGGGCTATCAGAAATAGGATAAATAATCCCAGCCTCTAGTAATCTAGTGACCTCTTTCTGCACCACCTCCTTCATGGCTGGATTTAGCCTCCTCTGTGGTTGAACCACTGGTTTGGCATTATCCTCCAACAGGATTTTGTGCATGCATCTAGCTGGGCTAATGCCCTTAAGATCACTTATGGACCACCCAAGAGCTGTCTTGTGTGTCCTTAGCACTTGAATCAGTGCTTCCTCTTCCTGTGGATTCAAAGCAGAGCTTATGATCACTGGAAAAGTGTCACCCTCTCCTAGAAATGCATATTTCAGAGATGGTGGTAGAGGTTTGAGTTCAGGTTTGGGAGGTTTATCCTCCTCCTGAGGAATTTTCGAAAATTCCTTTACTTCCTCTAGTTCTTCTTGATCAGGTTGAGCATCTTTGAAGATGTCCTCAAGCTCTGATTCTAGGCTTTCAGTTATATTGATCTCTTCTACCAGAGAGTCAATAATGTCAGCGCCCATACAGTCATCTGGTGTGTCTGGATGCTGCATTGCTTTCACAGCATTCAACTTGAACTCATCCTCATTGACTCTCAGGGTTACTTCCCCTTTTTGTACATCAATGAGAGTTCGTCCAGTTGCTAGGAATGGTCTTCCTAGAATGAGAGTTGCACTTTTGTGCTCCTCCATTTCCAGCACCACAAAGTCAGTGGGAAAGGCAAATGGCCCAACCTTGACAATCATGTCCTCTATTATGCCTGATGGGTGTTTAATGGAGCCATCAGCAAGTTGGAGGCATATCCTGGTTGGTTTGACTTCTCCAGCCAACCCAAGCTTTCTGATAGTGGATGCAGGTATTAGATTGATGCTTGCCCCAAGATCACATAGGGCTGTCTTGGTGCAGGCGCCTTCTAATGTGCATGGTATTATAAAGCTTCCAGGATCTTGAAGCTTTTCTGGTAAGCTTTTTAGTATGACTGCACTGCATTCTTCAGTGAGAAACACTTTTTTAGTTTCTCTCCAATCCTTCTTATGACTTAAGATCTCTTTCATGAACTTAGCATAAGAAGGTATTTGCTCAAGTGCCTCTGCAAACGGAATCTTTATTTCAAGAGTCCTTAGATAGTCTGCAAAGTGGGCAAATTGCTTATCCTGTTCCGCTTTGCGGAGTTTCTGAGGATAAGGCATCTTGGCTTGATATTCCTCAACCTTAGATGCTGCAGGTTTATTCCTTACAGAAGTGGTTGAAGAGGCCTTGTTAGAAGGATTATTATCAGCACTCTCAGGTGTCTGATTCTCCCTTGGCGTTTGGACGCCAGGATTGGGAGGAAAATGGGCATTTAACGCCAACTTTTCCCCCTTTTCTGGCGTTTGAACGCCAGAACTGGGCAGGGAATGGGCGTTAAACGCCAGCTTTTCCCCCTTTTCTGGCGTTTGAACGCCAGAATTGGGCAAGGAATGGGCGTTTAACGCCAGCTTTCCTTCCCTTTCTGGCGTTTGAACGCCAATAACATTCCTCTCTGGGCTCTTACTGTCCTCAGAGGGATTTTGAACAGTGGTTTGGTTATCCTCTGTCAATTGTTCCTTGTTTGGCTTTTTGCTCTTTTGAGCATTGTTATTTAGTGTCTTCCCACTCCTCAGTTGAACTGCTTGACATCCTTCTGTTATCTGTTTAGATATTTGCTGTTTTGCTTGATTCAACTGCAGTTCTATGTTCTTGTTAGCAACTTTAGTATCATGGAGCATTTTTTTAAATTCTGCTAACTATTCTGTCATCAGGAGCAATTGTTGATTAAGCTCATTCATCTGTTCTTGAGGATTAGGATCAGTGACTAAGGCCATGACCTCCTCTTTTGGAACGAACTCATTGCTAGAATATAAGTATTGGTTTCTAGCAACAGTGTCTATAAGTTCTTGAGCTTCTTCAATTGTCTTCCTCATGTGTATAGATCCACCAGCTGAGTGGTCTAAAGACATCTGAGCTTTTTCTGTGAGCCCATAGTAGAAGATGTCTAACTGTACCCACTCTGAAAACATTTCAGAGGGGCATTTTCTAAGCATACCTCTATACCTCTCCCAGGCATTATAAAGGGATTCATTATCCTCTTGTTTAAAGCCTTGGATGTCCAGCCTTAGCTGTGTCATCCTCTTTGGAGGGTAAAAATGATTCAGGAATTTGTCTGATAACTGTTTCCATGTCTTTATGCTTGCTGTAGGTTGGTTATTTAACCACCTTTTAGCTTGATCTTTTACAGCAAATGGGAACAGTAATAGTCTGTAGACATCCTGATCTACCTCTTTATCATGTACTGTGTCAGCAATTTGTAAGAACTGTGCCAGAAACTCAGTAGGTTCTTCCTGTGGAAGACCGGAATACTGGCAATTTTGCTGCACTATGATAATGAGTTGAGGGTTTAGCTCAAAGCTGCTTGCTTTGATGGGAGGTATACAGATGCTACTCCCATATGCAGCTGTAATGGGGTTAGCATATGACCCCAGAGTCCTCTTGGACTGATTAATTCCACTTGAGTCCATAATGGACAAAAGGGAAATGATAATGATTGCAAAGAGATAAATTTTGTTTTTTTTTTTTGAATTAAACGAAAAATAGAAATAAGAATAAAAACAAAAAGAAATAAATAAATAAAAAATAAAATTTCGAAAATCAAAAAGAAAAGAAGATCAAAGCAAATTCAGAACTGAATCAATTAGTTAATTAAAAAGATTTTGAAAACAGCAATTAAAAAGATATGATTGAAAAGTTTTTTATGAAAAAGATCTGATTTTTAAAAAGAGGAAAGAGAAAAACACAAAATGACACCAAACTTAAAATTTTAGAAAATCAAACACTAATTTTTTCGAAAATTTTAAAGAGAAAAACAAAAAGAGGACACCAAACTTAGAATTTTTATGAATCAAAAAGGGACTTAAGAACATGCAAAAACGAAAATCAAGAGAAAAATAAAAGCATGCAAAAGACACCAAACTTAGAATATGAAACTAGACTCAACTAAAAAGACTCTAAACCAACAAAAATAAAAAAAAATAAGCCTCCAAACTCGAACAATCCCGGCAACGGCGCCAAAAACTTGGTGCACGAAATTGCAATAACACTTTTGCAATCCCGCACAACTAACCAGCAAGTGCACTGGGTCGTCCAAGTAATACCTTGCGTGAGCAAGGGTCGATCCCACGGAGATTGTCGGCTTGAAGCAAGCTATGGTTACCTTGTAAATCTTAGTCAGGATATCAGGAATTATCAGGATTGATTGTAAAAAGCAAAAGAACATGAAAAAGGTACTTGTTTTGCAGTAATGGAGAATAGGCTGAGGCTTTGGAGATGCTCCATCTTCCGAATCTCTGCTTTCCTACTGTCATCTTCATCAAACACACAAGGCTCCTTCCATGGAAAGCTGTATGTAGGGTTTCACCGTTGTCAGTGGCTACCTCCCATCCTCTCAGTGAAAATACGTCCCTGATGCTCTGTCACAGCATAGGCTAATCATCTGTCGGTTCTCAATCAGACCGGAATAGAATCCAGTGATTCTTTTGGCGTCTGTCACTAACGCCCCGCCTTCAGGAGTTTGAAGCACGTCACAGTCATTCAATCATTGAGTCCTACTCAGAATACCACAGACAAGGTTTAGACCTTCCGGACTCTCTTGAATGCCGCCATCAGTTCTAGCTTATACCACGAAGATTCTTGTTAAGGAATCCAAGAGACATCTACTCAATCTAAGGTAGAACAGAGGTGGTTGTCAGGCACATGTTCATAGTTGAGAATGATGATGAGTGTCATAGATCATCACATTCATCCGGGTTAAGAGCAAGTGATATCTTAGAATGGAAGCAAGCATGATTGAATAAGAAACAATAGTAATTGCATTAATCCATCAAGACACAGCAGAGCTCCTCACCCCCAACCATGGGGTTTAGAGACTCATGCTGTGGAAAGTATACAAGAAACGTGTAAAAAATGTCATGAGGTCATCAGGTTCCGATTACAATGTCAAAAGATCCTATAAATAGTAAACTAGTATCCTAAGGTTTACAGAAATGAGTAAATGACAGAAAAATCCACTTCCGGGTCCACTTGGTGTGTGCTTGGGCTGAGCATTGAAGCTTTTATGTGTAGAGACGTTTTCTGGAGTTAAACGCCAGCTTTCATGCCAGTTTGGGCGTTTAACTCCAAGTTTTATGCCAGTTCCGACGTTTAACGCTGGAATTTCTGATGCTGATTTGCTACGCCGGTTTGGGCCATCAAATATTGGGCAAAGTATGGACTATCATATATTGCTGGAAAGCCCAGGATGTCTACTTTCCAATGCCGTTGAGAGCGCGCCAATTGGGCTTCTGTAGCTCCAGAAAATCCACTTCAAGTGCAGGGAGGTCAGAATCCAACAGCATCTGCAGTCCTTTTCAGTCTCTGGATCAGATTTTTGCTCAGAACCTTCAATTTCAGCCAGAAAATACCTGAAATCACAGAAAAACACACAAAATCATAGTAAAGTCCAGAAAAGTGAATTTTAACTAAAAACTAATAAAAATATAATAAAAACTAACTAAAAGATACTAAAAACATACTAAAAACACTGCCAAAAAGCGTACAAATTATCCGCTCATCAGCGCCCTCTTCACATATGACTGTGAGGACTTGGTCCAACCTTTGATCAAAGTTGACCCTTCTAGTGTAAGGATGTTCATCTCCTTGCATCATGGGCAAGTTGAATGCTAACCTTACATTTTCCGGACTAAAATCCAAGTATTTCCCCCGAACCATAGTAAGATAATTCTTTGGATCCGGGTTCACACTTTGATCATGGTTCTTGGTGATCCATGCATTGGCATAGAACTCTTGAACCATCAAGATTCCGACTTGTTGAATGGGGTTGGTAAGCACTTCCCAACCTCTTCTTCGGATCTCATGGCGGATCTCCGGATATTCACCCTTTTTGAGTGAAAAGGGGACCTCGGGGATCACCTTCTTCAAGGCCACAACTTCATAGAAGTGGTCTTGATGAACCCTTGAGATGAATCTATCCATCTCCCATGACTCGGAGGTGGAAGCTTTTGCCTTCCCTTTCCTCTTTCTAGAGGTTTCTCCGGCCTTGGATGCCATAAATGGTTATGGAAAAATGAAAAAGCAATGCTTTTACCACACCAAACTTAAAAGGTTTGCTCGTCCTCGAGCAAAAGAAGAAAGAAGAGAGTAGAAGAAGAAGAAATGGGGAAGAAGGGAGTGGCTTATGGATTCGGCCAAGGAGGGGAGAAGTGGTGTTTAGGTTGTGTGAAAATGAAGGTGTGAAGAAGGGTATTTATAGGAGAGGGGGGAGATGGGGTTCGGCCATTATGGGTGGGTTTGGGAGGGAAAGTTGTTTGAATTTGAAGGGTGAGGTAGGTGGGGTTTTATGAAGGATGGATGTGAGTGATGAAGAGAAAGATGGGAGTGGATAGGTGAAGGGTTTTTGGGGAAGAGGTATTGAGGTGATTAGTGAATGGGTGAAGAAGAGAGAGAGAGTGGTGGGGTTGATGGGGATCCTGTGGGGTGCACAGATCCTGTGGTGTCAAGGAAAAGTCATCCCTGCACCAAATGGCATCAAAAATCACGTTTTGAGCCATTTCTGGCGTTAAACGCCGGGCTGGTGCCCATTCCTGGCGTTTAACGCTAGGTTCTTGCCCTTTTCTGGCGTTTAACGCCAGTCTGGTGCCCCTTTCTGGCGTTAAACGCCCAGAATGGTGCCAGACTGGGCGTTAAACGCCCAACTGCTAGCCTCACTGGCGTTTAAACGCCAGTGGGTTCTTCCTCCAGGGTGTGCTGTTTTTCTTCCTGTTTTTCATTTTGTTTTTGCTTTTTCAATGGATTTTTGTGACTTCTCATGATCATCAACCTACAAAAGACATAAAATAACAAAAGAAAATATATAAAATATAATCATTAGGTTGCCTCCCAACAAGCGCTTCTTTAATGTCAGTAGCTTGACAGAGGGCTTCTCATGGAGCCTCACAGATACTCAGAGCAAAGTTGGAACCTCCCAACACCAAACTTAGAGTTTGAATGTGGGGGTTCAACACCAAACTTAGAGTTTGGTTGTGGCCTCCCAACACCAAACTTAGAGTTTGACTGTGGGGGCTCTGTTTGACTCTGAATTGAGAAAAGCTCTTCATGCTTCCTCTCCATTGTGATAGAGGGATATCCTTGAGCCTTAAACACAAAGGATTCTTCATTCACTTGAATGATCAGTTCACCTCCATCAACATCAATCACAGCCTTCGCTGTGGCTAGGAAGGGTCTGCCAAGGATGATGGATTCATCCATGCACTTTCCAGTCTCTAGGACTATGAAATCAGTAGGGATGTAATGGTCTTCAACTTTCACCAAAACATTCTCTACAAGTCCATGAGCTTGTTTTCTTGAGTTGTCTGCCATCTCTAGTGAGATTCTTGCAGCTTGTACCTCAAAGATCCCTAGCTTCTCCATTACAGAGAGAGGCATGGGGTTTACACTTGACCCTAAGTCACACAGAGCCTTCTTGAAGGTCATGGTGCCTATGGTACAAGGTATTGAAAACTTCCCAGGATCTTGTTTCTTTTGAGGTAATCTCTGCCTAGACAAGTCATCCAGTTCTTTGGTGAGCAAAGGATGTTCATTCTCCCAAGTCTCATTTCCAAATAACTTGTCATTTAGCTTCATGATTGCTCCAAGGTATTTAGCAACTTGCTCTTCAGTGACATACTCATCCTCTTCAGAGGAAGAATACTCATCAGAGCTCATGAAAGGCAGAAGTAAGTCCAATGGAATCTCTATGGTCTCATTTTGAGCCTCAGATTCCCATGGTTCCTCATTAGGGAACTCATTGGAGGTTGGTGCACGCCCATTGAGGTCTTCCTCTGTGGCGTCCACTTCCTCTCTTTCCTCTCCAGATTCGGCCATGGTTATGGCTTTGCACTCTCCTTTTGGATTTTCTTCTGTATTACTTGGGAGAGTACTAGGAGGGAGTCCAGTAATTCTCTTGCTCAGCTGTCCCACTTGTGCCTCCAAATTCCTAATGGAGGATCTTGTTTCAGTCATGAAACTTTGAGTGGTTTTGATTAGATCAGAGACCATGGTTGCTAAGTCAGAAGGGTTCTGCTTAGAATTCTCTGTCTGTTGCTGAGAAGATGATGGAAAAGGCTTGCCATTGCTAAACCTGTTTCTTCCACCATTGTTGTTGTTGAAACCTTGTTGAGGTCTCTCTTGATTCTTCCATGAAAAATTTGGGTGATTTCTCCATGAAGAATTATAGGTGTTTCCATAGGGTTCTCCTAGGTAATTCACCTCTTCCATTGAAGGATTCTCAGGATCATAAGCTTCTTCCTCAGATGAAGCATCCTTAGTACTGCTTGGTGCATTTTGCATTCCAGACAGACTTTGAGAAATCAAATTGACTTGTTGAGTCAATATCTTGTTCTGAGCCAATATGGCATTCAGAGTGTCAATCTCAAGAACTCCTTTCTTCTGACTTGTCCCATTGTTCACAGGATTTCTTTCAGAAGTGTACATGAATTGGTTATTTGCAACCATCTCAATTAGTTCTTGAGCCTCTGTAGGCGTCTTCTTCAGATGAAGAGATCCTCCAGCAGAGCTATCCAAAGACATCTTGGATAGTTCAGAGAGACCATCATAGAAAATACCTATGATGCTCCATTCAGAAAGCATGTCTGAGGGACATTTTCTGATTAATTGTTTGTATCTTTCCCAAGCTTCATAGAGGGATTCTCCATCCTTCTGTCTGAAGGTTTGGACTTCCACTCTAAGCTTACTCCATTTCTGAGGTGGAAAGAATTTTGCCAAGAAGGCATTGACTAGCTTTTCCCAAGAGTCCAGGCTATCTTTAGGTTGTGAGTCCAACCATATTCTAGCTCTGTCTCTTACAGCAAAAGGGAATAGCATCAGTCTGTAGACCTCAGGGTCAACCCCATTAGTCTTGACTGTGTCACAGATTTGCAAGAACTCAGCTAAAAACTGATGAGGATCTTCCATTGGAAGTCCATGGAACTTGCAATTCTGTTGCATTAGAGAAACTAACTGAGGCTTAAGCTCAAAGTTGTTTGCTCCAATGGCAGGGATAGAGATGCTTCTCCCATAGAAGTCGGGAGTAGGTGCAGTAAAGTCACCCAGCACCTTCCTTGCATTGTTGGCATTGTTGTTGTTTTCGGCTGCCATGGATTCTTCTTCTTTGAAGAATTCGGTCAGGTCCTCAACAGAGAGTTGTGCCTTAGCTTCTCTTAGCTTTCGCTTCAAGGTTCTTTCAGGTTCAGGGTCAGCTTCAACAAGAATGCCTTTGTCTCTGCTCCTGCTCATATGAAAGAGAAGAGAACAAAAAAATGTGGAGTCCTCTATGTCACAGTATAGAGATTCCTTGAGGTGTCAGAGGAAGAAGAAAAATAGAAAGAAGAAGGAGAAGAATTCGAACTTAATTAGATGGAGTTCGAATTGTGCATTGAGAAGGAGTTATACTCCATAAATAGAAAGATGTGAGAAGAGGGGAAGTAATTTTCGAAAATTAAGTAAAAGATTTTGAAAACATTTTGAAAAACACTTAATTGATTTTCGAAAATAAAAGTGGGAAAGAAATCAAGTGATTTTTTTGAAAAAGATTTTGAAATTAGAAATCAAAAAGATTTGATTGAAAACTATTTTGAAAAAGATGTGGTTAAGAAGATATGATTGAAAAGATTTGATTTGAAAACAATTTTAAAAGATATGATTTGAAAACAATTTTTAAAAAGATTTGATTTTAAAAATTAATGACTTGCCTAACAAGAAAAGATATGATTCAAACATTTAAACCTTTCTCAACAGAAAAGGTAACAAACTTTGAGATGTTCAATCAAATCATTAATTGTTAGTAAGTATCTTTGAAAAAGGAAAGAAATTGATTTTGAAAATATTTGATTGAAAAGATATGATTTGAAAAAGATTTGATTTTGAAAAACTTTGAAAACTTGAAAAAAAATTGATTTTGAAAACAAAATCTTCCCCCTAGTGCCATCCTGGCGTTAAACGCCCAGAATGGATACCATTCTGGGCGTTTAACGCCCAAAATGCTACCTCTTTGGGCGTTAAACGCCCAACCAGGTACCCTGGCTGGCGTTTAAACGCCAGTCTGTCCTTCTTCACTAGGCGTTTTGAACGCCCAGCTTTTTCTGTGTAATTCCTCTGCTGCATGTTCTGAATCTTCAGTTCCCTGTACTATTGACTTGAAAATAGAACCAAGATCAAATAAACAAGGCATGCAAGACACCAAACTTAAAATTAAACACTAGACTCAAACAAGAAATATTTTTGGTTTTTATGATTTTCTAATTTTTTTTGTGCTTTTTTCGAAAATTATGAAAACAGAAAATAAAGGTTTCAGAATTCTCAATTTGAATTTCCAGGAATCATTGCAATGCTAATCTAAGACTCCGGTCCAGGAATTAGACATGGCTTCACAGCCAGCCAAGCTTTCAAAGAAAGTTTCGGTCCAAAACACTAGACATGGCCAATGGCCAGCCAAGCCTTAGCAGATCATTGCTCCAATAGCAAGATTGATAGAGATCAACAAGCTATTGTGATGATCAGTTGAAACCTCGGTCCAATAAGATTAGACATGGCTTTTCAGCCAGCCAGATTTCAACAGATCATCATGAAACACTAGAATTCATTTTTAAGAACTCTAAAAAAAAAATACCTAATCTAAGCAACAAGATGAACCGTCAGTTGTCCATACACAAACACAATCCCCGGCAACGGCGCCAAAAACTTGGTGCTGTTGCCGGATCAGAAATTTGGCACTGATGTTACCGGACCAAAAGCTTGCTCAAAACTCGAACAATCCCCGGCAACGGCGCCAAAAACTTGGTATGCAAAATTGTGATCAATACTTTTCACAGCTCAAATAATCCCCGGTAATGAATCCAAAAACTTGGTGCTCAATACCATGGCATAAACACAACTTCGCACAACTAACCAGCAAGTGCACTGGGTCGTCCAAGTAATAAACCTTATGCGAGTAAGGGTCGATCCCACGGAGATTGTTGGTATGAAGCAAGCTATGGTCACCTTGTAAATCTCAGTCAGGCAGACTCAAATGGGTATAGTGATAAACGAATAAAGTATAAAGATAAAGATAGAGATACTTATGTATATCATTGGTGAGAGCTTCAGATAAGCGAATGAAGATGCCTTCCCTTCCGTCTCTCTGCTTTCCTACTGTCTTCATCCAATCCTTCTTACTCCTTTCCATGGCAAGCTCATGTAGGGTTTCACCGTTGTCAGTGGCTACCTCCCATCCTCTCAGTGAAAATGTTCCCATGCTCTGTCACAGCATATGGCTAATCAGCTGTCGGTTCTCGGTCAGGCCGGAATAAAATCCATCGATCCTTTTGCGTCTGTCACTAACGCCCCGCCTGCTAGGAGTTTGAAGCACGTCACAGTCATTCAATCATTGAATCCTACTCAGAATACCACAGACAAGGTTAGACCTTCCGGATTCTCTTGAATGCCGCCATCAGTTCTCGCCTATACCCCGAAGACTCTGATCTCACGGAATGGCTGGCTCGTTTGTCAGGCGAGCACTCGGTTGTCAGGCGATCAACCATGCATCGTGTTATCAGGAATCCAAGAGATATTCACTAAGCCTCATATGCTTGTAGAACAAGAGTGGTTGTCAGTCACCTTGTTCATGAGTGAGAATGATGATGAGTGTCACGGATCATCACATTCATCAAGTTGAAGAACAAGTGATATCTTGGACAAAGAACAAGCAGAATTGAATAGAAGAACAATAGTAATTGCATTAATACTCGAGGTACAGCAGAGCTCCACACCTTAATCTATGGTGTGTAGAAACTCCACCGTTGAAAATACATAAGAACAAGGTCTAGGCATGGCCATGAGGCCAGCCCCCAAATGATCTAAGAACTAGATGTCCGAAGATAGCTACCAAGATGTCAAATACAATAGTAAAAGGTCCTACTTATAGAAAACTAGTAGCCTAAGGTGTACAAAGATGAGTAAATGACATAAAAATCCACTTCCGGGCCCACTTGGTGTGTGCTTGGGCTGAGCAATGAAGCATTTTCGTGTAGAGACTCTCCTTGGAGTTAAACGCCAGCTTTTATGACAGTTTGGGAGTGCAGGGAGGTCAGAATCCAACAGCATCTGCAGTCCTTTTGAGTCTCTGGATCAGATTTTTGCTCAGATCCCTCAATTTCAGCCAGAAAATACCTGAAATCACAGAAAAACACACAAACTCATAGTAAAGTCCAGAAAAGTGAATTTTAACTAAAAACTAATAAAAATATAATAAAAACTAACTAAAAGATACTAAAAACATACTAAAAACAATGCCAAAAAGCGTACAAATTATCCGCTCATCACCACCCTGTGGCTAACTCCATATCGAACCAAAGCAGAGTAAAGCTGTTTATTGCAGAAATGAGTGCCCCCATCACTGATTAGTACTCTAGGGATACCAAATCTACTGAAGATGTGTTTCTGGAGGAATTTCAGCACTGTCTTAGTATCATTAGTGGGTGTTGCAATAGCTTCCACCCATTTAGATACATAATCCACTACCACTAGAATATAAGTGTTTGAGTATGATGGTGGGAAAGGCCCCATGAAGTCAATACCCCATACATCAAACAACTCAATCTCCAAGATCCCTTGTTGAGGCATGGCACAACTGTGAGGCAGATTGCCAGATCTTTGGCAACTGTCACAATTAAGTACAAACACTCGGGAGTCTTTATAGAGAGTAGGCCAGTAGAAGCCACATTGGAGGACTCTTGTGGCTGTTCGCTCACTTCCAAAATGTCCTCCATATTGTGATCCATGGCAGTGCCAAAGGATCTTCTGTGCTTCTTCTTTAGGCACACATCTATGGATTACTCCGTCTGTACATCTCTTGTAGAAATATGGTTCATCCCAAAGATAGTACTTTGCATCCGTGATCAATTTCTTTGATTGCTGCCTACTGTACTCTTTGGGTATGAATCTCACTGCCTTGTAGTTTGCAATGTCTGCAAATCATGGCACTTCCCGGATGGCAAAGAGTTGCTCGTCCGGAAAGTTTTTAGAGATCTCAGTAAGAGGGAAGGACACCCCTTCTACTGGTTCTATTTGGGACAGGTGATCTACTACTTGGTTCTCTGTCCCTTTTCTGTCTCTTATTTCTATATCAAACTCTTGCAGAAGTAACACCCATCTGATGAGTCTGGGTTTTGAATCCTGCTTTGTGAGTAGATATTTAAGAGCAGCATGGTCAGTGTACACAATCACTTTTGATCCTACTAAATAAGATCCGAACTTGTCAATAGCGTAAACCACTGCAAGTAACTCTTTTTCTGTGGTTGTGTAGTTCTTATGTGCGTCATTTAAAACACGACTGGCATAGTAAATGACGTGCAGAAGTTTGTCATGCCTTTGTCCCAACACTGCACCAATGGCATGGTCACTGGCATCACACATCAGTTCAAATGGTAATGTCCAGTCTGGTGCAGAGATGACTGGTGCTGTGACCAGCTTAGCTTTTAGAGTCTCAAACGCCTGCAAACACTCCATATCAAAGATAAATGGCATGTCAGCAGCTAGCAGATTACTCAGAGGTTTGGCAATTTTTGAAAAATCTTTTATAAACCTCCTATAGAATCATGCATGCCCTAGAAAGCTTCTGATTGCCTTAACATTGGCAGGTGGTGGTAATTTTTCAATTACATCTACCTTAGCTTGATCCACCTCTATTCCCTTGTTCGAAATTTTGTACCCAAGGACAATTCCTTCAGTCACCATAAAGTGACATTTTTCCCAGTTTAAAACCAGGTTAGTCTCTTGGCACCTCTTTAGAACAAGTGCTAGATGGTCAAGACAGGAGCTGAATGAGTCTCCAAATACTGAAAAGTCATCCATGAAGACTTCCAGAAATTTTTCCACCATATCAGAGAAAATAGAGAGCATGCACCTTTGAAAGGTTGCAAGTGCATTGCACAGGCCAAATGGCATCCTTCTATATGCAAATACGCTGGATGGACATGTGAATGCTGTTTTCTCTTGATCTTGGGGATCTACTATAATTTGATTACAACCTGAATATCCATCCAGGAAGCAGTAGTATTCATGACTTGCTAGTCTTTCTAGCATTTGGTCTATGAATGGTAAAGGAAAATGATCCTTTCTGGTAGCTGTATTGAGCCTTCTTGTAGGAACTGTTCTTGTAGGAACTGTTCTTGTAGGAACCAGTTCATTTTTTTCATTATGAACCACTGTCATACCATCCTTCTTAGGGACGACTTAGACAGGGCTTACCTAGAGGCTATCAGAAATAGGATAAATAATCCCAGCCTCTAGTAATTCAGTGACCTCCTTCTGCACCACCTCCTTCATGGCTGGATTCAGCCGCCTCTGTGGTTGAACCACTAGCTTAGCGTCACCTTCCAATAGGATCTTGTGCATGCATCTGGCTGGGCTAATGCCCTTAAGATCACTGATGGACCACCCAAGAGCTGTCTTGTGTGTCCTTAGCACTTGAATTAGTGCTTCCTCTTCCTGTGGATTTAAGGTAGAGCTTATGATTACAGGAAAGGTATCACCTTCTCCCAGAAATGCATATTTCAGGAATGGTGGTAATGGTTTGAGCTCGGGTTTGGGGGGTTTCTCCTCTTCCTGAGGGATTTTCAGAGGTTCTATTATTCTCTCTGGTTTCTCCAGATCAGGCTGAGCATCTTTAAAGATATCCTCTAGCTTTGATTCGAGACTCTCAGTCATATTGACCTCTTTTACCAGAGAGTCAATAATATCAATGCTCATGCAGTCATTTGGGGTGTCTGGATGCTGCATAGCTTTGACAACATTCAACTTAAACTCGTCCTCATTGACTCTCAGGGTTACTTCTCCTTTTTGGACGTCAATGTGGGTTCGTCCAGTTGCTAGGAAAGGTCTTCCTAGAATGAGAGTTGCATTCTTGTGCTCCTCCATTTCCAGCACCACAAACTCAATGGGAAAGGCAAATGGCCCAACCTTGACAATCATGTCTTCAATTATGCCTGATGGGTATTTAATGGAGCCATCAGCAAGTTGGAGACATATCCGGGTTGGTTTGACTTCTTCAGTCAAACCAAGCTTTCTGATAGTGGATGCAGGTATTAGGTTGATACTTGCCCCAAGATCACATAGAGCTTGCTTGGTACAAGTACCCTCTAATGTGCATGGTATCATAAAGCTTCCAGGATCATTAAGCTTTTCTGGTAAGCTTTTCAGAATGACTGCACTGCATTCTTCAGTGAGATAAATTTTTTCAGTTTCTCTCCAATCCTTCTTATGACTTAAGATCTCTTTCATGAACTTAGCATAAGAGGGTATTTGCTCAAGTTCCTCTACAAACGGAATCTTTATTTCAAGAGTCCTGAGATAGTCTGCAAAGTGAGTAAATTGCTTATCCTGTTCCGCTTGGCAGAGTTTCTGAGGATAAGGCATTTTGGCTTTGTATTCCTCAACCTTAGTTGCTGCAGGTTTATTGCCTACAGATGTGGGTTGAGAAGCCTTTTTAGAGGGGTTACTATCAGCACTTGTATGTGTCTGATCCTCCACTGGCGTTTGAACGCCAGGGGTGGAAGCTGGAGTGGCATTAGACGCCAACTCCTTATCTATTTCTAGTGTCTGAACGCCAGAGCTGAGCTTCCTCTGGGTGTTCAACGCCAACTTCTTGCCTGTTTCTGGCGTTTGAACGCCAGAACTAAGCATGGGTTGGGCGTTTAACGCCAGCCCTTCACCCCTTTCTGGCGTTTGAACGCCAGAATTATTCCTCTCTGGGCTCTTACTGTCCTCAGAAGGATTTTGGATAGCAGTTTGTTCATTTCTTGGCTTCCTGGTGCCTTGAAGTGAGGTATTTAATGTTTTTCCACTTCTTAATTAAATTGCTTGGCATTCTTCTGTTATTTGTTTTGATAACTACTTTTCTGTTTGCTTCAACTGCACTTCCATATTCATATTAGCCATTCTTGTTTCTTGTAGTATCTCCTTGAATTCGGCTAGTTGTTTTGTTAAAAAATCTAATTGCTGATTGAATTCAGTAACTTGTTCTGCAGAACTGAGTTCAGCAGTTACTGTTTTAGCCTCTTCTTTCATGGAAGGTTCACTGCTTAGGTACAGATGCTGATTTCTGGCAACTGTATTAATGAGCTCTTGAACTTCTTCAATTGTCTTTCTCATATGGATAGATCCATCAGTTGAGTGGTCTAGAGAAATTTGAGCTTTCTCTGTAAGCCCATAATAGAAGATGTCTAACTGCACCCACTCTGAAAACATTTCAAAGGGGCATTTTTTTAGCATCTTTTTGTATCTCTCCCAGGCATCATAAAGGGATTCATTATCTCCTTGTTTAAAGCCTTGGATGCTCAGCCTTAGTTGTGTCATCCGTTTTGGAGGGAAATATTGATTCAGGAATTTTTCTGACAGCTGTTTCCATGTCCTTATGCTGGCCTTAGGTTGGTTATTTAACCACCTCTTAGCTTGGTATTTTACAGCAAATGGAAACAGTAATAATCTATAGACATCCTGATGTACTTTCTTATCATGTACTGTGTCAGCAATTTGTAAAAACTATGCCAGAAACTCTGTAGGTTCTTCTTGTGAAAAACCGGAATACTGGCAATTTTGTTGCACCATGATAATGAGCTGAGGATTCAACTCAAAACTACTGACTCCGATGGAGGGTATACAGATACTACTCCCATATGAAGCAGTAGTGGGGTTAGCATATGACCCCAGAGTCCTTCTAGACTGTTCATTTCCACTTAGGTCCATGATTGAGAAAGGGAGATGATGTAGATTTATTTTATTTATTTTATTATATAAGAAAAATAATTTTTGAAATAATAAAATAAAATAAAATAAAAACTACAAAAAAATAAAAAAAGAGATTTGAAAATATTTTATGAGGATTTTCGAAAAATGAAGAGAGAGAAAAAGTGGTTAGGAAGTTTTGAAAAAGATGTGATTTTTAAAAAGGATAAGATTTGAAAAATTTTGAAATTGAAATCTGAATTTTTATAGAAAATTTCGAAAAATCTGCTTAAAAATAGTTAGAAAAGATATTTTTTTATTTTTTTTAGTTTTATTATGAAAGAGAAAAACACACAAAAGACACAAGACTTAAAATTTTTAAACCCAATGCTCCTTGTTTTCGAAAATTTTGGAGCAAAAACACCAAGACACACCAAACTTAAAAATTTTAAGATCAAAACACAAAGAAGACTCAAGAACACTTTGAAGACTCACAAGAACAATAAGAACAAAAGAAAGAACACCAAACTTAAAATTTTTAGAAAACCAAAGATAAATTTTCGAAAACTAAGGAAAATTAGCAAAAAAACACCAAACTTAAAATTTGGCACAAGATTTAATCAAAGAAAAATTATTTTTGAAAAAGATTTTTAAAAGGAAAATTCAAACGGGAAACTATTCCCAAGAAAATAGACACATTCAAAAAATGCATGAACTAAATGGAGAAAAACTATTTTTTTGAAAAATTGAAGGAACACAAAAAGCATGCAATTGACACCAAACTTAAATCAAGAAACTGGACTCAAAAAGAAAAACTAACAATTAATGAAGAAAAATAATATTTTTGAAGAAAAAAAATTTTTAAAAGGAATAATAAAAGATGCAATTCTAGTGACTCTAAACAAAAAAAAAACAATTTTTTTCCTAATCTAAGTAACAAAATAAACCATTAGTTGTTCAAACTCAAACAATTTCCGGCAACGGCGCCAAAAACTTGGTGCACAAAAATTACACTCACACTATGTAATTCCGCACAACTAACCAGCAAGTGCACTGGGTCGTCCAAGTAATACCTTACGTGAGTAAGGGTCGAATCCCACGGAGATTGTTGGCTTGAAGCAAGCTATGGTTATCTTATTATTCTTAGTCATGATACCAATAGGGTTCTTTAGTTTCAATTGTAAAAAGTGAAAGGGCATAAAATAAGTAATTGTTACTCAATAATGGAGAATATGTTGGAGTTTTGGAGATGTTTTGTCTTCTGAATCCCTGCAACATAATGCTTTCTTACTTTCAAACATGCAAGGCTCCTTCCATGGCAAGCTGTATGTAGGGCGTCACCTTTGTCAATGGCTACTTCCCATTCTCTCAGTGAAAATGGTCCAAATGCTCTGTCACAGCACGGCTAATCATCTGTCGGTTCTCGATCATGTCAGAATAAAACCCATTGATCCTTTTGCGTCTGTCACTACGCCCAACACTCGCGAGTTTGAAGCTCGTCACAGTCATCCAATCCCTGAATCCTACTCAAAATACCACAGATAAGGTTTAGACTTTCTAGATTCTTAAGGATGCTGCTAATGGATTCTAGCTTATACCACGAAGATTCTGATTAAGGAATCTAAGAGATACTCATTCAATCTAATGTAGAACGGAGGTGGTTGTCAGGCATACGTTCATGGGTTGAGAATGGTGATGAGTGTCACGGGTCATCACATTCATCACAGTTAAGTACGAATCAGTATCTTAGACAGAAACAAGTGTGTTTTAAGGGAAAACAGAAATAATTGCCTTAATTCATCGAGACGCTGCAGAGCTCCTCACCCCCAACAATGGAGTTTAAAGACTCATGCCGTCAAAAGGTACAAATTTCATATCTAAAAATGTCATGAGATACAAAATAAGTCTCTAAAAATTGTTTAAATACTAAACTAGTAACCTACGTTTACAGAAAATGAGTAAATTAAGATAGATAGTGCAGAAATCCACTTCTGGGACCCACTTGGTGTGTGCTGGGGCTGAGACTTAAGCTTCTCGCGTACCTGGGCTGTTTCTGGAGTTAAACGTCAGGTTGTAACCTGTTTCTGGCGTTTAACTCCAACTTGCAACCTGTTTCTGGCGTTCAACGCCAGAATGCAACATGGAACTGGCGTTCAACGCCAGTTTACATCATTTATCTTTGCGCAAAGTATAGACTATTATATATTGCTGGAAAGCCCTGGATGTCTACTTTTCAACCCAATTAAGAGCGCGCCAATTGGACTCCTGTAGCTCCGAAAAATCTATTCGGAGTGCAGGGAGGTCAGAATCCAACAGCATCAGCAGTCCTTTTTCAGCCTGAATCAGATTTTTGCTCAGCTCCCTCAATTTCAGCTAAAAAATATCTAAAATCACAGAAAAATACACAAACTCATAGTAAAGTCCAGAAATATGAATTTTGCCTAAAAACTAATAAAAATATACTAAAAACTAACTAAAACATACTAAAAACTATATGAAATTACCCCCAAAAAGCGTATAAAATATCCGCTCATCAATATATTACATATATATATTAAAATTATATATTATATATATACCAGGGCAGATAGGGGCGGATATTACCTAAATCTGGCCCTGCCCAAGAACCCGCCCCAGTAAAAACCCATCCCGCACCCACCTCGAGCGGGTAGAAGCGGGGTTGGTACCCGCGGGTTTGGCTGGTGTTCCCATCCCTATCTGTGGAGAATCAGGGTATTATTATTATTATTATTAGGCTAAATTATACAGTTGGTACCTATACTTTTAGTGAAATTTCAAATTAGTTCTTACACTTCAAAAGTTTGTAATTGTGTCCCTAAAGAGAATTAAAATTTTAAATTTAGTCCCTGCCATTTAAAAAGTGATTGATTTAACAGAATATTCTCAATATATTCTCTATTTTAAACATGTGAGCTGCACACGTTTGATAGTAGGGACCAATTTACAATTTTAGTGAAAGTATGGGGACCAACCGTGTAATTTAACCATTTGAAAATGACCAAAAACTCCCAAGGCTATCTGAACCCACCCCGCCCCTCCCTAGCTCTCTCACTCTCACTTTCTCACTTTTCAAAATGGCACCCCAATCCCATCACTCTCTGTTTCTCACCTCGGCTCACCATCCTCGTGCCTCTCGTCTCCATCGCCGCGCCGGATCCACTGATAAATTGAGTTGTTATTTTTATATTGATTTGTTGCTATTTTCTTCTTAGACATTGAATTGTTCACTTTGAGCATGTTTGGGATTAGAATTCTTCTCTTCCATTTATCGGTGTTCAGTATTGGTATTGGAAGAGAAGAAAAAGTCGCTAGATGAGAGAGGCAAGATGTAAGAACAAGAAATAATGAACCGATTAATTAACATAAAATAATAATAAATTAATTATCCAAAAATAGGTCGAAAATATAGAAGTCTTAATTTTAAAATTTGGAAGTGAGGTTTGAATTCAGTAGAATTTTTCGAGTTGGAAAATATAATTTTCTGCAAAAAAATTATGTAAAAACGCCTATCACTAAATTAACCGGAAGTACCGGCTTAAGTATGTCAAGTACTGTGTGAGAGTATTAAAAACTATAGAAAAACTTAGGAAAACAATTAAAGTTGAAAACTAGGTGCTAATTCTAAAGGTTTGGCCCAAAATTGGGCTAAACAAGACAAAAACACCAATGGGTTAGACCGAACCCAAGTTAGGCCCAAGTCCAACATATAAATACACACTTAAGTGACCAATTCAGCCATTTTTAGCATAAGAAGGCTGAAGGAACATGAATGAGAGGAAGAGAGGTGAGGGTTTCAAAATACTATTCACATCTATCTTCATTTGATCATATCTAGATCTACGGTGCTCCGTCTCGCATGCCGTTTGCAGCTACGCGAAGCTCTTGCCGATCCCATGAGAATATGTTGGGTTGGCAGTTGAAGCGATAATGTGATATCACAGCCAATAGGACAGGCATTCATCATATGTATTTTTATCTGTTTGATTACTTTGTCTACTTGCATCCTATGCCTAATTATATAACATGCTTAACTGCTTCTTGATTTACCTGCCATATATGGACATTACTTGTGTATTACTTGTATGAAACTACTTGTATTTTTTATTGGGGTTGGGGAGGTTTGGTAGGCGGTGGAAAAAGAGTCATGTGGAGGTTAAGCTGGTGAAGGCTGTGGGATAGCGGTGTTGGTTTAGTTAGCAATTTTCTAAGTTAAATTATCCCTGTTTCATTATGGTTTTTTATTATGAATTTAAATTTAGCATTGCTTTAAGTTTGGATCTTAAGTTTGATGTGAAGTTCTAGGATTATTTTTGGCATCCTGGAACCTTTTATCTTACATATTGGGCACTGTTACTGATGAGCGGATAATTTATACACTTTTTGGCATTGTTTTTAGTATGTTTTTAGTATGTTTTAGTTAGTTTTTATTATATTTTTATTAGTTTTTAGTTAAAATTCACTTTTCTGGACTTTACTATGAGTTTTTGTGTTTTTCTGTGATTTCAGGTATTTTCTGGCTGAAATTGAGGGACCTGAGCAAAAATCTGATTCAGAGACTGAAAAGGACTGCAGATGCTGTTGGATTCTGACCTCCCTGCACTCGAAGTAGATTTTCTAGAGCTACAGAAGCCCAATTGGCGCGCTCTCAACGGCGTTGGAAAGTAGACATCCTGGGCTTTCCAGCAATGTTTAATAGTCCATACTTTGCTCAAGATTTGATGGCCCAAACCGGCGTTCCAAATCAGCTCAAGAATGCCCGGTGTTAAACGCCGGAACTGGCACAAGAATGGGAGTTAAACGCCCAAACTGGCACAAAAGCTGGCGTTTAACTCCAAGAGAAGTCTCTACACGAAAATGCTTCAATGCTCAGCCCAAGCACACACCAAGTGGGCCCGGAAGTGGATTTTTATGTCATTTACTCATCTTTGTAAACCTTAAGCTACTAGTTCTCTATAAGTAGGACCTTTTGCTATTGTATTTTCATCTTGGTTTTTCTGGTTCCCTCTCTGGGGCCGAAGCCAATGATCACTTTTGTTCTTATGTATTTTCAACGGTGGAGTTTCTACACACCATAGATTAAGGTGTGGAGCTTTGCTGTACCTCGAATATTAATGCAATTACTATTGTTCTTATATTCAATTCAGCTTGTTCTTATTCCAAGATATTCATTCGCACTCAAGAACTTGATGAATGTGATGATTATGTGACGCTCATCATCATTCTCACTTATGAACACGTGCCTGACAACCACTCCCGTTTTACAAGCAAACAAGGCTTGAATGTTTATCTCTTGGATTCCTTAATCGGAATCTTCGTGGTATAAGCTAGAATTGATGGCGGCATTCAACAGAATCCGGAAGGTCTAAACCTTGTCTGTGGTATTCTGAGTAGGATTCAATGATTGAATGACTGTGACGAGCTTCAAACTCCTGAAGGCTGGGCGTTAGTGACAGACGCAAAAGAATCAATGGATTTTATTCCAACCTGATTGAGAACCGACAGATGATTAGCCGTGCCGTGACAGGGTGCGTTGAACATTTTTACTGAGAGGACGGGATTGTAGCCACTGACAATGGCGATGCCCAACATACAGCTTGCCATGGAAAGGAGTAAGAAGGATTGGATGAAGACAGTAGGAAAGCAGAGAGACGGAAGGGACAAAGCATCTCCATACGCTTATCTAAAATTCTCACCAATGAATTACATAAGTATCTCTATCCTTATCTTTATGTTTTATTCATAAATCATCCATAACCATTTGAATCTGCCAGACTGAGATTTACAAGATGACCATAGCTTGCTTCATACCAACCATCTCCGTGGGATCGACCCTTACTCGCGTAAGGTTTATTACTTGGACGACCCAGTGCACTTGCTGGTTAGTTGTGCGAAGTTGTGAAATTATGTTTATACCATGGTATTGAGCACCAAGTCTTTGGATTCATTACCGGGGATTATTTGAGTTGTAAAAAGTAGAGATCACAATTTCGTGCACCAATTTTTTGGCGCCGTTGCCGGGGATTGTTGAGTTTGGACAACTGACGGTTCATCTTGTTGCTTAGATTAGGTATTTATCTTCAGAGTTCTTAAGAATGAATTCTAGTGTTTCAAGGTGATGTTTTTATCATCACCAAAGCTGATTGATCCTCATCAATTTAGCTCTTGAATGCAATGTACTGCTGAAGCTTGGCTAGCCATGTCTAATTCCTTTAGACTAAAGCTTTAGACTAACATTGCATGATTCCTGGAATTCTCATTAAGAATTTTGATACCTTTATTTTCTTTTCCACTTAATTTTCGAAAAACCCAAAAAAAAAATTTACAAAATCATAAAAACCAAAAATATTGTATGTTTCTTGTTGAGTCTAGTGTCTCATGTTAAGTTTGGTGTCAATTGCATGTTTCTATTCTTTTTGCATTCATTCATGTGTCTTAAGTGATCTTCAAGATGTTCTTGATGATTTCCTTGCTTTGATCTTTGAATTCTCTTGACTTGAGTGTTTTGTTGTTTCTCATGTGCATTCTCATTTTGTTAGTGTCATTAGTATACAAACTGCTAAGTTTGGTGTCTTGCATGCATTGTTTATTTGATTTTAGTTGCATTTTGATTATTCCTCATTATTAAAAATCCAAAAAATATTTTTAATTTGTGTCTTTTCAAGTCAATAATACAGAGAATTGAAGATTCAGAACATACAGCAGAGGAATTATACAGGAAAAGGCTGGGCGTTCAAAATGCCCAGTGAAGAAGGCAGACTGGCGTTTAAACGCCAGCCAGGGTGCCTGGCTGGGCGTTTAACGCCCAAAAAGGTAGTGCTTTGGGCGTTAAACGCCAGAATGTGCACCATTCTGGGCGTTTAACGCCAGGATGGCACAAGAGGGAAGATTCTATTTTCAATTCAAATTTTTTTCAAGTTTTCAAAATTTTTCAAAATCAAATCTTTTTCAAATCATATCTTTTCAATCAAATCTTTTTCAAAATCAATTTCTTTCCTTTTTCAAAAATACTTGCTATCAATTAATGATTTGATTCAACATTTCAAGTATGTTGCTTTTTCTGTTGAGAAAGGTTTAATGTTTGAATCATATCTTTTCTTGCTAGCCAAGTCATTAATTTTTAAAATCAAATCTTTTTTTTTTAATTGTTTTACAAATCATATCTTCTCAATCACATCTTTTTAAAACCATAACTTTTAACTCATATCCTTTTAATCACATCTTTTTTAAAATAGTTTTCAATCATATCTTTTTTATTTCTTATTTCAAAATCTTTTTCAAAAATCACTTGATTTCTTTTCCACTCTTAGTTTTTGAAAATCAATTAAATTTTTTCAAAATGTTTTTAAAATCTTTTTAATTTATTTTTGAAAATTTTTTCCCTCTTCTCACATCCTTCTATTTATGGACTAACACTATTCTTCAATGAACAATTCGAACTCCATCTCTTTTGATAAGTTCGAATTCTTTTACCTTTCCTTCTATTTTCTTTTCCTCTGACACCTCAAGGAATCTCTATACTGTGACATAGAGGATTCCATATTTTCTTGTTCTCTTCTCTTTCATATGAGCAGGAGCAAAGACAAAAGCATTCTTGTTGAGGCTGACCCTGAACCTGAAAGGACCTTGAAGCGAAAGCTAAGAGAAGCTAAGGCACAACTCTCTGTAGAGGATCTAACAGAAATCTTCAAAGAAGAAGAACCCATGGCAGCCGAAAACAACAACAATGCCAACAATGCAAGGAAGGTGCTGGGTGACTTTACTGCACCTACTCCCGACTTCTATGGAAGAAGCATCTCTATCCCTGCCATTGGAGCAAACAACATTGAGCTTAAGCCTCAATTAGTTTCTCTAATGCAACAGAATTGCAAGTTCCATGGACTTCCATTGGAAGATCCTCATCAGTTTCTAGCTGAGTTCTTACAAATCTGTGACACTGTCAAGACTAATGGGGTTGACCCTGAGGTCTACAGACTTATGCTATTCCCTTTTGCTGTAAAAGACAGAGCTAGGATATGGTTGGACTCACAACCTAAAGAAAGCCTGAACTCTTGGGAAAAGCTAGTCAATGCCTTCTTGGCAAAGTTCTTTCCACCTCAAAAATTGAGTAAGCTTAGAGTGGAAGTCCAAACCTTCAGACAGAAGGAAGGAGAATCCCTCTATAAAGCTTGGGAAAGATACAAACAATTGATCAGAAAGTGTCCCTCTGACATGCTTTCTGAATGGAGCATCATAGGTATTTTCTATGATGGTCTGTCTGAACTGTCCAAGATGTCATTAGATAGCTCTGCTGGAGGATCTCTTCATCTGAAGAAGACACCTACAGAAGCTCAAGAACTAATTGAAATGGTTGCAAATAACCAATTCATGTACACTTTTGAAAGGAATCCTGTGAACAATGGGACGAATCAGAAGAAAGGAGTTCTTGAGATTGATACTCTGAATGCCATATTGGCTCAGAACAAAATATTGACTCAGCAAGTCAATTTGATTTCTCAAAGTCTGGCTGGAATTCAAAATGCACCTGGCAGTACTAAGGATGCTTCATCTGAAGAAGAAGCTTATGATCCTGAGAACCCTTCAATGGAAGAGGTGAATTACATGGGAGAACCCTATGGAAACACCTATAATTCTTCATGGAGAAATCATCCAAATCTCTCATGGAAGGATCAACAGAGACCTCAACAAGGTTTCAACAATAATAATGGTGGAAGAAACAGGTTTAGCAATGGCAAGCCTTTTCCATCATCTTCTCAGCAACAGACAGAGAATTCTAAGCAGAACAACTCTAACTTAGCAACCATGGTCTCTGATCTAATCAAAACCACTCAAAGTTTCATGACTGAAACAAGGTCCTCCATTAGAAACTTGGAGGCACAAGTGGGACAGCTGAGCAAGAAAATTACTGAACTGCCTCCTAGTACTCTTCCAAGCAATACAGAAGAAAATCCAAAAGGAGAGTGCAAGGCCATCAACATGGCCGAATTTGGAGAGGAGGAAGAGGCAGTGAATGCCACTGAGGAAGGCCTCAATGGGCATCCACTGGCCTCCACTGAGTTCCCTAATGAGGAACCATGGGAATCTGAGGCTCACACTGAGACCATAGAGATTCCAATGGATTTACTTCTACCATTCATGAGCTCTGATGAGTATTCTTCCTCTGAAGAGGATGAGTATGTCACTGAAAAGCAAGTTGCTAAATACCTTGGAGCAATCATGAAGCTAAATGACAAGTTATTTGGTAATGAGACTTGAGAGAACAAACCTCCTTTGCTCACCAAAGAACTGGATGACTTGTCTAGGCAGAAATTACCTCAAAAGAGACAGGATCCTAGAAAGTTCTCACTACCTTGTACCATAGGCACCATGACCTTTCAGAAGGCTCTGTGTGACTTAGGGTTAAGTGTAAACCTCATGCCTCTTTCTGTAATGGAGAAGCTAGGGATCTTTGAGGTGCAAGCTGCAAAAATCTCACTAGAGATGGCAGACAACTCAAGAAAACAAGCTTATGGACTTGTAGAGGATGTTTTGGTAAAGATTGAAGACCATTACATCCCTGCTGATTTCATAGTCCTAGAGACTGGGAAGTGCATGGATGAATCTATCATCCTTGGCAGACCCTTCTTAGCCACAGCAAAGGCTGTGATTGATGTGGACAGAGGAGAATTGATCATTCAAGTGAATGAAGAATCCTTTGTGTTTAAGGCTCAAGGATATCCCTCTGTCACCATGGAGAGGAAGCATGAAGAGCTTCTCTCAAAACAGAGTCAAACAGAGCCCCCACAGTCAAACTCTAAGTTTGGTGTTGGGAGGCCACAACCAAATTCTAAGTTTGGTGTTGAACCCAGATGAGCGGATAATTTGTATGCTTTTTGGCATTGTTTTTAGTATGTTTTTAGTATGTTTTAGTTAGTTTTTAGTATATTTCTATTAGTTTTTAGTTAAAATTTACTTTTCTGGACTTTACTATGAGTTTGTGTGTTTTTCTGTGATTTCAGGTATTTTCTGGCTGAAATTGAGGGACTTGAGCAAAAATCTAATTCAGAGGCTGAAAAGGACTGCAGATGCTGTTGGATTCTGACCTCCCTGCACTCGAAATGGATTTTCTGGAGCTACAGAAGCCCAATTGGCGCACTCTCAACGGCGTTGGAAAGTAGACATCCTAGGATTTCCAGCAATGTATAATAGTCCATACTTTGCCCGATATTTGATGGCCCAAATCGGCGTTCCAAATCAGCTCAAGAATGTCCGGCGTTAAACGCCGGAACTGGCACAAGAATGGGAGTTAAACCCCCAAACTGGCATAAAAGCTGGCGTTTAACTCCAAGAGAAGTCTCTACACGAAATTGCTTCAATGCTCAGCCCAAGCACACACCAAGTGGGCCCGGAAGTGGATTTTTATGTCATTTACTCATCTTTGTAAACCTTAGGCTACTAGTTCTTTATAAATAAGACCTTTTGCTATTGTATTTTTTCATCTCTGGATCTTAGATCATCTTTAGATCTTTGAATCTTTTGATCATGTATTGGGAGGCTGGCCTCACGGCCATGCCTAGACCTTGTTCTTATGTATTTTCAACGGTGGAGTTTCTACACACCATAGATTAAGGTGTGGAGCTCTGCTGTACCTCGAGTATTAATGCAATTACTATTGTTCTTCTATTCAATTCAGCTTGTTCTTATTCCAACATATTCATTCGCACTCAAGAACTTGATGAATGTGATGATTATGTGACGCTCATCATCATTCTCACTTATGAACGCGTGCCTGACAACCACCTCCGTTCTACAAGCAAACAAGGCTTGAATGTTTATCTCTTGGATTCTTTAATCGGAATCTTCATGGTATAAGCTAGAATTGACGGTGGCATTCAAGAGAATCCGGAAGGTCTAAACCTTGTCTGTGGTATTCTGAGTAGGATTCAATGATTGAAT
Organism: Arachis stenosperma; assembly: GCF_014773155.1. NCBI lineage: Eukaryota > Viridiplantae > Streptophyta > Magnoliopsida > Fabales > Fabaceae > Arachis > Arachis stenosperma. Next base: position 53,645,766 of record NC_080383.1, on the reverse strand, counting down.
GACTGTGACGAGCTTCAAACTCCTGAAGGCTGGGCGTTAGTGACAGACGCAAAAGAATCAATAGATTCTATTCCAACCTGATTGAGAACCGACAGATGATTAGCCGTGCCGTGACAGGGTGCGTTGAACATTTTCACTGAGAGGACGGGATTGTAGCCACTGACAACGGTGATGCCCAACATACAGCTTGCCATGGAAAGGAGTAAGAAGGATTGGATGAAGATAGTAGGAAAGCAGAGAGACGGAAGGGACAAAGCATCTCCATACGCTTATCTGAAATTCTCACCAATGAATTACATAAGTATCTCTATCTTTATCTTTATGTTTTATTCATAAATCATCCATAACCATTTGAATCTGCCTGACTTAGATTTACAAGATGACCATAGCTTGCTTCATACAAACAATCTCCGTGGGATCGACCCTTACTCGCGTAAGGTTTATTACTTGGACGACCCAGTGCACTTGCTGGTTAGTTGTGCGAAGTTGTGTTTATACCATGGTATTGAGCACCAAGTTTTTGGATTCATTACCGGGGATTATTTAAGTTGTGAAAAGTAGTGATCACAATTTCGTGCACCCAGTTTTTGGCGCCGTTGCCGGGGATTGTTTCGAGTTTGGACAACTGACGGTTCATCTTGTTGCTTAGATTAGGTATTTATCTTCAGAGTTCTTAAGAATGAATTCTAGTGTTTCAAGGTGATGTTTTTATCATCACCAAAGCTGATTGATCCTCATCAATTTAGCTCTTGAATGCAATGTCCTGCTGAAGCTTGGCTAGCCATGTCTAATTCCTTTAGACTAAAGCTTTAGACTAACATTGCATGATTCCTGGAATTCTCATTAAGAATTTGGATATCTTTATTTTCTTTTCCACTTAATTTTCGAAAAAAAAAATTTACAAAATCATAAAAACCAAAAATATTGTATGTTTCTTGTTGAGTCTAGTGTCTCATGTTAAGTTTGGTGTCAATTGCATGTTTCTATTCTTCTTGCAATCATTCATGTGTCTTAAGTGATCTTCAAGATGTTCTTGATGATTTCCTTGCTCTGATCTTTAAATTCTCTTGACTTGAGTGTTTTGTTGTTTCTCATATGCGTTCTCATTTTGTTAGTAGTATACAAACTGCTAAGTTTGGTGTCTTGCATGCATTGTTTATTTGATTTTAGTTGCATTTTGATTATTCCTCATTATTAAAAATCCAAAAAAAAATTTTATTTGTGTCTTTTCAAGTCAATAATATAGAGAATTGAAGATTCAGAACATACAGCAGAGGAATTACACAGAAAAAGCTGGGTGTTCAAAACGCCCAGTGAAGAAGGGCAAACTGGCGTTTAAACGCCAGCCAAGGTGCCTGGCTGGGCGTTTAACGCCCAAAGGGTAGTGCTTTGGGCGTTAAACGCCAGAATGTGCACCATTCTGGGCGTTTAACGCCAGGTGCTTTGGGCGTTAAACGCCAGAATGTGCACCATTGGGCGTTTAACGCCAGGATGGCACAGAGGGAAGATTCTGTTTTTAATTCAAATTTTTTTCAAGTTTTCAAAATTTTTCAAAATAAAATCTTTTTCAAATCATATCTTTTCAATTTTTTTCAAGTTTTCAAAATTTTTCAAAATAAAATCTTTTTCAAATCATATCTTTTCAATCAATCTTTTTCAAAATCAATTCTTCCCATTTTCAAAATACTTGCTATCAATTAATGATTTGATTCAACATTTCAAGTATGTTGCCTTTTCTGTTGAGAAAGGTAATGTTTGAATCATATCTTTTCTTGTTAGCCAAGTCATTAATTTTTAAAATCAAATCTTTTTAAATTGTTTTTCAAATCATAATTTTTCAATCATATCTTTTTAAAACTATCTTTTCAGTCATATATTTTTAATCACATCTTTTTCAAATAGTTTTCAATCATATCTTTTGAATTCTAATTTCAAAATCTTTTTCAAAAATCACTTGATTTTTTTCAATCTTAGTTTTCGAAAATCAATTACTATTTTCAAAATGTTTTTAAATCTTTTACTTAATTTTCGAAAATTTCTTCCCCTCTTCTCACATCCTTCTATTTATGACTAACACTATTCCTCAAGGAACAATTCGAACTCCATCTCTTTTGATAAGTTCGAATTCTTCTACCTCTCCTTCTATTTTCTTTCCTCTGACACCTCAAGGAATCTCTATACTGTGACATAGAGGATTCCATATTTTCTTGTCTTCTCTTTCATATGAGCAGGAGCAAAGACAAAAGCATTCTTGTTGAGGTTGACCCTGAACCTGAAAGGACCTTAAAGCGAAGCTAGAGAAGCTAAGGCACAACTCTCTGTAGAGGACCTAACAGAAATCTTCAAAAAAGAGAACCCATGGCAGCCGAAAACAACAACAATGCCAACAATGCAAGGAAGGTGCTGGGTGACTTTACTGCACCTACTCCCGACTTCTATGGGAGAGCATCTATCCCTGCCATTGGAGCAAACAACTTTGAGCTTAAGCCTCAATTATTTCTCTAATGCAACAGAATTGCAAGTTCCACGGACTTCCATTGGAAGATCCTCATCAGTTTTTAGCTGAGTTCTTGCAAATCTGTGACACTGTCAAGACTAATGGGGTTGACCCTGAGGTCTACAGACTTATGCTATTCCCTTTTGCTGTAAGAGACAGAGCTAGGATATGGTTGGACTTACAACCTAAAGAAAGCCTGAACTCTTGGGAAAAGCTAGTCAATGCCTTCTTGGCAAAGTTCTTTCCACCTCAAAAATTGAGTAAGCTTAGAGTGGAAGTCCAAACCTTCAGACAAAAGGAAGGAGAATCCCTCTATGAAGCTTGGGAAAGATACAAACAATTAATCAGAAAGTGTTCCTCTGATATGCTCTCTGAATGGAGCATCATAGGCATCTTCTATGATGGTCTGTCTGAACTGTCCAAGATGTCTTTGGATAGCTCTGCTGGAGGATCTCTTCATCTGAAGAAGACGCCTACAGAAGCTCAAGAGCTCATTGAAATGGTTGCAAATAACCAATTCATGTACACTTCTGAAAGGAATCCTGTGAACAATAGGACGAATCAGAAGAAAGGAGTTCTTGAGATTGATACTCTGAATGCCATATTGGCTCAGAACAAGATATTGACTCAGCAAGTCAATTTGATTTCTCAAAGTCTGTCTGGAATACAAGCTACACCAGGCAGTACTAAGGACGCTTCATCTAAAGAAGAAGCTTATGATCCTGAGAACCCTTCAATAGAAGAGGTGAATTACATGGGAGAACCCTATTAAAACACTTATAATTCTTCATGGAAAAATCATCCAAATCTCTCATGGAAGGATCAACAGAGACCCCAACAAGGTTTCAACAACAATAATGGTGGAAGAAACAGGTTTAGCAATGGCAAGCCTTTTCCATCATCTTCTCAGCAACAGACAGAGAATTCTAAGCAGAACCACTCTGACTTAGCAACCATGGTCTCTGATCTAATCAAAACCACTCAAAGTTTCATGACTGAAACAAGGTCCTCCATTAGAAACTTGGAGGCACAAGTGGGACAGCTGAGCAAGAAAATTACTGAACTCCCTCCTAGTACTCTTCCAAGCAATACAGAAGAAAATCCAAAAGGAGAGTGCAAGGCCATCAACATGGCCAAATTTGGAGAGAAGGAAGAGGCAGTGAACGCCACTGAGGAAGACCTCAATGGACGTCCACTGGCCCCCAATGAGTTCCCTAATGAGGAACCATGGGAATCTGAGGCTCACATTGAGACCATAGAGATTCCATTGGACTTACTTTGCCATCATGAGCTCTGATGAGTATTCTTCCTCTGAAGAGGATGAATATGTCACTGAAGAGCAAGTTGAAGTTATTTGGTAATGAACTTGGGAGAACGCCCTCCTTTGCTCACCAAAGAACTCGATGACTTGTCTAGGCAGAGATTACCTCAAAAGAGACAAGATCCTGGGAAGTTCTCAATACCTTGCGCCATAGGCACCATGACCTTCAAGAAGGCTCTGAGTGACTTAGGGTCAAGTGTAAACCTCATGCCTCTCTCTGTAATGGAGAAGCTAGGGATCTTTGAGGTACAAGCTGCAAGAATCTCACTAGAGATGGCAGACAATTCAAGAAAACAAGCTTATGGGCTAGTAGAGGATGTTCTGGTAAAGATTGAAGACCATTACATCCCTACTGATTTCATAGTCCTAGAGACTGGGAAGTGCATGGATGAATCCATCATCCTTGGCAGACCCTTCCTAGCCACAGCAAAGGCTGTGATTGATGTGGACAAAGGAGAATTGATCATTCAAGTGAATGAAGAATCCTTTGTGTTTAAGGCTCAAGGATACCCCTCTGTCACCATGGAGAGGAAGCATGAAGAGCTTCTCTCAAAACAGAGTCAAACAGAGCCCCCACAGTCAAACTCTAAGTTTGGTGTTGGGAGGCCACAACCAAATTCTAAGTTTGGTGTTGAACCCCCACATTCAAACTCTAAGTTTGGTGTTGGGAGGTTCCAACATTGCTCTGAGTATCTTTGAGGTTCCATGAGAGCCCACTGTCAAGCTACTGACATTAAAGAAGCGCTTGTTGGGAGGCAACCCAATGTTATATTTAATCTATTTTCCTTTGTTATTTTATATTTTCTGTAGGTTGATGATCATGAGAAGTCACAAAATCAATTGAAAAAGCAAAAACAGAATGAAAAACAGAAAGAAAAACAGCACACCCTGGAGGAAGACCTTGCTTGCGTTTAAACGCCAGTAAGGGCAGCAAATGGGCGTTTAACGCCCAGTCTGGCACCATTCTGGGCATTTAACGCCAGAAAGGGGCACCAGACTGGCGTTAAACGCCAGGAAAGGGTAAGAAGCTGGCGTTAAACGCCAGAAATGGGCACCAGCCCGGCGTTTAACACCATAATTGGCATAAAGAGCAATTTTGCTCGCCATTTGGTGCAGGGATGATTTTTCCTTGACACCTCAGGATCTGTGGACCCCACAGGATCCCCACCTACCCCACCACTCTCTCTCTTCTTCACCCATTCACCAATCACCTCAACACCTTTTCCCCAAAAACCCTTCACCTATCAAATCCCATCTTTCTCTTCACCACTCACATCCATCCTTCATAAAACCCCACCTACCTCACCATTCAAAGTCAAACCACTTCCCCACCCAAACCCACCCTCCCATAGCCGAACCCTACCCCTCTCTTCACCCCTATATAAACCCATCTTCACCCCTTCATTTTCACACACCCTAAACACTACTTCTCCCCCTTTGGCCGGACCACAAAGCCATCTCCATCTCCTCTATTCCTTCTTCTTCTACTCTCTTCTTTCTTCTTTTGCTCGAGGACGAGCAAACCTTTTAAGTTTGGTGTGGTAAAAGCATTGCTTTTTGTTTTTCCATAACCATTTATGGCACCTAAGGCCGGAGAAACCTCTAGAAAGAGGAAAGGGAAGGCAAAAGCTTCCACCTCCGAGTCATGGAAGATGGAGAGATTCTTCAAGGGTGCATCAAGACCACTTCTATGAAGTTGTGCCATGAAGGTGATCCCCGAGGTCCCTTTCAAACTCAAAAAGGGTCAACTTTGATCAAAGGTTGGACCAAGTCCTCATGGATACCACTAAGAAAAGAATGGAGCAAATAAGAGAACCTCATCAAGAGCATGAGGAAATTCCTCATCATGAAATCCCTGAGATGCCTCAAGGGATGCATTTTCCTCCACAAAACTATTGGGAGCAAATCAACACCTCCCTAGGAGAATTGAGTTCCAACATAGGACAACTAAGGGTGGAGCACCAAGAACATTCCATATCAGAGCATGAGAAATTCCTCATCATGAAATCCCTGAGATGCCTCAAGGGATGCATTTTCCTCCACAAAACTATTGGGAGCAAATCAACACCTCCCTAGGAGAATTGAGTTCCAACATAGGACAACTAAGGGTGGAGCACCAAGAACATTCCATCCTCCTCCATGAAATTAGAGAAGATCAAAGAATCATGAGAGAGGAGCAACAAAGGCAAGGAAGAGACATTGAGGAGCTCAAGCACTCCATAAGATCTTCAAGAGGAAGAACAAGCCGCCATCACTAAGGTGGACCCGTTCTTTAATCTCCTTGTTCTTTATTTTCCTGTTTTTCGAAAATTATGCTTATGTTTATCTATGTTTGTGTCTTATGATCATTAGTGTCTTAGTGTCTATGCCTTAAAGTTATGAATGTCCTATGAATCCATCACCTTTCTTAAATGAAAAATGTTCTTAATTGAAAAAGAGAAGAATTGCATGAATTTTAAATTTTATAACAGATTAATTATTTTGATGTGGGCAATACTTTTGTTTTCTGAATGTATGCTTAAACAGTGCATAGTCTTTGAATTTGTTGTTCATGAACGGTTGGCTCTTGAAAGAATGATGAAAAGGAGACATGTTACTGAGGATCTGAAAAATCAAAAATGATTCTTGAAGCAAGAAAAAGCAGTGAATACAAAAAAAAAAGAGAAGCGAAAAAAAAAGAAAAAAAACGAAAAAAAGGGAGAGAAAGAGAAAAAGAAAGAAAAAGAAAGAAATAAAGTTGTGATCCAAGGCAAAAAGAGTGTGCTTAAGAACCCTAGACACCTCTAATTGGGGACTCTAGCAAAGCTGAGTCACAATCTGAAAAGGTTCACCCAATTATGTGTCTGTGGCATGTATGTATCCGGTGGTAATACTGGAAGACAGAGGCTTTGGGCCACGGCCAAGACTCATAAGTAGCTGTGTTCAAGAATCATCATACTTATCTAGGAGAATCATAACACTATCTGGATTCTGAGTTCCTATAGAAGCCATCATTTCTGAATTTCAAGGATAGAGTGAGATGCCAAAACTATTCAGAGGCAAAAAGCTAAAAGCCCCCCTCATCTAACTAATACTGATCTTCATAGATGTTTTTGGAATTCATTGCATATTCCCTTCTTTTTATTTATTGATTTTCAGTTGCTTGGGGACAAGCAACAATTTAAGTTTGGTGTTGTGATGAGCGGATAATTGTACGCTTTTTGCATTATTTTTAGTATTTTTTTAGTATATTTTAGTTAGTTTTTAGTATATTTCTATAGTTTTTAGTTAAAATTCACTTTTCTGGACTTTACTATGAGTTTGTGTGTTTTTCTATGATTTTAGGTATTTCTGGCTGAAATTGAGGGACTCAGCAAAAATCTGATTCAGAGGCTGAAAAGGACTGCAGATGCTGTTGGATTCTGACCTCCTGTACTCGAAGTGGTTTTCTGGAGCTACAGAAGCCCAATTGGCACGCTCTCAACGGCGTTGGAAAGTAGACATCCTGGGCTTTCCAGCAATGTATAATAGTCCATACTTTGCCCGAGATTTGATGGCCCAACCGGCGTTCCAATCAGCTCAAGAATGCCCGGCGTTAAACCCGGAACTAGCACAAGAATGGGGGTTAAACGCCCAAACTGGCATAAAAGCTGGCGTTTAACTCCAAGAGAAGTCTCTACACGAAATTGCTTCAATGCTCAGCCCAAGCACACACCAAGTGGGCCCGGAAGTGGATTTTTATGTCATTTACTCATCTTTGTAAACCTTAGGCTACTAGTTCTTTATAAATAAGACCTTTTGCTATTGTATTTTTTCATCTCTGGATCTTAGATCATCTTTAGATCTTTGAATCTTTTGATCATGTATTGGGAGGCTGGCCTCACGGCCATGCCTAGACCTTGTTCTTATGTATTTTCAACGGTGGAGTTTCTTATTCAATTCAGCTTGTTCTTATTCCAAGATATTCATTCGCACTCAAGAACTTGATGAATGTGATGATTATGTGACGCTCATCATCATTCTCACTTATGAATGCGTGCCTGACAACCATCTCCGTTCTACAAGCAAACAAGGCTTGAATGTTTATCTCTTGGATTCTTTAATCGGAATCTTCGTGGTATAAGCTAGAATTGATGGCGGCATTCAAGAGAATCCGGAAGGTCTAAAACTTGTCTGTGGTATTCTGAGTAGGATTCAATGATTGAATGACTGTGACGAGCTTCAAACTCCTGAAGGCTGGGCGTTAGTGACAGACGCAAAAGAATCAATAGATTCTATTCCAACCTGATTGAGAACCGACAGATGATTAGTCGTGCCGTGACAGGGTGCGTTGAACATTTTCACTGAGAGGACAGGATTGTAGCCACTGACAACGGTGATTGCCCAACATACAGCTTGCCATGGAAAGGAGTAAGAAGGATTGGATGAAGACAGTAGGAAAAGCAGAGAGACGGAAGGGACAAAGCATCTCCATACGCTTATCTGAAATTCTCACCAATGAATTACATAAGTATCTCTATCCTTATCTTTATGTTTTATTCATAAATCATCCATAACCATTTGAATCTGCCTGACTGAGATTTACAAGATGACCATAGCTTGCTTCATACCAACAATCTCCGTGGGATCGACCCTTACTCGCGTAAGGTTTATTACTTGGACGACCCAGTGCACTTGCTGGTTAGTTGTGCGAAGTTGTGAAATTATGTTTATACCATGGTATTGAGCACCAAGTCTTTGGATTCATTACCGGGGATTATTTGAGTTGTGAAAAGTAGAGATCACAATTTCGTGCACCAGTTACCATGCTGAGAATCTCCAATTCTCATACCATATTTTGTTGTTATTTTTCAGATGCAAGTCGTGACCCACCTCGGTGATTTGTGAGATGGTGACCAAGCAGGGTATCTTTTGCTCTCTTTTGCATTTTGGTTTACTTTGTCATAGATATACTCTCACTTTTGTATTTTATACTTTATTGCCTTAGAGGTTTGATATGAGAGATAAGTTGTATATGTTGTTTTTACTCAAAAACTCTGGATTGTCTGTGTATACTAGTTAGCCTAAACTCCGCAGAATATGGCTAGTGTTCTTTTATCTATCATACTTATACACATGTATCTTAATTATTATTATATTATGTCTTTTGTGATATCTTGTACCATTATGCTTTGAGTTATCATGTGAATGCTTTTGATGAGCGGATAATTTATACGCTTTTTGGCATTATTTTTAGGTAGTTTTTAGTAAGTTCAAGCTACTTTTAGGGATGTTTTCATTAGTTTTTATGTTAAATTCACATTAGACATCCAGAACTTTCCAGCAATATATAATAGTCCATACTTATTCGGGAATTGACGACGTAAACTGGTGCTCAACGCCAGTTCCATGTTGCTGTCTGAGTAAAACGCCAGAAGAACACGTCACGACCCGGAGTTGAACGCCCAAAACACATACAACTTGGCGTTCAACTCCAAAGAAGCCTCAGCTCATTGAGAGATCAAGCTCAGCCCAAACATACACCAAGTGGGCCCCGGAAGTGAATTCATGCATCAATTACTTACTCCTGTAAACCCTAGTAGCTAGTTTAGTATAAATAGAACTTTTTACTAGTGTATTAGTCGTCTTTTGACCACGTTACATCTTTGGTCTCAGTTTTGTTTTATTCTTCATCTGAGGAGACTATTGATCACATTTTGGGGGCTGGCCATTCGGCCATGCCTGAACCTCTCACTTATGTATTTTCAACGGTGGAGTTTCTACACACCATAGATTAAGGGTGTGGAGCTCTGCTGTACCTCAAGTTTTAATGCAATTACTAATATTTCCTATTCAATTCCATAAATTCCTGTTCTAAGATATTCGTTGCACTTCAACTTGATGAATGTGATGATCCGTGACACTCATCATCATTCTCACCTATGAACGCGCGTGACTGACAACCACTTCCGTTCTACCTTAGGACCAGGCGCATATCTCTTGGATTTAATCAGAATCTTCGTGGTATAAGCTAGAATTGATGGCGGCATTCATGGGAATCCGGAAAGTCTAACCTTGTCTGTGGTATTCCGAGTAGGATTCTGGGATTGAATGACTGTGACGAGCTTCAAACTCCTGAAGGCTGGCGTTAGTGACGACGCAAAAGAATCAAGGGATTCTACTCCAACCTGATTGAGAACCGACAGATGATTAGCCGTTGCTGTGACAGAGCATTTGGACCTTTTTCACTGAGAGGATGGGATGTAGCCATTGACAACGGTGATGCCCTACATACAGCTTGCCATGGAAAGGGAAAAGGATTGAAGGAAGAAGTAGGAAAGTAGTAAAAAAGAAAGGGCACAGTATCTCCATACGCTTATCTGAAATTCCCACTATTAATTTACATAAGTATTTCTATCCCTTTATTTTATTTATCTTTTAAATATCTAATCCAATTACATTTGACTATACCTGACTGGGATTTACAAGATGACTATAGCTTGCTTCATACCAACAATCTCTGTGGGATCGACCCTTACTCACGTAAGGTATTACTTGGATGACCCAGTACACTTGCTGGTTAAGTTGAACGGAGTTGTGTCCACACATAGTAAAGAGCCATTATAATTATTCCATACAACAACAAAGAATACAACATTGATGAATCACAATTTCGTCCATCAGCTTCGCACTTTTGTGATTTTGTTTTGAGCTGTGATTTTTCATTGGGCTTCTTGTATTATTACTCCTTTCAACATATAAATATAAATATATATATATAATATATATATATATATATATATATATATATATATTGTATAAGCCTTAGAACGGTCGTGGCAGTTAGTTATACTTTACTTTACGGCATGAGGTAAGGCTTAGGATAATTAGGGTGTTACACGAGATGGAGGAAGGAGGCGAGACCCAACTTGTGAGCACAAATACAGTGGATCTGGCGCGGCAACAGTGAACCGAGGTGAGAGATAGAGAGCGTTGGGGTTGGGGTGTCGTTTTGGAAAGTGAGAAAGTGAGAGTAAGAGAGATGAGGAGGGGTGGGTGGGTCTAGATAGCCTAGAAAATTTTTGGTCATTTTCAAATGGTTAAATTACACTTGGTTCCCATACTTTCACTAAAAGTACAAATTGGTCCCTATTATCAAATATGTGTAGCTCACATGTTTAAAATAGAGAATATACTGAGAATATTCTATTAAATCAAACACTTTTTAAACGGCGGAAACTAAATTACAAATTTTAATTTTCTTTACGGACCCAATTATAAACTTTTAAAGTGTTGGAACTAATTTACAATTTCACTAAAAGTGTAGGGACCAACTGTGTAATTTAACCTTATTATTATTATTATTATTATTATTATTATTATTATTGTTATTGTTATTGTTATTGTTATTATTATTATTGGTAAACATGAATTATTATATTTTTATTTGAATGATTGACAAAGATGGATATATGTATTTGAAATCCTGAAGCTTATAATATATATTTTTCTTTGATTATGTTATTTATATATTGAAATCAGTCACTAAAATTAACTAGTAGTATAAAATATATATTGGAATATAAATACACATTAAAAAATAAATTAAACCACATATATGTTTATATATAAATACATTAGTAATTTATTTTAATAACTAATTTTAATGTACGAATAGCATTTTTAATTTTTGTTTGTGAAGTTTTTTCTCTTTTTGTAATTTTTATTATTGTCGACAAGTTGATTGGATGGTTAAATATGTACTTACAGACAATTTATATTATAGGAACAACAATCCATGCTTTTTGAATAAGATGTGTCTATTTCATCTTTAATTTTTGTTTTCTTTTTTTATATTTTCATGAAAGAGCAACGGGATTTAAGGGTGGCATATTTAGTTAAAAATTGTGATGTACGGATACAGATACGGAACACGACACGATATAGAACATGCGGATACACAAATTTTAAAGTTTTATAACATATGGAAACACAACATATATATATAATATAAAATATTTTTAAAATAAATTGCAATGAATTTTTGATATTGTATTGGTATTAAAATATAAAATAATTTTTTAACTATTTTTAATGTTTTTTTAACTATATATAAGTATTTAAAATATTTTATTTTAATAAATAATAATATATATTATTTTTAAACTCATTTTAGGAATACATGTTAAGAATAAGACTGAAAATGCTGATACGTGATGGCATATAGACATAGTCGTCAGAATCAAACCGATGATCGAACCGATCAGACTATTAGGTCACTGGATCACTGGTTGAACCGGTGAGTCACTGGTTGAACCGGTTGACCCGGTCCTATGTAAATAAAAATAAAAAATAGCCAAAAATTTAAAATACATATTTTCACTAATATTTTAAGAATATCTAACTATTCTAAAACAATATGGAACAGGAACAATAAGTATTTTGTTAATTTTACTTTATTATAAATATTTTATTTTTTTATATTAAAATAACTATTATTTTTAAATTCTAATAATTTATTAATTAATTTATATCTATTGTACTATTATATACTACAAGTATTTATTAAAAAATAATATTAATAGATATTATAAAATTATGAAAAGAAAAAATAAGTGAATTTATAATTATTGTTAAATAAAAATATAATTAATTTAAGAATGAGTGAGTTTATAACTAAAATTAAAATAAATTAAATAGAAGTAAACTATTTAATAAAAGATATCTATATGTATTCTAATTTACAAATATATTTATAAGAAGTATGACAACTTAGTGGCTGTGAATGGCATCTCTTTTATTAAGGAGAGGGGTTTGAATCCTACCTCAAGCATTTTGAGAAAATTTTAAATTCCAAGCAGTTCGGTCGGACCGATTTTAATAACTATACATATAGGTGTGTTCGGTCCGGTCCGGTTACCAACCCTAAATATTTAACCCTAACTCTTCACCACTACCCCACCCACCATCAACAACTAACACATCATCCCACCTCATCACTATTTTGCCCTATCCTTCAATCTCTCCATTACCACTGCAATCTCACCACACCATCTCCACTACACCTTTGTCACTTCCATCGTTTCTATGCCTTTTTTCTCTTATTACCAAAAATCACAAAATTAAAAGTTTTAATAAAGGATTCTGTCCAACCACTCACCTTTAATCTCATAGTCACACTGCAACTACCCTCTAAACTTCCTTGGTGAGGTCGTTGTTGGCGTGATTCTGACAGGGTTATACATGGCCTGCCAAGTTCTGTTAGCATGTTGAAGAAGGGATTCTCTGTTTTATGGTTAACTAAAGTCTCATGCTTTCTTACATGCAAAGTGAATTCGACAAATGAAGGAAGAGGTGGTGAAATTAGAACGATGTCATCCTTTTCAATAGGAATCATATCGATAGTGAGGTTCAACAATCGATATTGGCTCTAACCTCCCGAGGGGTGTGTAGGTGCTTGGTGGACGAAATTGTGATCACTGTTCTTTGATTTGATTCATTGTAATTGGATTTTAGAAATTGGCACTCTCAGGGCACTGTTTATTTTCACAACTCCGTTCAACTAACCAGCAAGTGTACTGGGTCGTCCAAGTAATAACCTTACGTGAGTAAGGGTCGAATCCACAGAGATTGTTGGTATGAAGCAAGCTATGGTCACCTTGTAAACCTCAGTTAGGGAGATTAAAATTGTTTATGGTTTCGGAAATTAATAATAAAATAAGAAAATAAAAAGGGATAGAAATACTTATGCAGATTCATTGGTAGGAATTTCAGATAAGCGGAATGGAGATGCTGTAGAGCTCTCGGACGCCTGCTTTCCTACTGCTTCTACTCAATCCTTCTTACTCCTTTCCATGGCAAGCTTTGTATAGGGGTTCACCATCAACTGTGGCTACTTTCATCCTCACGGGGAAATATCCTATGCGGCTGTCACTCGCACAGCTAACCAGTCTGGAGGCATCACCCATGGTTGATAGCTACATCCCATCCTCGCAGTGAAAGCTAATGCTCACGCACTCTGTCACAGTACGGCCAATCACCGGTTGGTTCCCTCCCCTACTGGAATAGAATCCCTCTTTTGCGTCTGTCACTAACGCCCAGCAGGTTGCAGGTTTGAAGCACGTCACAGTCATTCATTACCGGAATCCTACTCGGAATACCACAGACAAGGTGAGACTTTTCGGATTCCCAGGATCCTACTCGGAACACCACAGACAAGGTTGGACTTTCCGGATCCTCATAAATGCCGCCATCTATCTAGCTTATACCACGAAGATTCTATTGGAGAATCTAAGAGATAAACATTCAAGCCTTGTTGCATGTAGAACGGAAGTGGTTGTCAATCACGCGCATTCATAAGTGAGAATGATGACGAGGGTTATTAACTCATCACATTCATCATGTTCTTGGGTACGAATGAATATCTTGGAATAAGAATAAGAGAGATTTGAATAAAAGAAAATAGAACTTCATTAATCTTTGAGATACAGCAGAGTTCCACACCCTTAATCTATGGTGTGCAGAAACTCCACCATTGAAAATACATAAGTGAAAGAGGTTCAGGCATGGCCGAACGGCCAGCCCCCCTAAACGTGATCAATAGTCTCTTAGGATGAAGAATAAAACAAAACTGAGACCAAAGATGTCTAATACAATAGATAAATGTCCTATACACTACAACAAATATGGCCTTTAGCAACGCCAAATTTTGCAACGCCTTAAAACCGTTCTCTTAGATAAGTTTAGACAACGGTTTTTTAAAGTGTTACTGTTGAATTCAATTTTTCATCAATTTACAGCAACAAATTAAAACCGTTCTCTTTGACTATTTTAAAGAACAGTTTTATAACCGTTACCATGATTTGCATTTAAGCAACGGTTTTTTATTGTTGTTTAAAGAATTGTACAAAAGAAACACATTAAAACCGTTGCCGAAATGCTACACTTTAAAACCGTTCTATTAGATGGTCTTAAACAACGGTTTTTACAGTGTTGCTGTTGAAATTCATTTTTTCATTACGCTATAGTAACAAAATAAAACCATTCTCTTTGACTATTTTAAAGAACGGTTTTACAATCATTACAACAATTATTTATGAAACAACCATTTTTTAATATTATTTAAATAATTATACAAATTAAACAATACCAATAAAAATAATTTCAAATAATCATATAAATTTAAACTATTTTTTCTATAAATACTAAATTTATAAAATACTCAAAAATTATTGCTATAATAAATATTATTTTTAAATAAATAAAATTAAAATAAATTTATAATAAATATTATATTATTATTATAAATATATAAAAAAATTATATTTTGAAAACATAAAGTTAAAATAAATTTATAATAAATATTATATATTTTTATTATAAATATATAACAAATATTAATAATAATATAAAGAAATAAAATTAAAATAATTTTATTATCCATTGAATAATATTTTACTTTATAATTTTATTAAAATCTTCATATTATCTTTAATTTTTTTTTTCTTAACCCTAACTCTATAACCTAATTTCCAAATTAACCATACATAAACTTAAAAAAAAAAGAAAAGAACAAGAGAAAGGGGAGCTCGAAGGGGGGAAACCAGAAGGGCGAAGAAACAGAGAAGAAGAGAGGGAAGAGATGGAAGGGACGGCGCCAGCAAGGGTTCCACCGTCGTCGCCGTCGCCGTCGCCGTAGAGTGGAGGTGGAGGAGTGACCGAGAAAGAGAGAGAGTCTGACGTGAGGGAGAAGAGAACGCGAGAACTAGGGAAGGAGGGAGGCTCTATTCCGCGCCGCCATGCCTTCACGCCGCCGAAGGAGGTCACGTCACCGTCAGATCTGAAGCTGCCGAGGAGCCGAACGCCGTCGAAGCCGCACCGCGCGTCACCGTCGATGTGCCTCCGTCGAACCCGTCACACCGCCGCTGCCATGATGTCATTGCTGGTGCGAGGGAGAAGAGATGCGTGAGGAAGGAAGCTCGTAGGGGAGAAAAAAGACGCCGCCTGTGCTGCCAGCTCCGTCGCGTCTGATCTCCACTGTTGCCGTCGAAGGTCCGTCGCCGAGGCCGTGGAGAGGAGCCGCCGTTCATGCTTGTCGCCACCAAAAGAGGAGCCGCTGCCGCCGTCGATTGTCACTGGAGAACACACCGTACCGCCGTGCCTCTGGTCGCCGGAATCACGGACCGGAGAGAAGGGGGCTGCCTCTCCTGTTGCTGCTGCTTCGTTCTTTTATTGTAAGCCATCTCTGTTTTGAATTCCATTGAACTCATTTCTGTTTTTGATTCCATTGTGTTTGAATTCTCCATTTTGCTGCAACCATGGTCACTGTTGTTGGAGTTTAATTGATTTGTTTTCTGTTTTGATTTGAATTTTGATTTGGTATAATGCTGCCTGTTTTGGTCACTGCTTCTCTGAGTTTAAATGATGGGTTCTCTCAGTGATAATATTCTAGGTGATTGAGTGATGCAACTTTTATGTAAATTAAGATTTATGACACTCCCTGTAAACATAGAGATGGATTATCACACTTCACCACCCTAAAGATACTGTAAACATGGAGATGGATTATAACTGGTGACTATTTCCTTATGAGGAGTAGCATTCTAGAGTTATGCATGAGTTATAGAGTTCATGAGTACATGCAATCCATCTTTTTGATTTTGTAGCACTATGCTTTTGCTATATTTCAACGTCAGACTTAATTTGATACCCTGAACAAGCTGCTCTTACATTATATTTTTATTGTTGCTATACTGTGCATTATTTCTACTATTATTTTTGCTTTGTATATGACTAATATATGACCTATTTTCACATTAAGATTGGTGTATTAGTACTTCTATTGATTAGGCACATCTTATTAAAAGATGGGAATCTTTTTCTGCTTTTTGCAATTGGTGTGGAACATGGAAAGGAGATAAACTTTGCAGTAGTTGCAGACAAGTGCGGTACCGCTCTGAGAAACACCAGGTAGCCGAATTGTTTAAATATTTTATTTAGTCTTCTTTCCACAAATTTTATCCTAATAGTTATCTTTTGTTTTCCTCGTCCCCTCTCTCAATTAGTAAACATTATTAGCATTAGGCTTAGTATTGTATTTAATTTGCTAACTTTTTTGTTCACTGGAAAATCATTATGAAGGTGAAGGAGAACTTAGTATTATATTTAATTCTGCTTCACTGCTTCTACCTCACTGCTTCTGCTTCACTGCCTTGGCTGATTGTGGGTTGTCAGCTGTGGTAAGTGGTCTTTTTCTGATTTTCTTTTGTTTAGTTAGGACGTGTTTGGTTGTTGGCCATTTTTGTTGAAGTTAAGAAAAAGAAAGGAAAGCGGTGTGTGAGTTTCTGCTTGTGTTTGTTTCAGTCCTTTGAATAGTGATTAGAGTTTGGATTATGAGATGAGACGTGATTAACTGATTATGGTGTTGCGATTAGGGAGCGGAATAAAGTATGGGAATGTGGGACTTGCTAATCTTTTGCTGTTGCTTTTGTTCACTAAATTATTATTTGGAAATGCTATTGTGATTTTATTTTGATTTTAATATTGATTTTGTATGTAACTGATTCTCTGTCAATGCTGCTTTGATTTTGTTTTAATTTTAATATTAATATGTTATAATAGTGTTATGATTTTGATTTGGTAATTAAGTCTCTGAAAATATTGTTCTGGTTTTGTTTTGATTTTAATATTAATGTTATATTGATTTAGTATAATGCTGTTTGATTTTGATTTGGAAATTGGTTCTCTGGAAATGCTATTTTGATTTTAATATTGATTTGGTATATTGCTATTCTGATTTTGGTCAGAATAGGATAAGAGTATTGGAAAACTGATTCATCTGTGTTTTCTTGACCTTTCTAACACTCCATTGCAGACACTACCAGATTCATATGTGATTTGATAAGCTTGCGTTACCTTGATATCAGAGGTAGCAGTGTGCAAGAGATGCCTTGGGAAATGCTATAACTAACTCTTAGTTCTTGATGAGTGTTGCAGAGAAATCAAATGGTATATTTTTTCTTTTGGATTATTTACTGTGAGAAGGATATAGATACCACACTCAGGAATATATGAAAAGATGAGTACGTAATAAGTCTTGGCTTTAATAGTCATAAACTGACTTGGTATATACTTTTATCTTCTTCAAAAACTAGTACTTTCATAGCTTTTTCTAGCATTTATTTTAAGTTTTAACGTATTTATTTATTTTTTTATATTCTCTATCATAGTCTTTACTATTTGAAATTTTTTTTTAATCATATTGAATCATAATGAATCCAAAATTTAAATCTTCTATAATTGAGTTACACTACAGGTAAAGAACAATTGGATGAGAATGAAGGAGATAATATAGAAGAGAATTATATTAATTCAACTGAGGCTGAGGTCATAGACATACTATGAAAGGTAAATTTTTGGTCTCCTTAAAAACATTTTATGACATCATTTCTCTTTAAATTTACTGCTGTGAAAGATTTATATATGATGACTTCTTTGTATAATAGGAATATATTTTAATAAATAATTTATTGGATCTATTAATTGGTGGGGGCGGCAGGGCGGGGGTTGAAAAAGAGTGTTCGGTGAGCATGATGATGAAAATGGTTGTATGTGAGGACATGGCATTTTGTTATTTTCATTAATAAGCATGATTAATTTACTTGAATTGATTAATATGAGCTAGGCTTTCAATAAAATCAAGACTCAAGTTAAATAGCAAAACCCGAACAAAAAAATCAAGACTCAAGTGTTAAGTAGTTAGTTTTCTTATAGCAGTTGTGAGAGTCTGTGACTTTTATTTGGTGCACTAGGCTATAAATAACTCTCTCTATGTCATTGAGTTGTAATTGCTGTGATTTTTCTATAAATAACTCTCTCTACGCAGCTGGAATAAATCATTAGCAATAGTGAAATTATAGAATTTTATTCATCTGGCTAAATGGATGAAGCTGTTTTTTTTTCAATTAAATATATATATAAATCGATAAGAGGGATGGTATATAATGCTAAAATTATTAATGTTTTAGTCTCTTTGAATATATTATGGTAATTTTAATTAGTCTCTTTGTATAGAGACAACCGTGAAGAAAACATGAGGACCTACACAATGGTTGAAGATTCATGCAAGATAGTTGGAAGATAGAGAAGAAATTACTCTAAATATTGAAGGAGAGGGAATTGGTCCTACTGATGAAGCTGTAAACAACTTGAGCAAATTGGGCATAGTGGCAAGGAATTCAGATGTTTGTCCATTAATTTTCACAAACTGAAAGGGGATTAAAGATAAAGAAGCTATTTGAGAATATGTTCAAGTGAGAATATTAGTCTTGTTTCTTTAGAAACTTAAGGAAATGTACACATTTTATTCTTATTAGCAAATAATATGTGATTGTGGATCTTACAACAATTTTTATAAGTCAAATTTGATGGAAATGTTTAATTATTTTTCTTTAGTGACTTTATTCAAATAGTTTATTGACACTAAATAATTAAAAAAATTGAAATTAAAGCCGTTGCCAAAAACGACACCAATGATAACGCTTTAAAACCGTTGTCTTAGAAGACTATAAAATGGTAATGGTATTAAACTGTTGCCAAAAAATGACACCAACGGTAACGCTTTAAAACCGTTGGCTTTGTAAATAATAAAACTACAACAGTTTAAAACCGTTGCCTATTCAGTTATGGTTTTAAACCGTTGGATCATGAAAGAGAACAGTTTAAAACCGTTGCTTATCGAGTAACGGTTCGAAACCGTTGTTTAAAATTTTCTTTCAAAACCGTTGTCTATGACAATAATTTTGGCAACGGTTTTTTTTGTTATCGTTGCCTTAAGTAAAAAACCGTTGCCTTTGATCATTGGCAACGGCCGCATATACCACAGGTCAAAAACCGTTGCCAAAGCGTTGCCTAAAGTTTTAGGAACGGTTTTTCAGTCTAAGGCAACAATTTTTGACCGTTGCGAAAACCCTTATTTGTTGTAGTGTATATATATACTAGACTAGCTACTAGGGTTTACATGAGTAAGTAATTGATGCATAAATCCACTTCCGGGGCCCACTTGGTGTGTGCTTGGGCTGAGCTTGATCAATCCACGAGCTGAGGCTTCTCTTGGAGTTGAATTTCGAGTTATGATGTGTTTTGGGCGTTCAACTCCGGATCATGACGTTTTTCTGGCGTTTAACTCCAGAAAGGAGCGTGTACTTGGCGTTCAACGCCAAGTTGCATCGTCATTCTTCGAATAAAGTATGGACTATTATATATTGCTGGAAAGCCCTAGATGTCTACTTTCCAACGCCGTTGAGAGCGCGCCAATTGGAGTTCTGTAGCTCCAGAAAATCCATTTCGAGTGCAGGGAGGTCAGATTCCAACAGCATCAGCAGTCCTTTTGTCAGCCTTTTTCAGAGTTTTGCTCAAATCCCTCAATTTCAGTCAGAATTTACCTGAAATCACAGAAAAACACACAAACTCATAGTAAAGTCCAGAAATGTGAATTTAACATAAAAACTAATGAAAACATCCCTAAAAGTAGCTCAAACTTACTAAAAACTATATAAAAACAATGCCAAAAAGCGTATAAATTATCCGCTCATCACAACACCAAACTTAAATTGTTGCTTGTCCCCAAGCAACTGAAAATCAAATAGGATAAAAAGAAGAGAATATACTATAAAGTCCAAAATATCAAAGAATATTAATTTAATTACATGAGCGGGACTTGTAGCTTTTTGCTTCTGAACAGTTTTGGCATCTTACTTTTTCCTTTGTAGTTTAGAGGTATTGGCGTCTCTGGGGGAACTTAGAATTTGGGATAGTGTTATTGACTTTCTTAGTTAAGCATGTTGATTCTTGAACACAGCTACTTATGAGTCTTGGCTGTGGCCCTAAGCACTTTGTCTTCCAGTATTACCACCGGATACACAAATGCCACAGACACATAACTGGGTGAACCTTTTCAGATTGTGACTTAGCTTTGCTAAAGTCCCCAGTTAGTGGTGTCCAGAGCTCTTAAGCACACTCTTTAGCTTTAGATCACGACTTTAACCATTCAGTCTCAAGCTTTTCACTTGGACCTTCATGACACAAGCACATGGTTAGGGACAGCTTAATTTAGCCGCTTAGGCCTGGATTTAATTTCCTTGGGCCCTCCTATCCATTGATGCTCAAAGCCTTGGATCCTTTTTACCCTTGCCTTTTGGTTTTAAGGGCTATTGGCTTTTTCTATTGCTCCTTCTTTTTTCTATATACTCTTTTTAGATCCCTTTTTTTTTTCACTGCTTTTTCTTGCTTCAAGAATCAATTACATGATTTTTCAGATCATCAATAACATTTCTCTTTGTTCATCATTCTTTCAAGAACCAACAATTTTAACACTCATAAACAACAATATCCAAAGACATATGCACTGTTCATTCATTCATTCAGAAAACAAAAGCATTGTCACCACATCAATATAATTAAACTAAATTCAATAATAATTTCGAAATTTATGTACTTCTTGTTCTTTTGAATTAAAACATTTTTCTTTTAAGAGAGGTGAAGGATTAATGGAATTTATTCATAGCTTTAAGGCATGGTTACATACTAATGATCATGAAATAAAGACACAAAATATAGATAAACACAATAATTAAAAACCGAAAACAGAAAGAAATAAAGAACAAGGAATGAATCCACCTGAGTGAGGATGGCGCCTTTTTGAAGAACCAATGGTGCTCTTTGAGCTCCTCTATGTCTCTTCCTTGCTTCTGTTGAATGATTCCTAGTAATTTTCGTGTTCTTCCCCTTAGTTGCTTCCAATATTTGTGTGGAGGACAACTTATCCCCTGAGGTATCTCAGGGATCTCTTGATATGCAGCCACATGTTCTAACCAACTGAGCTATTCCAGCTTATATGAGTCTTTCCATCTTCCATGACTCAGAGGTGGAAGCTTTTGTCTTCCCTTTGAGGTTTCTCTGGCCTTAGGTGCCATTAATGGTAATGGAAAAGCAAAAAAGCTATGCTTTTACCACACCAAACTTAAAATATTGCTCGCCCTCGAGCAAGAGAAGAAAGAAGAGAAGAAGAAGAAGAAAATGGAGGTGGGGTGTATGGGGAAGAGTGGATAGATGTAGGTGGTGAAGAATGTTGGGAAGTGTGACATGGGGAAGAATAATCACATTCACAAAAACTAGGATTAGGAGGTAAGGTGGGAATATGTTATATGGGGATCCTGTGGGGTCCACAGATCCTGAAGTGGGGATCCTGTGGGGTCCACAGATCCTGAGGTGAAAACAAATACCATTCCTTCACCATATAGGCATGTAACATGCCTTCATGCATCATTCTGGCGTTCAAACGCCCATTGATGCTCGTTCTGGGCGTTAAATGCCCATGTTATGCATGTTTCTGGCGTTGAACGCCAGTTTCATGCTTGTTTCTGGCGTTCAGCGCCAGATTGTCCTCTGTGTGCGCATCCTGGCGTTTAACGCCAGGTTGTTGCTTGTTTTGGGCGTTCAACGCCAGAAAGATGCTCTGTTCTGGCGTTGAACGCCAGCCAGATGCACCTTCTGGGCGTTGAACGCCAGCCCGTGCATCCTCCAGGGTGAAAAATTTTTTCTTCTGTTTTTGACTCTGTTTTTAATTTTTTTGATTTTTTTCGTGACTCCTCATGATCATGTACCTAATAAAACACAAAAATAACAAAGAAACAAAATAAAATAAAATTAGATAAATAAGATTGGGTTGCCTCCCAACAAGCGCTTCTTTAATGTCAGTAGCTTGACAATGCTCCACAAGGTGATCAGGTCAATTTAAGTGTGGTCCCAACACCAAACTTAGAGTTTGGATATGGGGTTTGAACACCAAACTTAGAGTTTGGTTGTGGCCTCACAACACCAAACTTAGAGTTTGACTGTGTGAGTTCTTTTTGACTCTGAACTGAGAGAAGCTCTTCATGCTTACTCTCTTTTGTCATAGAGGGATGGCCATGTGCCTTAAACACAAGGTAGTCCCCATTCAATTGAAGGACTAACTCTCCTCTGTTGACATCTATCACAGCTCCTGCTGTGGCTAGGAAAGGTCTTCCTAGGATGATGCATTCATCATCTTCCTTCCTAGTGTCTAGGATTATGAAATCAGTAGGGATGTAAAGGCCTTTAACCTTTACTAACACGTCCTCTACTATTCCATATGCTTGTCTCACTGACTTATCTGCCAATTGTAATGAGAACAAGGCAGGTTGTACCTCAATGATCCCCAGCTTCTCCATTACAGAGAGTGGCATCAGATTTATCCCTGATCCAAGATCACATAGAGCTTTTTCAAAGCTCATGGTGCCAATGGTGCAAGGTATTAAGAACTTGCCAGGATCTTGTTTCTTTTGAGGTAGAGTTCTCTGAATCCAAGTATCTAGTTCACTAATGAGCAAGGGAGGTTCACTTTCCCAAGTCTCATTACCAAACAGCTTGGCATTCAGCTTCATGATAGCTCCTAAGTATTGAGCAACTTGCTCTCCAGTCACATCTTCATTCTCTTCAGAGCATGAATATTCTTCAGAGCTCATGAATGGCAGAAGGAGATTTAAAGGAATCTCTATGGTCTCTAGATGACCCTCAGATTCCTCAGGATCCTCAACAGGAAACTCCTTCTTGTTTGAGGAACGTCCCAGGAGGTCTTCCTCACTAGGATTTTCGTCCTCCTCCTCCCTTGTGCATTCGGCCACTTTGACTATGTCAATGGCCTTGCATTCTCCTTTTGGATTTTCTTCTGTATTACTTGGGAGAACACTGGGAGGAGTGTCAATGACTTTCTTACTCAGCTGGCCCACTTGTGCTTCCAAATTTCTAATAAAGGATCTTGTTTTATTCATGAAACTAAAAGTGGCCTTTGACAGATCAGAGACTATATTGGCTAAGTTAGAAGTATTTTGTTCAGAATTCTCTGTCTGTTGCTGAGAAGATGATGGATATGGCTTGCTATTGGCCAGCCTGGTACGTCCACCATTGTTAAAACCTTGTTGAGGTTTTTGTTGATCCTTCCATGAGAAGTTTGGATGATTTCTCCATGATGAGTTATAGGTGTTTCCATAAGGTTCACCTAAGTAATTAACCTCTGCCATGGCAGGGTTCTCAGGATCATAAGCTTCTTCAGAAGCTGCCTCTCTAGTACTATTGGATGCATGTTGCAATCCATTCAGATTTTGAGAGATCATGTTGACCTGTTGAGTCAACATTTTGTTCTGAGCCAATATGGCATTCAGAGCATCAATTTCAAGAACTCCTTTCTTCTGAGGTATCCCATTATTCACGGAATTCCTCTCAGAGGTGTACATAGACTGGTTGTTTGCAACCATGTCAATGAGTTCTTGAGCCTCTTCAGGCATTTTCTTCAGGTGAATGGATCCACCTGCAGAATGATCCAATGACATTTTCGAAAATTCAGAGAGACCATAATAGAATATATCTAATATGGTCCATTCTGAAAATATGTCAGATGGACATCTCTTGGTCAGCTGCTTGTATCTTTCCCAAGCTTCATAGAGGGATTCACCATCTTTTTGTTTGAAGGTTTGAACATCCACTCTCAGCTTGCTCAGCTTTTGAGGAGGAAAGAACTTAGCTAAGAATGCAGTGACAAGCTTATCCCATGAGTCCAGGCTATCCTTGGGTTGTGAATCCAACCATACTCTAGCTCTGTCTCTTACAGCAAAAGGGAAAAGCATGAGTCTGTAGACTTCAGGATCAACTCCATTCGTCTTTACAGTCTCACAGATCTGCAAGAATTCAGTTAAAAACTGATAAGGATCTTCAGATGGAAGTCCATAAAACTTGCAGTTTTGTTGCATTAAAGCAACTAGTTGAGGCTTAAGCTCAAAGTTATTGGCTCCAATGGCAGGAATGGAGATGCTTCTTCCATCAAACTTGGACGTTGGCTTTGTGAAGTCACCAAGCATTCTCCTTGCATTATTATTATTATTATTTTCCTCTGCCATCTCTTTCTCTTGTTCGAAAATTTCAAGAAGGGCTCTTCTGGATTGTTGTAATTTAGCTTCTTTTAATTTTCTCTTCAGAGTCCTTTCAGGTTCTGGATCAATTTCAACAAGAGTGCCTTTATCCCTGTTCCTGCTCATATGAAAGAGAAGACAACAAGAAAAGAAGAGGAATCCTCTATGTCACAGTATAGAGATTCCTTTATGTTAGTAGAAAAGGAAAGGGGGTAGAAGAATGAAGAATGGATTCGGTTTTTGGATGAAGAGAGGTGAAGAGAAGTGTTAGTAATTAAATAATTAAATATAAAAAGAAAAGAGGAGGGAGAATTCGAAAATAATTTTGAAAAAGAGTTAGTGATTTTCGAAAATTAGAGATAAATTGTAATTAAAATTAAAACATAAAACAATTAATTAATTAAAAAGAATTTTTGAAAAAGAGAGAGATATTTTCGAAAATAGAAGAGGGAGAAGTAGTTAGGTGGTTTTGAAAAAGATAAGAAATAAACAAAAAGTTAGTTAGTTGATTGAAAAAGATTTGAAATCAAAATTGAAAAAGATAAGAAGATAGTAAGTTAGATAAGATATTTTTGAAATCAAATTTTGAAAAAGATAAAATTTTTGAAAAAAATCAAATAAAAGATAAAAAGATTTTAATTTTAAAAATTTGAAATTATTTACTTCACTAACAAGAAATTACAAGATAAGATTCTAAAACTTAAAGATTGAACCTTTCTTAGCAAGAAAGTAACAAACTTCAAATTTTTGAACCAATCACATTAATTATTAGTGAATTTTCGAAAATATCAAATAAAGATAAGAAAAAGATTTTGAAAATAATTTGAAAAAGATTTTTAAAAATTTCGAAAATAGAAGAAAATTGAAAAAGACATGATTTTTGAAAAAGATTTTGAAAAGATAAGATTTTTAAAATTGAAATTTTGACTTGACTTGTAAGAAACAACTTAATTTTGAAAAATTTTTGACCAAGTCAACCCAAAATTTCGAAATTTGGAGCGAAATAAGGAAAAGATATTTTTTTGATTTTTGAATTTTAAAGAAAAACACAAAAATGACCCAAAACATGAAAATTTTGGATCAAGACACAAGATGCATGCAAGAATGCTATGAATGTCAAGATGAACACCAAGAACACTATGAAGATCATGATGAACATCAAGAACATAATTTTGAAAAATTTTTGATGCAAAGAAAACATGCAAGACACCAAACTTAGAAATCTTTAATGCATGGAAAATATGAATGCAAAAATGCACATGAAAAACAAGAAACAACACAAAACAAAAAAATCATCAAGATCAAACAAGAGGACTTATCAAGAACAACTTGAAGATCATGAAGAACACTATGAATGCATGGAATTTTCGAAAAAATGCAAGAAAAATTTTAAAAGCATGCAATTGACACCAAACTTAAAAATTGACTCAAGACTCAAACAAGAAACACAAAATATTTTTTATTTTTATTATTTTCTAATTTTTTTGGATTTTTATTTAATTTTTTCGAAAATAATGTGAAGAAAAACGAAAATTAAAAGAAAAATTTTGAAAAAGATTTTTGAAAAGAAAATTACCTAATCTGAGCAACAAGATGAACCGTCAGTTGTCCATACTCGAACAATCCCCGGCAACGGCGCCAAAAACTTGGTGGACGAAATTGTGATCACTGTTCTTTGATTTGATTCATTGTAATTGGATTTTAGAAATTGGCACTCTCAGGGCACTGTTTATTTTCACAACTCCGTTCAACTAACCAGCAAGTGTACTGGGTCGTCCAAGTAATAACCTTACGTGAGTAAGGGTCGAATCCACAGAGATTGTTGGTATGAAGCAAGCTATGGTCACCTTGTAAACCTCAGTTAGGGAGATTAAAATTGTTTATGGTTTCGGAAATTAATAATAAAATAAGAAAATAAAAAGGGATAGAAATACTTATGCAGATTCATTGGTAGGAATTTCAGATAAGCGGAATGGAGATGCTGTAGAGCTCTCGGACGCCTGCTTTCCTACTGCTTCTACTCAATCCTTCTTACTCCTTTCCATGGCAAGCTTTGTATAGGGGTTCACCATCAACTGTGGCTACTTTCATCCTCACGGGGAAATATCCTATGCGGCTGTCACTCGCACAGCTAACCAGTCTGGAGGCATCACCCATGGTTGATAGCTACATCCCATCCTCGCAGTGAAAGCTAATGCTCACGCACTCTGTCACAGTACGGCCAATCACCGGTTGGTTCCCTCCCCTACTGGAATAGAATCCCTCTTTTGCGTCTGTCACTAACGCCCAGCAGGTTGCAGGTTTGAAGCACGTCACAGTCATTCATTACCGGAATCCTACTCGGAATACCACAGACAAGGTGAGACTTTCCGGATTCCCAGGATCCTACTCGGAACACCACAGACAAGGTTGGACTTTCCGGATCCTCATAAATGCCGCCATCTATCTAGCTTATACCACGAAGATTCTATTAGGGAATCTAAGAGATAAACATTCAAGCCTTGTTGCATGTAGAACGGAAGTGGTTGTCAATCACGCGCATTCATAAGTGAGAATGATGACGAGGGTTATTAACTCATCACATTCATCATGTTCTTGGGTACGAATGAATATCTTGGAATAAGAATAAGAGAGATTTGAATAAAAGAAAATAGAACTTCATTAATCTTTGAGATACAGCAGAGCTCCACACCCTTAATCTATGGTGTGCAGAAACTCCACCGTTGAAAATACATAAGTGAAAGAGGTTCAGGCATGGCCGAATGGCCAGCCCCCCTAAACGTGATCAATAGTCTCTTAGGATGAAGAATAAAACAAAACTGAGACCAAAGATGTCTAATACAATAGATAAATGTCCTATATATACTAGACTAGCTACTAGGGTTTACATGAGTAAGTAATTGATGCATAAATCCACTTCCGGGGCCCACTTGGTGTGTGCTTGGGCTGAGCTTGATCAATCCACGAGCTGAGGCTTCTCTTGGAGTTGAATTTCGAGTTATGATGTGTTTTGGGCGTTCAACTCCGGATCATGACGTTTTTCTGGCGTTTAACTCCAGAAAGGAGCGTGTACTTGGCGTTCAACGCCAAGTTGCGTCGTCATTCTTCGAATAAAGTATGGACTATTATATATTGCTGGAAAGCCCTGGATGTCTACTTTCCAACGTCGTTGAGAGCGCGCCAATTGAAGTTCTGTAGCTCCAGAAAATCCATTTCGAGTACAGGGAGGTCAGACTCCAACAGCATCAGCAGTCCTTTTGTCAGCCTTTTTCAGAGTTTTGCTCAAATCCCTCAATTTCAGTCAGAATTTACCTGAAATCACAGAAAAACACACAAACTCATAGTAAAGTCCAGAAATATGAATTTAACATAAAAACTAATGAAAACATCCCTAAAAGTAGCTCAAACTTACTAAAAACTATATAAAAACAATGCCAAAAAGCGTATAAATTATCCGCTCATCAGTGCTTCCTTCGAGGTTCAATGACTTTGTTATTGATAATTTGAGGATAAGGAGTAAGAATAATCATAAAAATTTGTCCGATTGCAATCTTGATGATGAAAATTTTGAAGTTAAAATGAGAAATTAAGCTTCAAGACATCAAAGTATTATAATTAAAATGAGAGAAAATTGAGAAATAATAAAACATGTCACAAGCATTGAAAAGACTTAGCATTATGTAATGGTGGAGAGTTAACGAGGAATTGCAAGGGTTTCGGTTTGAAGCAGCGTGACGACATTTTAGTTAAGGATGAAAATGGGTGGTGGTGGAGGTGACAAAGGGGGGACATAAATGATCGAAATGATAAAGGTGAATAAGGACATTATAGTGGGATTGTAATAATGATGGTGAGATTAAGGGATGGGCAAGACAATGGTGGTGGGTTGAGGTGTGACTACTAGTGGAATGAGGTGGTGGTAAAAAAATTAGAGATTGACAATTAGAAATTTGGTTAGATTAGGAGATGATAGTTTGAAAATTTTGGATAAATTTTTAGTGTTTGACTAATTTTGTCCACCAAAACCCATATTTCACAACAAAGTTTATTTTATTTTTTGTAAAAAAATTTATTAGCATTATGAAATTTGTGGGTAGAAATGCTAGTTTTTTTATTTTTATGAAATTTTTTTATTTAACAGGTCAATGATTAATTCGTTATAGATCATAGTTTTATTTTAGAGTTCGTTGATGGCTAATGAATTACTGCATGTACTAGACAAGATTTAAAAGCCAACAACTAGACCACCCCAAGTTGATTGGGTAGAAAGTGAAGAAGTTGGTAAAAGAAAGAGTTAATCACTCTTAAATTAAGATAGTGGGGACACATTGTAACACCCTCACTACCAGAATATCACGCTTTCGGCTGCGCCAATCTGATAACGAGGATATTACGACAACTTCTCTCTCTATATATATAGAGGAGCCTTTACCTAAAATTCTTATTGACTTTTCTTTGAAAAACCAGAAATATTTTTCTTTTTTATACGCTCATACATACATACATACATACATACATACATACATACATACATACATACTATCACAACACTTTTACATTTACAAGAATAATTTATACAAGTAATATACAAACATATATTATAAAATCACAATTCCTATCCCTCTTTACAAAATGTAAATAACGATAATAAAGGCGAGGAAAAACATCTAAGATAATAAAACAAATTGGCTTTACAAATAAACTAATGCAAGTCAAAATATTCAATAAACTCTTCATAGGCTTTCTCACGTCCGTTTTTTCAAAAATATAGGGTTGTAGAGGGATGAAAACCTAACCCGAAGGTCTCATTAGAGGGGTTTTAAAATTGTCATAGAAGGATATATAAAAGAAAGTTTGTTTTATAGCGGGGATCATTGCTTATCTTATGAATTTTATTCTCTAAACATTTCCTTTCTCATAAATAACCAATTTAATTATATTGTAACTTACTTTTCTTAATTTTTATCATGAGGCACAATACTCACTTCCTACTTCTTTCAAGATTTACCATTTAGTCAATCTCTTAAAATTTATAACACTTCACTATAATTCCGAACTAATAATCACAATCACAAATAATCAAATAGTCAAACAAACAATCACACACATTTCAATTACATACGTACCAACAAATAGACAAACAAACACACACAAACAAATAATCTCAAGCAATGTACAAATAAATGTAGTATGATGCATGCCTATCCTACTAGCCATGAGCTGACATGTTGGTTATTGCCAGAACCTAACACATTCGGTAGTTAACTCGGACAAGGTCTCTCTATTACGTATCCCTAGGAAGAATACATGAAAGGAGTGTGTCCTACTACCTTCTCCTTGAGGTATCACCAGGGAGAATACATCGAGGGAGAATGCACTACCACCTTTCCTAGAAAGGCCGTCATATAAAATGAAGGAGAGTGCCTTTGTACCTTGCAACCAGAGAAAAAATGTAGGAGAAAACATTGAAGGGGAGTTCTCTACGATATTTTTCCATATCCATCAAAATACAATCAAAATAGAATGTGTAAGAATAAATTGAGGAAGAATGCCCTACCATCTTTCCTACATCCCACATACACAATCAAGAGAGAATATGGGGGAATAAATCGAGCGAAAGTCTCTTACCACATTTTCCCCAGATTCATATCGCAACTCCACAAGAGAATACGAGAGAATAAAATTGAGGAAGAGTACCCTACCACCTTTTTCACATCCTTGCCAGTTTAATATTTACATTTCAATCATATCACAATTCTATATAATTATATTTATCACAAGATTACTTATTCCCGAGCCGTGAGCGGGATAAAATCATCGTCCTCACTGTGGGACAAACCACCACTTCCACAACATATTCAAAACCTTTAAAATAGTTTTTCGACTCCACTGGGAGGTTACAGAGGGTTACAAACTCGTCGAAAAGGCTTAACAGTTCAAAATCAGTATTTTTGAAAAATCTGCACATTGGTGCATATGCAGGCTTTGTGCATATGTGCAGAACCTGACTCAGTTCCTTAAGGGTTTGCAAATGATGCATATGCAAGCTTTGTTCATAATCACAAAAGCGCCATGATGTGCACGCGGGATAGGTGCATACGCGCAGAATATGCAGAATTCAATTTTAACCACAATTTTTTCAAAAGATCATAACTTTTAGTACAAAATTTGTTTTGACTCCATTTTTTGAAGACAATAAAATAGACATCCCCAATTTTATTTCAAAATAAATTTCATAAATTTTTAAGTTCCGAGCGTCAAATTATGACCCTCCAAAGTTGGGCTAAAAATCTACCATAGTGCAGATTTTTCTGCACTATTTGAAAATTTTCAAATTCTTTTTACCAAAAAGACTCAAAAATTATTTTATTTTTCCTATCATAATCTTAATTGAAACATAATCATTAAGTCTTGAATAATTACTTTAAATCCGCTAAAAAAACCCAAAAACATAATCTTTTTCATAGTTAATCAAAATCAAATAAGTTAATTCTTCAATCCACTTTTATTACTTTAGATTTCACTAAAACTCCGCAAAACATAATTCTTTAATTTGAAGTAATCAAGTTAAACGTCAAGACAAAGCCTCTAGTCTTTATTAAAATAGTATCGTTTTTATTATTTTTATCATTCAATTTCATTCAAACTCTTATGAAATGTTCAACAGAATCTCCCCTAAAACTCACCCTTTAGGAGTTCCATAATTTTCAACAATTCATTAATCCCCCCGTTAGCAACTTTTCAAAACATAGAATTCTTGATACTCAATTTATCACAATTTCATTTAACAATTAGTCCCACATCATTAATCAAAAGAAATCAGAATTTTTATCAAACTTTCATTAAACCACTACCACAACAATACAGTTAATTAATTAGTAATAATAATCCTGTGATATATTATTAGTTTTATGATCTAGATAATTTAAAAAATTAAAAGTAAAAATTAAAAAATACATTATTTAATATATATGTGATATAATAATAATAATAATAATAATAATAATAATAATAATAATAATAATAATAATAATAATATATTATTATTATTATTATTATTTAAAAGTTGCATTATTTATATATATACCCATATATAAAGTGATCATCTCTTATATATAACAAAAAAAAAAACAAATCAACGAAAACTGAATAACAAAATAAACATCAAATCTAGTCCACCAATTAGCCTAGAAGCAAAATTATGTAAAAATAAAAGTTTTATTTTTATTTCAATATTTTAATAATCTCGCTAAATTATGTGTCAAATGGTTCTTATAATTGATTTAAGAGGTTGATTATGGTACATAAATTTTTTTTAATCTTTTGAGATTAGAAGATAATAAGTCATTATTTCATATTCGTAAGCTTAGAAAAATATAGAGAGAATTTGATTGAATAAAAAAGGATATAAAATTAAATAAGTAAGTAAAAATAAGAATAAAAAATTGATAATTAAGAGAGAAAAATATTTATTTATGAGATATTAAAAATTTTGATAAGTGTCAATTTTATAGAGTTATGAGGATAATTAGGTTTGTTATTCAATTCTCACCATCATTTCTCATTTATTTAATATATATATAATAATGTATCAAGAAATATTAATTAGTTTATATTTATTATAGTATAAAATAAAAAATTAGTTTATTTATCTTGTGTTTAAGATTACAAATTAAAAATTTTTTTATTGAAAATATAAAAAATTTAAATTTTTAATATATTTGTTTTATATTTATTAAATAAAAAATTTTAAAATATTTTACTAATGACAGATTTATCATGTGTCTCTTAAGGCATACATTAGCAAAACATATAAAAATTTATTGAAAAAATATTAATATAATAAATATCACAACGATAAAAAAAAGTTAGTTAAAAAAATATTATATTAAAATATTTTTAGAATAAATAAGTGTTTGATAAATAAATTTTTGACCAATTTAAAATTAAAATGACGCATTTGGTATAAATAAATAAAAATAAACAGATGTCTGATTAATTTGAATTTAGAGATTAATAATTATGTATTTTTTTAACTATCTCACCAATTTAAGGTGTTAGATATGTAATTTTCATTAGTATTTAACAATAAAATATACAGAAAAGTCGCATTGTCTTACAGATATCAGAAACAAGGCAAAATATTTGATGGAGCTCTCTATAAGACTTTTATTGGATGGAACACTCTAAAATATTTACGAATTTGCCCCCGTTTCATCATCTTATTGTTAACAAAAGTTTAAGAAATTTAAAATACAACCTCAGACATAATAGGAATATTAGAGTAAATTACCAATTCAATTTCTGTCTATTTTTCAAAATAACAACGCAACTCTTCACCATAAAAATAACCCACTTCGGTCCCTGTCTTTTACTTCTGTAACTCAATGCGATTTTTGTGGATGTTTTTTCGTCAATTCTGAACGGAAAATGCTGACGTGCCAGGTTAAAAAATGGACAGGGGCCTAATTATCTCTAAATTTAAATTGGTTAGGAGTTTATTTGTCCCTATTCTTTAAATGATATTTTTTTAAAAAATTTTATTCATTATATTAATATTCTTTTTTTAATAATTTATTGAATATATGGTATAATAAGTACAAACTAATTAATAAATTATTTAAATTTGAATAATTTATTAATTATTTTGTATTTATTATACATATATTCAATGATTTATTAAAAATAGAATATTAATATAATGAATAAAAAATTTTAAAAAAATATTATTTAAAGAATAGGGACAAATAAACCCCTAACTAATTTAAATTAGAGACAATTAGATCCCTATCCATTTTTGAACCTGACACGTCAGCATTAATTCAGAGTTAACAGAAAAACACCCATAGAAACTGCGTTGGGTCACGGAAGTAAAGGATAGGGATTGAAGTGGGTCGTTTTTATGGTGAGGGGTCGTGTTGTCATTCTGAAAAATGGAGAGGACCGGGTTGGTAGTTCACTCAAGATTAATTAGACTCCAACCATTCATCAAATTCAGAACCAAACAACAGCCACCCATCTAAGGCTACGCCGGCGACGAAATTCCTCTAGATAATGTAGTGTCAAGTCCATGCCAATAAGCTATTTAATGAATATATTATGATTTTTTTTTATGAATGTATCCACCACCAACAAGTGATGAACATTGAACACGACCGTGATTTCGCTTGACTGGCACCCAAAATGCAAAACTATTGTGTTAGGAAACACTGTTATCGCAAAGGTCATCGTTGTCCTCCTCCTTAACATCCTCGGCCTTGACGGCCTCCACAGGGGTCTCATCATTGCACGCGCAACCTCCTCAAACCGTTTCTCTCCATAAGGGTCTTTTTTTTTGTGTGTCTTGGTCGATGTTGTTGATATGTGCTAGTAAGGAACAATTTGTATCCATTCTTTTTAGTTAAAGAAAATGACGGTGATTGAGTCGATGTTAAAGATTAAGAAGTTTCAATTATAGGGTTCCATTTTGAGATTATTGCATTTTCAATCTATAATTGTGTATTATCTTGTTTGGAGAATATTTTAGTTATTGATTGAAATGCTTGCTTAGCGGACCGTAACTGCTGGCCTGAGTTTTTTGGGATAGTATCTTGTGATTCTTGGGGGCATCACATCTTCTTGTAGGAATATCCAAGTAGACTCTTTTCTGTGCAAGCAAAAACAAAATTCAAATAAAAATATTGTTGTATATAAAAGGCTAAGGTAAAACGATAAAATTCAAACACAAATAGTTTGCACTGCAGAATTGGTCATTTGTTAGTCTTTCTTCGAATCAAGTTTCAAGTTTGACATGGACTTGCTTCTCAATAAAAACAATGCCAAGATAGAACCTATTCGGTATCTCAGGTACCGGACGGTTCAGAGGGATCCTCGGATGGATAGGTGGGGTGTAGCCTGAAACCGGGTCGTGAGGGTGGAGTTGGGGTAGCCGATGTCCCAAGCTCTTGACGCGGAGGGGGGTAGCCATTTGTCCCATTACCATTCGTTATGAGGAACATGTTGTCGTGAGATGCATAATTGGGGAAGAATAAAAGGAGAAATTTGTTAAGTGAACATTAATCGACAGTTAAACAGGTCTATAGCTGTGGTAAGCGTTTAATAACAGATCATTGAGCTTGTCAAATCGCCTAGATGGCGTGCCTGAGCTAGGAATAAAATCTTCTCAAGTTACCTGCATTCCATGTTCTTGGGATTTCCTTGCCGTCAAGCTTTTCTAATTTGTAGGCGCCTTTGCCGAGCACTTTTCTGACCCTGTAGGAGCCTTCCCATTTTGCTGCCAGTTTTCCTTCTCCTTGGGTCGGTAGCCCTATGTCGTTGCGTCGCAAGACGATGTCATTT
The DNA here is from genome assembly GCF_014773155.1 of Arachis stenosperma. Classification (NCBI taxonomy): domain Eukaryota; kingdom Viridiplantae; phylum Streptophyta; class Magnoliopsida; order Fabales; family Fabaceae; genus Arachis; species Arachis stenosperma. Next base: position 53,610,668 of record NC_080383.1, on the reverse strand, counting down.
TCTCCAAATTTCCTCCTGAGCACTTTGGTGTTGTAGCGCAGGGTCATTCTTTGCTTCAGTGCTACTTCTGTCAAATGGGCCATCACCCTGGCCTCATCCACAAGGTCCTTTTCTATTGTTTCTTTTACTCCCTTCAGAAGTATCCGGGGACTCGGCTCGCCGATCTCCACGGGTATCATGGCGTCCACCCCATACGTCAGGCGGAAGGGGGTTTCTCCCGTGGAGGATTACTCGGTTGTACGGTAAGACCAGAGGACCAAGGCAAGTTCGTCGACCCATGCACCTTTTTTGTTATCCAGCCGCTTCTTGAGGCCCAGCAAGATGACCTTATTTGCGGACTCGACTTGTCCATTCGTCTGGGGGTGTTCTACCGAAGAGAATTTTTGTTTTATACCCAGGCCAGCGAGAAATTCTATGAACTTCTTATCAGTGAATTACGTCCCGTTGTCTGAGATGACGACTTCCGGGATGCTAAATCGAGTTATCACCTGCCTCCACATGAACTTTCTGCAATTGGAGGATGATATGCTGGCCAATGGTTCGGCCTCTATCCATTTGGTGTAGTAGTCGATGGCCACTATGAGATATTTGACTTATCCTGGACCAACCGGGAAAGGTCCCAAGAGGTCGATTCCCCATTGTGCAAAGGGTCGGGAGGACGTCAGTAGACTTAGTTCGGAAGCAGGTGTTCTGTGGAAGTTGGCGTTCTCCTGACACTTGACACATTTCTTCACATATTCTTTGGAGTCTTCCATCTTTGATGGCCAGTAGTATCCAGCTCGGATGAGCTTTCTCGCTAAGGCTTTGCCCCCGATATGGTGGCCGCAGCACCCTTCGTGGACTTCTCTGAGTACGTAATCCGTCTGCTCGGGGTGTAGGCACTTCAATAGGGGTTGGCTGAGCCCCTTTTTAAACAGTTATCCCTGTATGGTCGCATATTTGGCTGCCTCCCTTCTCAATACTTTAGCTGCTTTCTCGTCGTCAGGGAGTTTGTCGCTTTCCAGGAAATCGATGATAGGGTCCAACCAAGAGGGGCCTAACTTTGTCAAGTGGAGGGCAACTGCTGGTTCCTTTACCATGCCTTGGATGAGAGATCGGTTTCCGACTCCCGGTTTCGTGCTTGCTAGCTTAGATAGGAGGTCTACCCGTGTGTTCCTTTCCCTTGGGACGTGTTGGATCATGGCCTCCTCGAACTGCTTGCTCAACTCTCTAACCTTCTCCAAGTACTTTTGCAACAGCGAGTCTCTGGCTTGGTAGCTTCCGTTTACTTGCGAGGTGACGACGTGTGAGTCGCTGCACACCTCCAGCCTCTTCGCCCCGACTTCCTGAGCAAGGGTTAGGCCTCCCAAAAGGGCTTCGTACTCTGCTTGGTTGTTTGATACCGAAAACTCAAACTTGATCGATTGCTCATATATGACCCCGGCCGGGCTTTCCAAGATGATCCCGGCTCCTCCGGACTTTTGGTTGGAGGCCCCGTCTACGTGGAGCCTCCACCGTGTGCCCGTTTCGTCGGTTGGGTTCCCCGTTACTTCTACCAAGAAGTCGGCCATTGCTTGTGCCTTAATCACATGTCGGGGCTCATACCGCAAATTGTACTGGGAGAGCTTGATGAGCGGATAATTTATACGCTTTTTGGCATTGTTTTTAGTATGTTTTTAGTAATTTTAGTTGAGTTCTTAGTATATTTTTATTAGTTTTTAGTTAAAATTCACTTTTCTGGACTTTACTATGAGTTTGTGTGTTTTTCTGTGATTTCAGGTATTTTCTGGCTGAAATTGAGGGACCTGAGCAAAAATCTGATTCAGAGACTGAAAAGGACTACAGATGCTGTTGGATTCTGACCTCCCTGCACTCAAAGTGAATTTTCTGGAGCTACAGAAGCCCAATTGGCGCGCTCTCAACGGCGTTATAAAGTAGACATCGTGGGCTTTCCAGCAATATATGATAGTCCATACTTTGCCCAAGATTTGATGGCCCAAACCGGCGTCCAAAGTCACCTTCAGATTTCCCAGCGTTAAACGCCGGAACTGGCACCAAAATGGGAGTTAAACGCCCAAACTGGCACAAAAGCTGGCGTTTAACTCCAAGAAGAGTCTCTACACGAAAAATGCTTCATTGCTCAGCCTAAGCACACACCAAGTGGGCCCGGAAGTGGATTTTTATGTCATTTACTCATCTCTGTACACCCTAGGCTACTAGTTTCCTATAAGTAGGACCTTTTACTATTGTATTGAGAATCTTCTGATCTTTGGAACCTTTTTCTTTAGATCTTTTGATCACTTTGGGAGGCTGGCCATTCGGCCATGCCTAGACCTTGTTCTTATGTATTTTCAACGGTGGAGTTTCTACACACCATAGATTAAGGTGTGGAGCTCTGCTGTACCTCGAGTATTAATGCAATTACTATTGTTCTTCTATTCAATTCCGCTTGTTCTTTGTCCAAGATATCACTTGTTCTTCAACTTGATGAATGTGATGATCCGTGACACTCATCATCATTCTCACCTATGAACGTGTGACTGACAACCACCTCCATTCTACCTTAGATTGGGTGAATATCTCTTGGATTCCTGATACACGATGCATGGCTGATCGCCTGACAACCGAGTGCTCGCCTGACAAATGAGCCAGCCATTCCGTGAGATCAGAGTCTTCGTGGTATAGGCAAGAACTGATGGCGGCATTCAAGAGAATCCGGAAGGTCTAACCTTGTATGTGGTATTCTGAGTAGGATTCAATGATTGAATGACTGTGACGTGCTTCAAACTCCTAGCAGGCAGGGCGTTAGTGACAGACGCAAAAAAATCAATGGATTCTATTCCGGCCTGACCGAGAACCGACAGATGGATAGCCGTGCCGTGACAGGATGCGTTGAACATTTCCACTGAGAGGAGGGGAGGTAGCCACTGACAACGGTGAAACCCTTGCATAAGCTTGCCATGGAAAGGAGTAAGAAGGATTGGATGAAGACAGTAGGAAAGCAGAGAGACAGAAGGGAAAGCATCTTCATACGCTTATCTGAAGCTCTCACCAATGATATACATAAGTATCTCTATCTTTATCTTTATGTTTTATTCATCATCTATACCCATTTGAGTCTGCCTGACTAAGATTTACAAGGTGACCATAGCTTGCTTCATACCAACAATCTCCGTGGGATCGACCCTTACTCGCGTAAGGTTTATTACTTGGACGACCCAGTGCACTTGCTGGTTAGTTGTGCGAAGTTGTAGTGATCACGATTTCGCGCACCAAGTTTTTGGCGCCGTTGCCGGGGATTGTTTCGTGTATGGACAACTGACGGTTCATCTTGTTGCTTAGATTAGGTATTTTTCTTCAGAGTTCTTAAGAATGAATTCTAGTGTTTCATGATGATCTGTTGAAGTCTGGCTGGCTGTGAAGCCATGTCTAATCTTATTGGACCGAGGTTTCAACTGATCATCACAAGAGCTTGTTGATTTCTATCAATCTTGCTATTGGAGCAATGATCTGCTAAGGCTTGGCTGGCCATTGGCCATGTCTAGTGTTTTGGACCGAAGCTTTTCTTGAAAGCTTGGCTGGCTGTGAAGCTATGTCTAATTCCTGGACCGGAGTCTTAGACTAGCATTGCAATGATTCCTGAAATTCAAATTGAGAATTCTGAAACCTTTATTTTCTATCTTCATATAATTTTCGAAAAAAGCAAAAAAAAAATTTCAAAATCATAAAAAAACCAAAAATATTTTATGTTTCTTGTTTGAGTCTAGTGTCAAATTTTAAGTTTGGTGTCTTGCATGCATTGTTTATTTGATCTTGGTTCTATTTTCAAGTCAATAGTACAGGGAACTGAAGATTCAGAACATGCAGCAGAGGAATTACACAGAAAAAGCTGGGCGTTCAAAACGCCCAGTGAAGAAGGACTGACTGGCGTTTAAACGCCAGCCAGGGTGCCTGGTTGGGCGTTTAACGCCCAAAAAGGTAGTGCACTGGGCGTTAAACGCCAGAATGTGCACCATTCTGGGCGTTTAACGCCAGGATGGCACAAGAGGGAAGATTCTGTTTTCAAAATCAATTTTTTTTAGTTTTCAAAGTTTTTCAAAATCAAATCTTTTTCAAATCATATCTTTTCAATCAAACCTTTTTCAAAATCAATTTCTTTCCTTTTTCAAAGATACTTGCTATCAATTAATGATTTGATTCAACATTTCAAGTATGTTGCCTTTTCTGTTGAGAGAGGTTTAATGTTTGAATCATATCTTTTCTTGTTAGGCAAGTCATTAATTTTTAAAATCAAATCTTTTTTTTTATTGTTTTCAAAGCATATCTTTTCCATCATATCTTTTTAATCATATCTTTTTAGTCACATCTTTTTCAAAACAGTTTTTAATCATATCTTTTTGCTCTCTAATTTCAAAATCTTTTTCAAAAATAACTTGATTTCTTTCCCACTTTTAGTTTTCGAAAATTATTAATCAATTTTTCAAAATGTTTTTAAAATTTTTTTATTAATTTTCGAAAATTCTCTTCCCCTCTTCTCACATCCTTCTATTTATGGAGTACCACTCTTCCTCAATGCACAATTCGAACTCTATCTGATTAAGTTCGAATTCTCTACTTCTTCCTTCTAATTTTCTGTTCTTCTGACACCTCAAGGAATCTCTATACTGTGACATAGAGGATTCCACATTTTCTTGTTCTCTTCTCTTTCATATGAGCAGGAACAAAGACAAAAGCATTCTTGTTAAAGCTGACCCTGAACCTGAAAGGACCTTGAAGCGAAAGCTAAGAGAAGCTAAGGCACAACTCTCTGTAGAGGACCTAACAGAAATCTTCAAAGAAGAAGAACCCATGGCAGCCGAAAACAACAACAATGCCAACAATGCAAGGAAGGTGCTGGGTGACTTTACTGCACCTACTCCCGACTTCTATGGGAGAAGCATCTCTATCCCTGCCATTGGAGCAAACAACTTTGAGCTTAAGCCTCAATTAGTTTCTCTAATGCAACAGAATTGCAAGTTCCATGGACTTCCATTGGAAGATCCTCATCAGTTCTTAGCTGAATTCTTGCAAATCTGTGACACTGTTAAGACTAATGGGGTTGACCCTGAGGTCTACAGGCTTATGCTATTCCCTTTTGCTGTAAGAGATAGAGCTAGGATATGGTTGGACTCACAACCTAAAGAAAGCCTGGACTCATGGGAAAAGCTAGTCAATGCCTTCTTGGCAAAATTCTTTCCACCTCAAAAATTGAGTAAGCTTAGAGTGGAAGTCCAAACCTTCAGATAGAAGGATGGAGAATCCCTCTATGAAGCTTGGGAAAGATACAAACAATTGATCAGAAAGTGTCCATCTGATATGCTTTCTGAATGGAGCATCATAGGTATTTTCTATGATGGTCTCTCTGAACTATCCAAGATGTCTTTGGATAGCTCTGCTGGAGGATCTCTTCATCTGAAGAAGACGCCTACAGAAGCTCAAGAGCTAATTGAAATGGTTGCAAATAACCAATTCGTGTACACTTCTGAAAGGAATCCTGTGAACAATGGGACAAATCAGAATAAAGGAGTTCTTGAGATTGATACTCTGAATGCCATTCTGGCTCAGAACAAGATATTGACTCAACAAGTCAATTTGATTTCTCAAAGTCTGTCTGGAATGCAAAATGCACCAAGCAGTACTAAGGATGCTTCATCTGAAGAAGAAGCCTATGATCCTGAGAACCCTTCAATGGAAGAGGTGAATTACCTAGGAGAACCCTATGGAAACACCTATAATTCTTCATGGAGAAATCACCCAAATTTCTCATGGAAGAATCAAGAGAGACCTCAACAAGGTTTCAACAACAATAATGGTGGAAGAAACAGGTTTAGCAATGGCAAGCCTTTTCCATCATCTTCTCAGCAACAGACAGAGAATTCTAAGCAGAACCCCTCTGACTTAGCAACCATGGTCTCTGATCTAATCAAGACCACTCAAAGTTTCATGACTGAAACAAGGTCCTCCATTAGGAATTTGGAGGCACAAGTGGGACAGCTGAGCAAGAAAATTACTGAACTCCCTCCAAGTACTCTTCCAAGCAATACAGAAGAAAATCCAAAAGGAGAGTGCAAGGCCATCAACATGGCCGAATTTGGAGAGGAAGGAGAGGAAGTGAACGCCACTGAGGAATACCTCAATGGGCGTGCACTGACCTCCTCTGAGTTCCCCAATGAGGAACCATGGGAATCTGAGGCTCAAAATGAGACCATAGAGATTCCATTGGACTTACTTCTGCCTTTCATGAGCTCTGATGAGTATTCCTCCGCTGAAGAGGATGAGTATGTCACTGAAGAGCAAGTTGCTAAATACCTTGGAGCAATCATGAAGCTAAATGACAAGTTATTTGGAAATGAGACTTGGGAGGATGAACCTCCTTTGCTCACCAAAGAACTGGATGACTTGTCTAGGCAGAAATTACCTCAAAAGAGACAAGATCCTGGGAAGTTTTCCATACCTTGTACCATAGGCACCATGACCTTCAAGAAGGCTCTGTGTGACTTAGGGTCAAGTGTAAACCTCATGCCTCTCTTTGTAATGGAGAAGCTAGGGATCTTTGAGGTGCAAGCTGCAAGAATCTCACTAGAGATGGCGGACAACTCAAGAAAACAAGCTTATGGACTTGTAGAGAATGTTTTGGTAAAAGTTGAAGACCATTACATCCCTACTGATTTCATAGTCCTAGAGACTGGGAAGTGCATGGATGAAACCATCATCCTTGGCAGACCCTTCCTAGCCACAGCAAAGGCTGTGATTGATGTTGATGGAGGTGAACTGATCATTCAAGTGAATGAAGAATCCTTTGTGTTTAAGGCTCAAGGATGTCCCTCTGTCACCATGGAGAGGAAGCATGAAGAGCTTCTCTCAAATCAGAGTCAAACAGAGCCCCCACAATCAAACTCTAAGTTTGGTGTTGGGAGGCCACAACCAAACTCTAAGTTTGGTGTTGAACCCCCACATTCAAACTATAAGTTTGGTGTTGGGAGGTTCCAACATTGCTCTGAGTATCTGTGAGGCTCCATGAGAGCCCTCTGTCAAGCTACTGACATTAAAGAAGCGCTTGTTGGGAGGCAACCCAATGTTATATTTTATCTATTTTCTTTTGTTATTTTATGTTTTTTTTGTAGGTTGATGATCATAAGAAGTCACAAAATCAATTGAAAAAGCAAAAACAGAATGAAAAACAGGAAAAAAAATAGCACACCCTGGAGGAAGAACCTACTGGCGTTTAAACGCCAGTAAGGCTAGCAGGTGGGCGTTTAACGCCCAGTCTGGCACCATTCTGGGCGTTTAACGCCAGAAAGGGGCACCAGACTGGCGTTAAACGCCAGAAATGGGCACCAGCCCGGCGTTTAACGCCAGAATTGGCTCAAAATATGATTTTGCATGCCATTTGGTGCAAGGATGACTTTTCCTTGATACCTCAGGATCTGTGGACCCCACAGGATCCCCACCAACCCCACCACTCTCTCTCTTCTTCACCCATTCACCAATCACCTCAACACCTCTTCCCCAAAAACCCTTCACTTATCAAATCCCATCTTTCTCTTCACCACTCACATCCTTCCTTCATAAAACCCCACCTACCTCACCCTTCAAATTCAAACCACTTTCCCTCCCAAACCCACCCATACATGACCGAACCATGAGCCCCCCTCTCCTATATATACCCTTCTTCACCCCTTCATTTTCACACAATCTAAACACCACTTCTCCCCCTCTTTGGCCGAACACAAAGCCATTCCCTTCTTCATCATTTCTTCTTCTTCTACTCTCTTCTTTCTTCTTTTGCTCGAGGACGAGCAAACCTTTTAAGTTTGGTGTGGTAAAAGCATTGTTTTTTGTTTTTCCATAACCATTTATGGCATCCAAGGCAGGAGAAACCTCTAGAAAGTGGAAAGGGAAGGCTAAAGCTTCCACCTCCGAGTCATGGGAGATGGAGAGATTCATCTCAAGGGTGCATCAAGACCACTTCTATAAAGTTGTGGCCTTGAAGAAGGTGATCCCCGAAGTCCCTTTTTCACTCAAAAAGAGTGAATATCCGGAGATCCGACATAAGATCCAAAGAAGAGGTTGGGAAGTTCTCACCAACCCCATTCAACAAGTCGGAATCTTGATGGTTCAAGAGTTCTATGCCAATGCATGGATCACCAAGAACCATGATCAAAGTGTGAACCCGGATCCAAAGAATTGGCTTACTATGGTTCGGGGGAAATACTTGGATTTTAGTCCGTAAAATGTAAGGTTAGCATTCAACTTGCCCATGATGCAAGGAGATGAACATCCTTACACTAGAAGGGTCAACTTTGATCAAATGTTGGACCAAGTCCTCACTGACATTTGTGAAGAGGGCGCCCAATGGAAGAGAGATTCAAGAGGAAAGCCGGTTCAATTGAGAAGGCATGACCTCAAGCCCGTGGCTAGAGGATGGTTGGAGTTTATCCAACGCTCAATCATTCCCACTAGCAACCGGTCCGAAGTTACTCTAGACCGGGCCATCATGATCCATAGCATCATGATTGGAGAAGAAGTGGAAGTTCATGAGGTTATAGCCCAAGAACTCTATAAGGTGGCGGATAAGTCCTCTACCTTAGCAAGGCTAGCCTTTGCTCATCACATTTGTTACCTCTGTTATTCAGTAGGAGTTGACATAGAAGGAGACATCCTCATTGATGAGGACAAGCCCATCACCAAGAAAAGGATGGAGCAAACAAGAGACCTCTCTCATCATGAGATCCCTGAGATGCCTCAAGGGATGCACTTTCCTCCACAAGACTATTGGGAGCAACTGAACACCTCCCTAGGAGAATTGAGTTCCAACATGGGACAACTAAGGGTGGAGCACCAAGAACACTCCATTCTCCTCCATGAAATTAGAGAAGATCAAAGAATCATGAGGGAGGAGCAACAAAGACAAGGAAGAGACATTGAGGAGCTCAAGCACTCCATAAGACCTTCAAGAGGAAGAACAAGCCGCCATCACTGAGGTGGACCCGTTCTTTAATCTCCTTGTTCTTCATTTTCTTGTTTTTCGAATTTTAGTGCTTATGTTATTCTATGTTTGTGTCTTATGATCATTAGTATCTTAGTGTCTATGCCTTAAAGTTATGAATGTCCTATGAATCCATCACCTTTCTTGAATAAACAATGTTCTTAATTGAAAAAGATAAGAATTGCATGAATTTTGAATTTTATAACAGTTTAATTATTTTGATGTGGTGGCAACACTTTTGTTTCTGAATGTATGCTTAAACAGTGCATATGTCTTTTGAATTTGTGGTTCATGAATGTTGGCTCTTGAAAGAATGATGAAAAAGGAGACATGTTACTGAGGATCTGAAAAATCATAAAAAAATGATTCTTGAAGCAAGAAAAAGCAGTGAATACAAAAAAAAAAGAGGCGAAAAAAAAAACGAAAAAGAAAGAGAAAAAGAAAGAAAAAGAAAGAAATAAAGTTGTGATCCAAGGCAAAAAGAGTGTGCTTAAGAACCCTGGACACCTCTAGTTAGGGACTCAAGCAAAGCTGAGTCACAATCTGAAAAGGTTCACCCAATTATGTGTCTGTGGCATGTATGTATCCGGTGGTAATACTGGAAGACAGAGTGCTTTGGGCCATGGCCAAGACTCATAAAGTAGCTGTGTTCAAGAATCATCATACTTAACTAGGAGAATCAATAACACTATCTGGATTCTGAGTTCCTAAAGAAGCCAATCATTCTGAATTTCAAAGGATAGAGTGAGATGCCAAAACTGTTCAGAGGCAAAAAGCTAAAAGCCCCGCTCATCTAATTAATTATGATCTTCATAGATGTTTTTGGAATTCATTGCATATTTTCTTCTTTTTATCTTATTTGATTTTCAGTTGCTTGAGGACAAGCAACAATTTAAGTTTGGTGTTGTGATGAGCGGATAATTTATACGCTTTTTGGCATTGTTTTTCGTATGTTTTTAGTAATTTTAGTTGAGTTCTTAGTATATTTTTATTAGTTTTTAGTTAAAATTCACTTTTCTGGACTTTACTATGAGTTTGTGTGTTTTTCTGTGATTTCAGGTATTTTCTGGCTGAAATTGAGGGACCTGAGCAAAAATCTGATTCAGAGACTGAAAAGGACTGCAGATGCTGTTGGATTCTGACCTCCCTGCACTCGAAGTGGATTTTCTGGAGCTACAGAAGCCCAATTGGCGCGCTCTCAACGGAGTTGGAAAGTAGATATCCTGGGCTTTCCAGCAATATATGATAGTCCATACTTTGCCCAAGATTTGATGGCCCAAATTGGCGTCCAAAGTCACCTTCAGATTTCCCAGCGTTAAACCCCGGAACTGGCACCAAAATGGGAGTTAAACGCCCAAACTGGCACAAAAGCTGGCGTTTAACTCCAAGAAGAGTCTCTACACGAAAAATGCTTCATTGTTCAGCCCAAGCACACACCAAGTGGGCCCGGAAGTGGATTTTTATGTCATTTACTCATCTCTGTACACCCTAGGCTACTAGTTTCCTATAAGTAGGACCTTTTACTATTGTATTGAGAATCTTCTGATCTTTGGAACCTTTTTCTTTAGATCTTTTGATCACTTTGGGAGGCTGGCCATTCGGCCATGCCTAGACCTTGTTCTTATGTATTTTCAACGGTGGAGTTTCTACACACCATAGATTAAGGTGTGGAGCTCTGCTGTACCTCGAGTATTAATGCAATTACTATTGTTCTTCTATTCAATTCCGCTTGTTCTTTGTCCAAGATATCACTTGTTCTTCAACTTGATGAATGTGATGATCCGTGACACTCATCATCATTCTCACCTATGAACGTGTGACTGACAACCACCTCCGTTCTACCTTAGATTGGGTGAATATCTCTTGGATTCCTGATACACGATGCATGGTTGATCGCCTGACAACCGAGTGCTCGCCTGACAAACGAGCCAGCCATTCCGTGAGATCAGAGTCTTCGTGGTATAGGCAAGAACTGATGGCGGCATTCAAGAGAATCCGGAAGGTCTAACCTTGTCTGTGGTATTCTGAGTAGGATTCAATGATTGAATGACTGTGACGTGCTTCAAACTCCTAGCAGGCGGGGCGTTAGTGACAGACGCAAAAGAATCAATGGATTCTATTCCGGCCTGACCGAGAACCGACAGATGGATAGCCGTGCCGTGACTGGGTGCGTTGAACATTTCCACTGAGAGGAGGGGAGGTAGCCACTGACAACGGTGAAACCCTTGCATAAGCTTGCCATGGAAATGAGTAAGAAGGATTGGATGAAGACAGTAGGAAAGCAAAGAGACGGAAGGGAAAGCATCTTCATACACTTATCTGAAGCTCTCACCAATGATATACATTAGTATCTCTATCTTTATCTTTATGTTTTATTCATCATCTATACCCATTTGAGTCTGCCTGACTAAGATTTACAAGGTGACCATAGCTTGCTTCATACCAACAATCTCCGTGGGATCGACCCTTACTCGCGTAAGGTTTATTACTTGGACGACCCAGTGCACTTGCTGGTTAGTTGTGTGAAGTTGTAGTGATCACGATTTCGCGCACCAGAGCTCAATGGCCCAAGTCATCATTCTTCCAGCTAAATCGGGTTTTTGGAGTACTTGACGGATTCCCTGGTCCGTCCTGACAACGATTTGGTGGCCTTGGAAGTACTGCCTTAGTCTACGGGAAGAGGCCAAAAGTGCTAGTGCCAGTTTCTCCAATTTGCTGTACCGCGGTTCTACTCCTTGCAACGCTCTACTCACAAAGTAAATTAGCTGCTGAGCCTTTCCTTCTTCTCGCACCAAGACCGCCGCAAGCGCCTCCTCCGTTATGGCCAGGTATAGTAGAGTGGTTCTTCGACCTTGGGCTTCCCGAGTACGGGGGGTGCTGCCAGGATCTCTTTGAAGTGATTGAATGCCTCCTCGCACGCAGGGATCCATTCGAACGCTATCCCTTTTCTCATCAGATTGAAAAAGGGTAGGGCTTTTGCTGCCGATGCTCCGAGGAAGCGGGATAGCGCGGTGAGCCTTCCCGCCAGCCTCTGGACGTCTCTAACACAACCCGGGCTCTTCATTTAGAGTATCGCATGGCACTTTTCGGGGTTGGCTTCCACCCCCCTTTGGGTTATCATGAATCCTAGGAATTTTCCAACCTCCATGGCAAAGGCGCACTTGAACGGGTTGAGCCTCATGCCGTGTTGTCGGAGGGACGCGAACACGCTCCCCAAGTCGCTCAGGAGATCATCAGGCCGGGTGGTCTTCGCGAGGATGTCGTCTACGTAGACTTCCACCGTCTTGCCTATGAGATTGCTGAATATCTTGTTCATCAACCTCTGGTACGTGGCCCCCGTGTTTTTCAAGCCAAATGGCATCACCTTGTAGCAATAGATTTCTTTCGGCGTTATGAACGCTGTTTTATCCTCGTCAGGCCGGTGCATCGGTATCTGATTGTAGCCGGAGTAGGCATCCATAAAGCTCATATACCAGTACCCTGCCGCCGCATCAACAAGGGCGTCAATGTTAGGAAGTAGGTAGCAGTCCTTGGGACATGCTTTGTTAAGATCAGAGTAGTCCACACACATCCTCCATCTCTTATTGTGCTTTTTTACCATAATTACATTCAACAGCCAGGTCGAGTAGTCTAGTTCTCAGATAAAACTTGCTTCTAGGAGGCTGGCCGTTTGCTTGGCCACCTCCTCTGTTCTTTCCTGTGACATCTTCCTTCTCCTCTGAGCCACTGGTCGGGCTTCCGACTTGATGGCCAGGCGGTTGATAAACCCCATTTGTAGGGTTTATCTTGTGCTTGATTTAGGGGATTTTATAACCTTTTACCCACATTTATCCATTGAAATAGCATGGTTTTATAACTTCTTCCTTAATTGTGCTTAAGAGTGAAAACATGCTTTTTAGGTCTTAAAATAGCTAAATTTAATTCACCTTGATTCTATTAGATGCCTTGATATGTTTGTTAAGTGATTTCAGATTTAGGAGGCAAAGATTGGATCAAGGGAATGAAGGAAAATCATGTAAAGATGGAGAACTCATGAAGAAATGTAGGAATTGCAAAAGCTGTCAAGCCGACCTCTTCGCACTTAATTGACCAATGGTGTGACATGAGCTGAGGGTTTATCCCCGGCATGTCGGCTGACGTCCAGGCAAACAAATTGCCATTGGCCCTGATCATTTCTACCAAAGGCTCTTTCAATTCATGTGGGAGGTTTCTATTTTTGAACGTGAACTTCTCCTCCGTATCCCCGACCCTAAACTTCTTCAGGTCCCCCTCTGGTTCAGGTCTGGGCTTGTCGTCGACCCTAGCATCCAGGTCGGCGAGGAACACCCCCGATGCTTCTTTGGACTTTTTTTCTCCTTTTATGAATCCCACAGATCCGTCTTCAGCGACAAACTTCATCGCTAGCAGCTTTGTACTGATCACTGCCCCAACATCGTTAATGGTTTTCCTTCCTAGGATGATGTTGTAGGCTGTGGAGTCCCGTAGAACTACGAACTCAGCCATTATCGATCTTCGCTCCTGTCCTTGTCCCACGGAGACCGGTAGGGAGATTATCTCGTCTGGCTTGATAAAGTGATCGCCTAGCCCTACGACACCGTGCTAGTGAGTCGTTAGGTCGACATCCCGTAACCCTAATGCATCGAACATGTTACGGAACATAATGTTCGAGTCTGCCCCCGTGTCTATATGGATCCGTTTGACGAGACCGGTTCTGACTTTGGCCGTGATTACCATGGGGGGCTTTTCAGAACCTCGTCGAACCATTGGTCTCCCAGGCCGAAAGAAATGGATGGAAGCCTTTTAGAGCTTCGCGAAGATGAGGAGGAGATTGCTAGGACTTTGGCATCTTTCTTGTGTGCCGATCTCAACCTTGGAGCCGTGTTTCTCGCGGTTACCACATTCACTACGGTAAGGCCGTGCTCGTCGTCCCTTGGCTCTTGTCGTCGCTTCACCGTTCGGGTCTTGTCTTCCCCATCGTGGTCGCGATTTCGTATCCTCAGCTTCCTGATAAGGTGGGAGAATTCGGCTAGTTTTCCGTCCCTGATCGCTTGTTCCAGTGCGTCCTTCAGGTGAAATAGTCCTGTGTCTTGTGTCAATAGCCCTTATGGTAATCACAGTAGAGACTCTTGTTCCCTCTGGTTCGGTCCTTCAGAGGACGGGGCTTTGACAAGATTCTCTTATCAACTATCTGCTGGTAAACTTCTATGATGGGGAGGGTGAAGGGAGTGTAATTGGTGAATTTTTTGACACAAGGAAACGGTCTGGGTGCCTTACTTAGACCGCCGTCTCTGGCGTGCTCCTTCTGTCTTTCTCTATTACCGTGCTGCCTGGGTTAAGTGTAAGATGGCTGCCGCTTATTAGCAGCCACAACTTGACTGACTTCCTCATCGTTAATGTATTAGCGGGCTATAGTTTGGATTTCTTGCATCATCCAGACCGGCTTTGTGGTGAGGTGCTTTCTGAAGTCCTCGTTAAGGAGTCCGTTCGTCAGACAGAGACTAGTCATGGAATCGGTTAACCCCTTGATCTCCAAGCATTCGTCGTTAAAACGATCTAGGTACTTTCTGGTCGGCTCGCCGGCTTTTTGAGTGACACCGAGCAGATTGATCGGGTGTTTTGCCTTCACGATTCTGGTGGTGAATTGTGCTAAGAAGGCATGACTAATATCCAAGAAGCCGGCCACGGAGCCCTGCGGGAGGCTATTGAACCACCGTATCGCAGGCTCTGCCAGGGTGACCGGGAAGGCGCAGCACCTTACTTCGTCTCCCACTCCCTCCAGGTTCATTCTGGCCTCAAAGGCCGTGAGGTGCTCCTGCGGGTCTTGGGTTCCGTCATACCTCATGTTCGTTGGTTTGTCAAAGTGCTTTGGCAACCGGACCTCGAGGATGGAACGATGGAATGGGGTGGCGCCCATGATTACGGGTCGCCGTGTTCCCCTAGATCTCTCCTTGCCGCTTTCGTGATCTCGCCCCGTGGTGCACGCCCCCTTGCCTCGGACGTAGATGATTGTGTCATTTCATCTCCTCGGGTGTTCCCGATCTTCCCGGTTACTTTCCGATTCTGATCTTGAGACGAGAGCACGCCGGGAGCGACTACTTTGGGGGGAGGTTCTTCCCCGACTCTCGGGAGACTGGGAATAGTCGGGGTCAGAGGTTTGCTGATGATGCTCCTGATCCGCTAATTGGCGCTCCAGGTTCTGCACCCTATGGCGCAGTTCCTACATTATTCTGGCGCTGTCGCTACTAGTTCCCCCGAAAGGGCGTCTCTCTTGGGCTCTCGACTGTGGCTCAGTACGTCGCGGAGGGGACCTTAGCCGCTCGCGGGGAAAGGCAACGGAGGCTGCCCCCCTCGAGGCCTGCTGCGCGGCCATGGTCCCCTGGACCTTGCACGATCTCCATTTAGGCTACTCCCCATAGACGGTGCCAATGTTCGGTATCTCGGGTACCAGATGGTTCGGAGGAATCCTCGGATGGATAGGTAGGGTGTAGCCTGAAACCGGGTCGCGAGGGTGGAGTTGGGGTAGCCGATGTCTCGAGCTCTTGACGCGGAGGGGGGTGTCACCTGCAAAGACACTCCGACGCCCAAGTCAGTTGAGTGTGCAGGCGAGAAAGGGATAAAGTGGTATATGACGTACCTTGGGGGAGGGGTAGGACCCTCCCCTTATATACTATGTCAGAAGTGGGTCCCACCAGAGAAGACCCACCTTCCTCGAAGCTTCCTCATACAACTGTAGTAATGGGCTGTAAAGGACGCGTGTCCGGATCGGTGGCTAGGCAATCCGCATCCGACCGTTCGGGTCAGGTGGTCTACGTGTCGAGTCGGCCCGCAGTCAATTTGGGCCAGGCCGTAACAGAACCATATTTTAATGAACTGTTTTTTTTTTTTCTTTCCTCCACCACCAAAATAGAATTATTACCCGATTCTTACACGACTAATATGTAATGAGCAACAGTAATGATATCTAATGTACAAGAGTTAAGCATTATTTCTCCCCACCTATTTGTATTATAACTCATGAATTAAAAAATATAAATAGAAGGAGGAAACAAAACAATTGCACTATATTCTTCCAGAAATTAGGATACCTTTAACTTCTTCAACATGAACTGGAATAGGATGCACCTGCAAAAAAGTTAAATGGTGGTATATAATTGAAATTTTAAATGTTAATATTACATTAAAGATAGTTTTTGGTTATTATCTTGTTTCAAAAGCTGATGCAGTCAAAAAACCTTGTTCCTTCAAAGAATCTTGTCCATCCCATAATTAACCTACAGAAAAATCAAAATTTATGTGTCTTATCAGTTAAACTTATTCGAATTTGGCATGATTATATGAAGAACTGAACGAGATATCAAAAAGCATCATCTTTGAGAAAATTAATTAATAATTACTAATGCCGCAAGAGATAAGATCTTTAGACGGCACTGTTCCACAATTGCTAATCTTCTTAATGTGCAAGTATAAACTACAGAAAGAACAATAAATATAATCAATTTTATGATTGTCATTAAGTGTGATATTGGTATTAATTATTGAACCTACTAGAGATATATATGCTATAAATCTCTTTTAGACATAACAACTGCAATATTTTTATATACACAAATGTATACAGTTTCATAAAATAGCACCACATTTAAAAATATAGCTATTATTTTGATTCATTGAGAAATTTCAGACAATAAAATGCTCTTTTTAAGATAGAGTATAATCTCATATTGTATCCCTTCCCAGCAGAAAGTTGCAGCAAAAGAAAATGTGAAAGTATTAGAACCCCGAACATAGTTGACGTCTATTTCAAATGAATAAACAGCAAAAGAAAAATAATTCTTAAACAATTTACGGCCGGTAAACTATCCATTCATAATTGTTTACCAGCATTTTCCTTTTCCTTGAGTAGGCACAAATAGTAGATATTAAAAACTGAAACGTTAAAGATGAAACTAATAATAAATTACCATTTTTACCCACGAAAATTTTAGACGCTAACAAATCTACCCACAAAAAAAATAAAATTACAATTGTACCCATAAAAGATGAATTCTATATGATAAAATTATCTAAATGTCGAAAAATAACCTAAAACCCCTAAATTACCCTTTTCCTAACCATATTTTCAATACCTCTCTCGCAAATTTCAACCATCTCTTTGTTCTTTTCATCAATTTTATCACCTCTTTACCAATACCATTATCACCACCACCGTCACCAACCGTCAGTTTCATTTTCCTCCTCCTTCTCCACTGTCACAGCCATAAACAACAACAACTTCACTCTAACTTTTAATTTTACTTTTCATCATCACTTCTCCAATCTCAAATCCTATCAACAGTCTATTATCGTCATTATCATCACCACCCTTCCTCCATCACTTTCAATACAATATTAGAAGGAGAAGCACCTTTGGATGCTAAAAATTGAAACTTTGACAAGATCGCATGTGAGTAACACGGGAATCTTGCACTTGATGGTGGTGATTTGGGAGAGTGAGAAACCGTGAATTTTGAAGAAGAGATGACGAAATCTTGCTTGATCGGGTGTCAAAGAGAACGTGCTTATGTGCTCTGAGAGCATTTTAATGGAAGAAACCGCACTTAGTGGTGAGGTAGGAGATAGTGAAAGAGTGGTGGTCATTGAAGTGGAGGTGGTTGAGAAGAGGAATAAGTGGCGGCGTGTTTGTGATACAAGAGGAGAAGAACGCAAGGCGTAGAGCAGAAGAGCAATTGCAGGAAGTAAAGGTTGCAAGAACAAAAGATTATCACTATCATTGTTGTTTATGGGTGTGGAGAAAGAGAAAAGTGAGGTTGACAGTTGGTGGCGATGGAGATAGTGGTAGTGTTAGTGAAGGAGGTGGTGAAATTTTGAAAAGAATAAATAAAGGGATGAGATTTGGAAGAAGAGGGTTAAGATTCGGGTTTTAAAATAATTTTTTAACGTTTAGATAATTTGTTATATGGAATTCATATTTTATGGGTACAAATGGTAATTTTCTTTTTCTGTGGATAAATTTGTTAACGTTTAAAATTTTCGTGAATAGAAATGATAGTTTACTTATAAAACGAACTAACCAAGTAATATAATGAATAAGTTTTATTTTAAAGTAGAAAAGCTATCAATGGAAACTAATGCCATGTTGATTATTGTTACTAGAGATTTAGAGACAAGTTCAATTTACCAAAATTCACAAATTATACAGTTTAATTAAGAAATTGTTGTAAAATAAATATCAAATAAAGAAGTATAAATAGAAGACTCTAGTACTACAATTACTATCTCAATATAATAAAAATGATTAATATTGTTATTAATATTATATGTAAAGAGTAATAGAAAAGAGTATTTAAAATACTTATAAAATAAAAGAAAAGAGAGAATTGTAGTAGTAATATAAAGAGAAGAGTATTTGATTGCAACATAAAGAGAGAATTGATTTCTTATTACTTGCTTATGTGTAAAATCCTCAGCCTTATTCCCCTATTTATACTAGTGAAAAGTTTCACTTTACAAATATTGGGAAAGCATGCACCGCATATCCTTTAATATTTGTGCTTCCCAATAGAACTTCAAAGGAAGAATAAATCATGCTGAGTAGATGGATATGGACATCCATATCGTAACACTCCCCCTTGGATGTCCATTTAGGATTCTGCCTCGTTAAAACCTTACTAAAGAAAACCCAATGGGAAAAAACTTTAGTGAAGGAAAAAGAGTACAAAATCCTTTGTGATGGGGACTGCCTCATTAAAAACCTTGTAAAAAAAAAACCCAATGGAAAAAAAAACCTGACCAAGGAAAAAAGAGTATAGTCTCCCCCTCTTGGCGACATCATTTAATGTTTCGAAATCAGCGCATCCCAATCTCATGTACCAATCTTTCAAAGGAGGATTTTGGGAGTGACTTTGTAAATAAATCTGCCAGATTATCACTTGAGCAGATCTGTTGCACATCAATTGTCCCTTGATTTTGAAGATTATGAGTGAAGAAGAATTTGGAAGAAATATGCTTTGTTCTATCGCCTTTGATGTATCCGCCTTTAAGTTGAGCAATACATGCTGCATTATCTTCAAACAGGACAGTTGGAGCTATCTTCTGATCAATCAGTCCACATGATGACAGAATATATTGGATAAAACTTCTGAGCCAAAAACATTCGCGACTAGCTTCATGTATTGCTAGTATTTCGGCATGATTAGAGGATGTTGCAGCAATCGTTTGTTTCGTGGACCTCTATGATATAGCTGTACCACCATATGTGAACAGGTATCCTGTTTGAGATCTCCCTTTATGTGGATCAGACAAGTATCCGGCATCTGCATAGCCAACTAATTGTGACTTGGATCCATAGGGATAAAACAATCCCATATTAACCGTCCCATGAAGATATCGAAAGATTTGTTTAATTCCACTCCAATGTCTTCTGGTTGGAGAGGAACTATATCTTGCTAGTAAATTCACAGCAAATGATATATCGGGTCGCGTATTATTAGCAAGATACATTAGCGTTCCAGTGGCACTAAGATATGGTACTTCAGGACCAAGGATATCTTCATTTTCTTCTTTAGGGCGGAATTGATCCTTTTTCACATCCAAAGATCTTACAATCATTGGGGTACTCAAGGGATGTGACTTATCCATATAAAATCTCTTCAAGATCTTTTCTGTGTATGTTGTTTGATGAATAAAGATCCCATCTTTTATATGTTCGATCTGCAGGCCGAGACAAAACAGTCTTTCCAAGATCTTTCATCTCAAACTCTTCTTTTAGAGTTTTTATAATTGTTGGAATCTCTTCAGGAGTCCCAATGATATTTAAATCATCAACGTACACAGCAATAATAATGAATCCAGATGCATTTTTCTTTATGAAAACACATGGGCAGATATCATCATTCTTGAATCCGTTTTTGGCCAGATACTCAGTAAGACGATTATACCACATTCGTCCAAATTGCTTTAGACCATATAAAGATCTTTGCAATTTGACTGAGTATAACCCTTGCGAATATTCATTGGATGGTTTAGATATCTTTAGTCCTTCAGGGACTTTCATATAGATATCCCGATCTAATGAGCCATATAAATAGGTTGTTACCACATCCATTAAATGCATATGCAGTTTATGATATGTAGATAAACTGACCAAATAACGCAATATTATCGCATCCACTACAGGGGAATACGTTTCTTCATAATCTATACCGGGCCTTTGTGAAAAATCTTGTGCCACAAGCCGGGCTTTGTAGTGCACAACTTCATTTTTCTCATTTCGTTTTCTCACAAATACCCACTTATATCCAACAGGTTTTACATCTTCAGGTGTACGGACTACAGGTTCGAAGACTTCACGTTTTGCAAGTGAGTCTAATTCAGCCTTCATGCCTTCTTTCCATTTTGGCCAATTATTCCTTTGTCGACATTCTTCGACTGATCTTTGCTCAAGATCCTTACTTTCATACATGATATTTAATGCCACATTATATGCAAATATTTCATTGACAATTGTCTTATTTCGGTCCCATTTCTCTCTTGTTAAGACATAATTTATCGAGATCTCGTCATTTTCACAATTTTCAGGTACCTGAACATCTTTTGGAGTTAAAATTATATCAGAATTTTCGACAACTGCAGGTATCTCTACTATGTCTTTTTCAATAGGAATATTATTTACCTCTTTTCTCTTTCGAGGATTTTTATTTTTGGAACCGACAGGCCTGCCACGCTTCTGGCATGTATTTGCTTCAGTGGCTATTTGTCCTACTAGGACATCAATCCGAATTGGGACATTTTTTGCTGGTATATAAGATTTGGTTATCCTCTTTGTATCAGAAAATGTATCAGGCAATTCATTTGCTATTCTTTGCAAATGTATAATCTTTTGAACTTCTAGTTCACATTTCCCTGATCGAGGATCTAAATGCATCAACGAGGATGCATTCCAATTAAGTTCCTTTTCAGAAAGCTTATTCTCTCCCCCTAATATTGGAAATTTTGATTCATCAAAATGACAATCCGCAAACCAGACTTTAAATACATCCCCCGTTTGTATCTCAAGATACCTCACTATAGAGGGAGAATCATATCCAACATATATCTCCAATTTTCTTTGGGGTCCTATTTTGGTGCGATTAGGTGGTGCAATGGGA
The DNA here is from genome assembly GCF_014773155.1 of Arachis stenosperma. Classification (NCBI taxonomy): domain Eukaryota; kingdom Viridiplantae; phylum Streptophyta; class Magnoliopsida; order Fabales; family Fabaceae; genus Arachis; species Arachis stenosperma. Next base: position 53,589,515 of record NC_080383.1, on the reverse strand, counting down.
ACATATATCGCACACCCGAATATTCTTAAATGGGAGACATTTGGCTACTGGCCAAAAGCTAATTGCATGGGAGAGAACTGATGGTAACTTGTTGGCCTCAAACGAATAAGTGCTGCGGCATGTAAAATAGCATGCCCCCAAACCGAAGTTGGGAGATTTGTTCTCATAAGCAAGGGTCTATAAATTAATTGGAGGCATTTAATAAGTGATTCTGCTAACCCATTTTGTGTGTGAACATAAGCTACTAGATGTTCAACACTTATTCCATTAGCCATACAATAAGCATCAAAAGCTTGGGAAGTAAATTCACCAGCATTATCAAGACGAATTGCTTTAATTGGATTTTTTAAAAATTGTGCTTTTAATCGAATAATTTGAGCCAGTAATCTCGCAAACGCCAGGTTGCGAGAAGATAATAAGCACACATGAGACCATTTCGAAGATGCGTCTATCAGGACCATAAAATATCTAAAGGATCCACATGGTGGATGAATAGGTCCACATATATCACCTTGAATCCTTTCTAGAAATTCAGGGGACTCAAATCCAATCTTTATTGGTGATGGCCTTAAAATTAACTTTCCCTGAGAACATGCAACACAACAAAATTCACTAGTTTTAAGAATCTTCTGGTTCTTTAGTGAATGTCCATGGGAGTTTTCAATAATTCTCCTCATCATGGTTATTCCCGGATGACCCAATCTATCATGCCAAGTTATGAATTCATTTGGGCTAGTAAACTTCTGGTTTACGATGACATGTGATTCAATTGCACTAATCTTGGTATAATACAACCCAGATGAAAGTGAGGGTAATTTTTCTAATATAACTTTCTTATTTGAATCATGAGTTGTGATATATAAATACTCATGATTTCCCTCATTCATTGTCTCAACATGATATCCATTTCGGCGAATATCTTTGAAACTCAACAAGTTCCTCAGAGACTTGGTAGATAATAGTGCATTATTTATTATAAATTTTGTTCCTCCAGGAAACAAAATTATAGCTCTTCCGGAGCCTTCTATCACATTGTCTGAGCCAATAATAGTATTAACATATTCCTCTTTTGGCACAAGATGTGTAAAATATATATCACTTTTGAGAATAGTGTGCGAACTTGCACTACCCTCAAGGCATACATCTTCATTATATATCCTTGTCATTTTCTTCAAAGACAAATAATAATAAAATGAGCAGTATGCACAGTTAAATTGAATACTTAATCGGAATTATTTTTCTAAGAAATACTGCACATAATATCATATACTAAAATTTTATTTTAAAACATGACATATTTAATAATTTCAAAATTCATAAACATTGATATTTCATTATTTATATACATCATATTTGAAACTCAAATACATCGAAAATAAAACTTAACAATAAGTTCTTTACATTATTTATTTACATCATGGATACTTAACAATCTCACATATTAAACTATTCCATCATTGATCAAATGACCAATATTCCCTTCAGGATCCTCAAAGAAATCAGATACATCATAATGAGTGGTGAAATTTTCAGCATCATTTGAAACAAAATTTGTTTCCTTTTCTTTGTCATCCTTTTTCAAAGATGCCTGGTAAAGATCGACTAGGTGCCTTGGGGTACGACAGGTACGTGACCAATGGCCCTTTCCACCACAACGGAAACACTTATCCTCTATTGATTTATTCTACCTGATATTTCTTTCTTTATCCCACTTCTGGTGAGATACTCTCTTTTGAATATAATTCTTTTTCCTCCCATAATTTTTCTTGTTATTAAAACCTTGCCATTTACCTCTTCTGGGGTAATTTGCCGCATTTACTTCAGGAAATGGGGCAGCGCCAGCTGGGCGCGCTTCATGATTTTTTAATAACAACTCATTGTTGCGTTCAGCAACAAGAAGGCAAGAAATTAACTCAAAATATTTTTTAAACCCTTTCTCTCGATACTGCTGCTGCAGGAGCACATTCGAGGCATAGAAGGTTGAGAAAGTTTTCTCCAACATATCATGATCAGTTATTTTTTTCCCACACAATTTCATTCGTGAGGTGATTCGAAACATTGCAGAATTATATTCATTTATAGATTTAAAATCTTGTAAACACAAATGCGTCCATTCATATCGGGTTTGAGAAAGTATCACCGTTTTCTGATGATTAAACCTTTCTTCAAGGTCTTTCCAAAGATCTGCAGGATCTTTTAATGTGAGATATTCATTTTTCAATCCTTCGTCAAGATGACGACGGAGAAAAATCATGGCTTTGGCTTTATCCTTCTGGGATGCATTATTTTCAACTATAATGGTATCTCCAAGATCCATTGAATCAAGATGAATTTTAACATCTAGTATCCATGATAAATTATTGTTTCCAGATATATCAAGAGCATTGAATTCAAGATGAGAGAGTTTTGACATAATAAAAAATTTTTACCTGAGTTTTCCTAAAAATTTGATCAGAGTCTCGTCCTGATAACGTGTTGTAAAATAAATATCAAATAAAGAAGTATAAATAGAAGACTCTAGTACTACTAGGGGTGGAAAAAGGCCAGGCGGCTTGCCAGGGACCTGCAGCCTGGCCTGTGTTTGGCCTGGCCTGGCCTGGCCTGTTATAAAATAGGTACAGGCTCAGGTTTTTTTAAAATCCTTAATACATTAATAGGCCAGGCCCAGACTTACTAATTAGCCTTATAGGCCTGTCAGGCCTGCCTGGGCCTGTTAAAATATAATTAAATATAGAAATAATTATTTATTATTAATAAAATTATGAGATATTTTAAATTTATTATATTTTATTATAAATATTTTTGTATATTTTAAATATGTTAAAAATTTAAAATTTTTTATAAATATTAAATATATGACATATTACATATAACTATTTTTATTAAAAAATAATTTTTTTAAATAATATTTTTATTTTTGTAAAAAAAAATTATCAAGCCTTTTAACAGGCTTCAGACCAGGCCAGGTTGAATAACAGGCCAGGCCTAGTACTTTATAAAGAGCCTATAACAGGCTGCAGGCCAAGCTCAGGTCAATCAACTGTATGACAGGCCAGGCCTGTTAAGAGTAAAACCTGGCCTGGCCTGACCTGTTTCCACCCCTAAGTACTACAATTACTATCTCAATATAATAAAGATGATTAATATTGTTATTAATATTATATGTAAAGAGTAATAGAAAATAGTATTTAAAATACTTATAAAATAAAAGAAGAGAGAGAATTGTAGTAGTAATATAAAGAGAAGAGTATTTGATTGCAACATAAAGAGAGAATTGATTTCTTATTACTTGCTTGTGTGTAAAACCCTCAGCCTTATTCCCCTATTTATACTAGTGAAAAGTTTCACTTTACAAATATTGGAAAAGCATGCACTGCATATCTTTTAATAGTTGTGCTTCCCAATAGAACTTCAAAGGAAGAATAAATCATGTTCAGTAGACGGATATGGACATCCATATCGTAGCAGAAATCATAAAGATGTTAATTATTTTTTTATTATGAGTTTTTTAAGTCAATAATTCACTTAATAATTTTACTAAACTTAATTTATAAATAAAAAAGTTTCTGGTATTAATATCGCCGTTAACCATTTTTCAGAGATAAAATCATAAAAATAAATGATATTTTTGTTTTTCTACTTTTAATTATATGAGGTTAAAAGCTAATTAGTCTTCTCATACTCATTTAAGAGGTCTCGGATTTGAATCTCCCTATCTTCGATAAAAAAAAAATTATATGAGGTTAAAAGCTAATTTTTAAAAATGTTGTGGTTCAATAAATAAATACATCAAAATGAATTGGGTTAATTCTATAAATATTTTTAACAGTTTCATCAAATGGAGCTGGCATGGACAACTCCATCAAATACTTTGCCCAAAAACAAAGATCAAAGTAGTCAAAAATCGCATTATCCTTCGCGAGAAAGGACAGTGACAGGTTGGTAGTTCACTCAGCATTAGTGTCTCTACTTGGAAAAGAAAAGCCGACTCGCACCCATAACACTGTCCGAGTCCGACCCGACAGGAAAAAGATTTCCATAGCAAAACTTTCTTCGATTCCACCACCAACCACCGCCTGCGTCCATACACTCCTCTCCCCCGCGACTCCCCTCGCCTGATTCGCCCTCTGTGTTTCTCTCTCTCTCACAAACACACACACACAAACTACGGTGCAGAAAGACAAAAGAAAGGGTTTTTCTGCGCGTTCAACTTGGTTCTGGATCTGGGCACTTCAATTTCCGGTGCAAACTGGCTATGGACTACGAACCCTACGACAGTAGTGGTGAGCTTCTCTTTCTTAGTTGCTTTCTTTTTTTTTCTTTTTCGTCTATCTATGTGAAAAATCAAAACTTACTTTTAGGGTTTCTAGAGTTAGGGCATTTTTTTGGATTTCGTTGCTACTCTTCTCTTACCTGACCAAGCTTGTGTATTTGTGGTGATTTGAGGATGAGGAGGTTTTCTCCTTGGTCCCGAATTCTTATGGTTTTATGCTATGCTGTTGAAATCTAGGGTTAAGTTTCGTTTTGTTTAATCCAGTTAGAAACTTCATAGTGTGCTCTGTTGATGCAAATGATTCTTTCTTTTCTTTTCTCTTACTTTCTTTCTTTTTTGTGTGTAAATTGAGATATTTGTACTTATTTTTGTCAACAAACTCAAGTTTCTGTTGACAGTGTTATTTGGTGCTGAAACTGCAAGCATGAGTGTTCTTGTAAAATGAGCTTATCTTTTTTATTTTTCATTTTTTTTTATGGTGTTGTGGATGGTGAGGTAGTCAAAGACGCGTCGAAGGGGCAAAAGGTACCATTAGCCGGTTAATTTGATGCAAGAAGAGCGGGAAATATTCTTAAAATGAAGAAAGCATTCATTTTTTTTCCCTTTTATGTTTTGGGAAGTAATATTAGTAGTTTACATGATAATAGATAATATTGTTTAGGGTTTTAGGAATGTGCTATTTGAAAAGTCAGAACTGTTCTGTTTTCCAAAACCAACAGCTAGTTCTATTTTTAATTGCTGTCTTTTTCAACATGTTTAGCATCTTAGAACTTATTTAACTCGAGTCCTGATGGACAGGACTGTTCCATTCTTACAAAGTATTTTTCGCTTATGCTTGTGTCATGAGAGAGATTTTTACTGAGGCTGAAAAGATCTGGTTGTTATATATTGCAAGAATTTATGGTCCAGTTGCCTGTTGTATACTTATATTTGTATCCATTAACTTGCGCAGGAACTGATGATGATCTTCCACCAGCACATCAGAATAGGATTCCCAGAGGGGGACGTCTTGCTGGAAATGGAAGATCTGCTGTAGGTTCAATTCCATTCCCCAGGATGTACCCGGATGTTGATATGGAAGCTCAAATTCATCAACTTGAGCAGGAAGCATACAGTTCAGTTCTACGAGCCTTTAAAGCTCAAGCTGATGCCATTACTTGGGTACATTTTTTATTTTGATTTCATCTATCTAATATTTTTTAATTTGTTTGATCAGGTTTAAATGACTGCTACATGACATGTATTTTCTTCAGGAGAAGGAAAGTTTGATAACAGAACTAAGAAAAGAACTGAGGTTATCAAATGAGGAACATAGGGAACTTCTAGGCCGCGTTAATGCAGATGATGTCATACGAAGGATAAGGTTTCATATACTTTTGGTCAATGCTTGATTAATCAACATTGTCATTCCCTTTCAATTGCATTGAACACTATACTGTATGTTAATGCTAGGGAGTGGAGACAGGGAGGAGGCCACCAACCTGGCCTGCTGAATACTGGGCAAGCGATTCATGATTCAATTCCAAGCCCTACAGTCTCTGCCTCTCGTAACAAGAAGCAGAAGATAACAGCATCTGTTCCGTCACAATCTTTTGGTGGACCTTCTCCTCCATTTCACCCCCAACCAGTGGCGACACCTCACCAGCCCTCTTCATCTGTGGGAAAACGTGGATCTGTTCCTGGAGCTAAGGGCAAGAAGCAAAAACCTGTAAGTAAACCATATCTTTAGTGCTCATCCGTCTTGTTTAACTTCACTGACAGTGGGTTTGGCTCCTTGCCAGCTACTGAATAAATTCTTTGTTATTAGGGTAAAACTTAAAGAATAGATTAGATCACTAGAACATTAAAAGAGTGTAATAGTATGTGATCGACATCATTAGGTTATTTCGACTTTTGTTTTCAGGGCCAGATGGTACCTGGTGGATCTTCATTAAAGCTGCAGCCACCAACAGGACCAGGCGGAAGGAATCCATTGCCTAATAGAGTTACTTCTGGTGCTGTCATGGGTGAGCATGCTGAGGGAGCATCATTTAATTCATTAATTGGTAGGAGAGTGCGGACAAGATGGCCAGATGACAATAACTTCTATGAAGCTGTTATTGCTGACTACAATCCAACTGATGTACCGACAACTCTTAATCACTTTCATATTTCTTTGTCTGCTAGTGCCTAGCTGAGACACTTTACTTCAATTAACTTGTTTAGGGACGACATAATCTGGTTTATGACATGGGGAGTACAAATGAAACATGGGAATGGGTACATCTCTCAGAGGTATGGTGTGACATGGTTCTATACGTAGTTAAAGTTTATGCAATGTGGCACGAATATATCATTTTAATACTAATTGCATAGTTGCAGTAATAGATATGACATACTGATGGAAACTATTGTTACTTAATGAGTTAAATCATGAAATATTTTCCTCTAAATACAGGTAATGCCATTTTGACTAGTATTTTCACCCTTATTTTCATTTTTCATGCTTTATTACATATACACCAGCCGTTAACTTAAAATACAATTTTTCAATTAAGCACAAAAGGAAACTTTCAAACTGGCATGATGTAACATTACTAGTTTCACTTTCATCTGGTAACAAGTATAATGTCAACAATTTCACCTTGATGACTGTGGTTACTGATTGTATGACAAGAAAAGTAGTCTCAGATAAATGGTATTAATCGTTGTTTTTTGCTAATTCATGCATGGTATTATTGTAACTGCAGATCTCTCCTGAAGATATACAATGGGTAGGTGAGGATCCTGGAATAAATCGTGGGGGTTTTGGCGGATCCGGTCAAGGGATACATAGGTCTGTAGGACGTGATAGTGTTCCAGGAGTAGCTGCAGGAAGAGGTAGAGGAGCCCCAAAGGGGCAATCTAGGAAAGATTTCCTGTCAACACAAAATGGTATTGGAAAAAAGACCCCAGAGGATATACAAATACTTCATACAGACACACTAGTTAAGGAGGTAGCTGAAAACCTTTGAATCAATTTGTTTGGTTAATATTGGTTGATCATTTTTTTTTTTGGCAAACAAATGTCTTCCCAACTTGACAGGTGGAGAGGGTATTCAGTGCAAATCATCCGGATGCACTTGAAATTGAGAAAGCCAAGAAAGTGTTGAAGGTAAGGGACTTTAATCTGTTATATAGTTATCTGCCATTCTCTCTCTCTCTCTCTCTATCTCTCTCTAAAAAAACCCCCAAAAAACCACTCCCCCTGGTGAATGGTGTGTCAATGAATAATCAGTAATTAATTTAATGCAGGAACATGAACAAGCTCTAATTGATGCAATTGCCAGACTGACAGATCTTTCTGATGGTGAAAGTGGTACTTTTCATTTTGTTTGCCTTATTTCATTACTATCTAATGTGATTTATCCATTCAGAAGTGATATATCTTTTGGAAAGCAGAATAGGATAACCATACTTTGGGTGTTAAATGGGTCTATTATGTGCTAAATCATAATAAATTTTTTATTAGTTCACATTTCTGTGCTTGTAACTTGAATTTGTTTGCATGTTGACATAAAATGGTGAAATTTAACCGTTTTGGAATATTAAAACTTGTTTTCGGTTTCATTTTGTTTGGATATTCCTCTGTTTTTGCTTTTATTTTCAACTATCATCTTTAATTACACAAGTGTCACCTTATTTTCAAAATAATTCCGGTTTTTAGGATCTTTCTTTAAGGGAAGCATTGGAGGGGAATGAAGAATGTTTAAAAGAACGTTTAAAGGAAGCATTATTTTGAAAGAATGTTTCCCCTCTGTTTTATTTTTTAATTACAAGATCATGTAAAGGAAGCCGACTGAAGAGCTGGGAATTTGCTAATTAAAGTTAATGACAGAAAATGGAATAACACCCGTAGCTGTTCAACTCATGCTATTTGATAGAATGCCCAAATTGTTGTACTCCTATTTCAATTTTTCCACTTTTCTTTTTGCCTGTACCAAGCAAGCTGCATTAACGTGATCCAAGCTATTTAAAACACAGTTTAGTTATATTCCTCCTGTAAAAATCATCTAAATTTACTATTCTGTTTTCAAGTCAATCGTCATTTTTACTGAGAGTAGTAGTACTAAACTCAGTTCTGCATATCCTCTGTGGATGTTCTTAACTTGTATGCAGACGAAGGTGGCCGCCATTTCTCACATGTTCAGTCGATGGATCGAGAATGACAAAGGTGAGAGGCTGTTGCAGAATAACAGATTAAGCACCGAGTTAACCAAATTCATGGAGTAGAGTGGCTTTCTCTTGTAGACTTGTACTATGCCATTAAAAAAATGTCCCTGACAGATGATAGCTCTAGTTCTAGGCTTGTGTGTTTTGTGTATTAGCCATCAAGTAGGATGACAATCATGTAGTTTGGTAATAATTATTGATTATTGGGGGGTAACTAGGACCAGGCCTGCTTGTATAAAACGTGTGATATTATGATTGTGTATAAATTCTTGTATTTGTTGTGTCAAATTATCAGTCTAATCTTAGATTTTCCTTTCCCCTTGAATTTGTGTCCCACTCACTCGTCGACTCATGTGATCCTGTCATTGTAGTGTGTGGATCCTATTTCCCATTTTGATTTAACTTTGGGCCTGTGGGTTTTGTCCCGAGTTTTTGTATTGCTGTAAGATTCGGTGACTTTCAAATTTCAAATCTTTCTAATCTTTTGACGCAAAAATAAAGATCTTGGTTATCTATCTGTGCAACATGCATGTGTTGCTGAGGCCATAGAATGTCTTATCTAGATTGATGGGTATGGGTCTATGGGATTTACGTTTGAGACGTGTAGACCGTTAAATATTTTGGTTGGCTTCGAAGTATTTTAAGATATGAATATCATATTATCATATTAGGTTCAAAGTTAAAAGAATATTCTTTGGTAAATTCTATTTATATGAATGAAATACCATAATTTTAGTTTCTACTCTCTTTGGCTATATTTAATTCTCATGTAATGAAATATGAATAATAAATACGAGACTCTTTTATTAATGTGTTATTTTTTTGGAAATTTATTATTAAAATATTTTTTAAAATTAATTATTCAACTTTCACTAAGGTGACAATTGATTTGTTATTTTATTTGTAATTATGATTAATTATAATAATAAAAAATATGATTTCCGGACCCAACTCCTCCTTCTCCTCCCCCCCCCCCCCCCCCCCCCTTTTTTTTTTCAAAATTAGCAGATAGAAGTATTATTAATAAAAAAAGTTTTTAAGAAAAGTCTAAACTAGCTATCTTTTTTCTTTCTGTACTATGTTGTCACCAACGTCATTTTTCAACGTTCCAATCGGCAAGATGACTAGAGATGGGACTTTGGTCGAGCAAGACACAACAAACCAAGAAAGAGATTTACTCCAACGAAGTTTAAAGAATGTGCAAAAAAAAAAAGGTTTCTCTGGTACCACTATTTTAGTATTGGGAGTAGAAGATTGGATGCAGGGAAAGGAAGAAGAAGGTGGCGGCGAGATGAACACTGATATGACGAGTGAAGGAAATGAAGGAGAAGGCTGCAACTGAACCTATGGTGACGTGGTCATAGGCGATCACGAAGGAGAAAATCGCAATCAGACTTATGCCAACATGGTTATAGGGGAAGCACCAGGACTGGAAGATGAAAGCTTAGAGTCCGAAGAGGAGTAGATAGATGAGGAAGCTGTACTTGAAACAGGAAACACTCAGAAATGAGCTAGAGGAATAGAGAAAGAACAAAGTAAAGCGAAAATTAATGTAAAAGACATGGGTCAGGGGCTTTTTAACATAATTACAAAAGGGGAGGCCAACAGGGGGCTATGAAAACCATGGTGGAGATTCCTCATAGTTAAACTCATGAGAAGGGAAATCGGTTATGAAGTGATGAAGAGGATTGAAAATCTGTGGGGTAGATTAGTTGAGCTTGATGTTATAGACCTTGGAAATGAATTTTATTTAGTCAAGTTCTATTCTCAAGAAGATCTGGACTTTGCTCTCCTAGAAGGACCATGGAAGATTTATGATCACTACTTGGTGGTAAGGCTTTGGGAGCCCAACTTCAACCCACTTCTAACAACCATTGACAAGATCACAGCTTGGATAAGATTGACGGGACTACCTATAGAACTCCACAATGAAAAAATACTAAGGAATATTGGAGGCCTGATAGGAAGAATTTGCAAGGTAGACTATAATACATCACACTTATGTAGAGGCAAGTTTGCTAGACTATGTGTGAAAGTTGATTTAACAAAGCCTCTGCTAGGTAGATGTATGGTGAATGGAAGTGTATCAAGTTGAGTATGAGGGCATTCATCAAATATGCTTCACATATGGTAAAGCTGACCATGAAGAAAATATTGTGCCATTTGGAGGAAAAGGAATGAAACAACTAAGGAGACCAACAAAGAAGCAGAGGAAACTGGATTGGTAGAAAAGCACACAAAATCAGTAAAGGAAACTATCCAAAGAGCTAAGGATAAAGAAAAGCTGTGATGGAAATAGATAGCAACAATTTTGGTCCATGGATGGTGGTACAAAAGTAAAAAAAAAATATGAGAGAAACTGAGAAAGATGGAGCTGGCCCAAGCCATGGAGGAAAAGATAAAGAAGAAAACACCATCTCAAAATCAAGATTTAGTGTCCTAGACATAGAGGTAGGAAAACAAGAAGAAAGAACAAGGGAAATTAGAAATCATGGAGACTAGTAACAACAAGACCACCAATGCACAAACCAAAGTCAATAACAACATAAACTATCGAAGAGTAAATAACAACACAGAGTCACACAACAAAGAAACATCAAACAGAAATACAACAAAAGAAAAAATACAGATCAACACACACAAGGAGAATGACAACAGCAAAAAAAAAAAAATAGAAGATAACAACATCAACATACACAGAGAAAGAATTGAAGAAAATTCCAAAAACAGAGTAACTAGATTTAACAACAAAACTCACATGAGGGAGGGTAATGTCATTATACTGGAACCTATTGTAAAGGAATATGAAGTTGAGCAATACTAATAACGCCAAAATGAAGAAGAGGAACCCCCAGATCCAGGAAAAAAAGGGAGGACTATAAAAGAGTTCATGGAAACTGAAATGGAAAATCTAATCAGGGACGTCAATTTTGAAACACCTCATTGTAATGCTTTAGGAGATGAAAAATCTACTGATATGTAGATCAACTAAGCACCCAGTCTGTTCCAATAATTACTCTCTCATGGAATGTGAGAGGGGCGGCTAGTAAGCCTTTTAGCCAAACCTGTAAAGAGCTTCGCAAACAGTACAATCCTGACTTGGTTATTTCCATGGAAACAAAGATCAGTGGTGAAAAAGCTAAGAATGCCATTAGGAACTTGGATTTTGAAAACTACATCATTGAAGAAGCGGGAAGGTTCATTGGAGAAATTTGGATCTGTTGAAATGGTAATGCCTTCACCATCACCCATTTGGAAACTAATCAACAATTCATTCATGTTAGGATTGAGGTGCCTGGCAAGAAAAATAAATTCTTAACTGTTGTGTACGCTATTCCACAGCCTCATATCAGAAATCTTCTTTGGCTGAGATTTCAAAACATCGCTAGAAGTGCTACAAATTCTTGGATCTTGGTGGGAGATTGGTATGAGATCAAAGAGCAAAATAAGAAAAAGGGAAGTAGCCTGGTGGAGGCTAGAAACAACAACCATTTCGCCAATTGGATCAACAAATGCAGGTTCATTGACTTGGCTTTGTGGGGAGTAGATATACTTGGAAGGGATCTCTATAGAATGGTTATGAGAGAGTCTTCAAAAGGCTGGATAGAGCTCTCTGTAATCCCAAATAGTGGCTCAAGTACCAAGAAGCGGTGTGAGAATTCTTCATAGTACCAACTCTGGCCATCATCCACTCCTTATCAAGGATAACAACACCAACAACCTAAGAGATAATAGACCCTTCAGATTTGAGATCATGTTTTTCATCCGATCCGTAGTATGAATCTTTTTGTACAATCCTTGGAATAACAACAACAACCTCAACTCGACTTTATCCAATATAAGAGAAGAGCTAAAAAAGTGAAATTCAAAGACTTTTGATAACATTTTCTTGAAATCAAAAGAACCAATTCAAATAGCTTAGCAAGTATTCAAAGAAGCGACAGCTGCGACCGCAACCATTTTTTGGATGAACTGGAAGCTACCCTTAAAAAGGAGTTAAATAAGATCCTAGACAAAGGTGAAAATTTTCGGCTCCAAAAATCAAGGGAACAATGGATAGTGGATGAAGATCGAAATATGTTCGTTACCTGAGGACCTCGGGTTCTCAATGGGTCGGGTGATTGTGATCAGGGAAACGGGCGAGACCCTGGTTGACGTGGAGTGAGGGCAGATACGTGCTGATGACGCCGGAGGTGGTGTGAAGCAAGGGGGGTGGCCACCTGCAAGGACACTCCGACGATCAAGTCAGTGTCTGTACGATGTGATAGTCGAATTAGGCAAGAATGTTACGTACCTCGAGGGGAGAGCTGACCTCTCCCCTTTTATACTGCGTGGGGCGGGCCCTGAGAATGACCTAGCCCACTGCCCAAGAAGCTTCTATGAGCTGTCGTAATCCACGTAGGAAGGACAGGTCGTTCCGGCCCCCAGTCGGGGCTTTGGGTCATGATCCAAAGGTGCCGACCCGACCGGTGTCTTGGGCCGCATGGATGGCAGGTTGGGTAGGCCCTGGGTCGGGCGTTCTAGGACCCGACCCGCCAGGTTCTCCTTCGTGGGGTGCCTTGGGCCTGGGTCAGGAGTGGTGCCCCGACCCGTCAGCTAGTGGGCTAGACTCGGCGGTCTGTAACAGTGCCCCCAACACGTCGACTTTGGGTTTTGGTGCTCCGGGCTGGGCGCGTTTGTCCTACTCGCCGAGACGGTGCGTGTTCCTCTTTTCGTGAACTCGCTGGTGGCGTTTCGTGTTTCTCACGTGTAGTCATCCCATTTCTCGATGCTGCCTTCTTGGCTTCTGCGCTTGGGCATTAAATGCCCATCATTTCATTGATTTGAAATTTTGAGGGAAATGACAAATTTTCCCTTGTCTTTTGGGGCTCTTCCTCGGCGGTTACACTTTTCTCCCTATTTTTACTTTGTAACCCCCCACAGTTCCATTTTATTTCTTCTACTCTCTTGCGCCGCTGTTGTTTCCTACTTCCTTCTTCTGCTGTATTTGCTTTCTGCTTATGGTGCCTCTTCTCTCGCTCGGATCTTTCTTTGTTGCTCATCATTTTATGGATTCTATATTTTTGGTACGTCGTTTTTATAGTTTTTCTCCTTTTTGGTTGCTTTGTTGATTTCTGCATATTCTGCTTCGTGCATTTTTTGTATGCATGCCTGGGTTTTGTCTGTTCTTGCTTTCTTTTTCCTTTTAGAGGGGGCGCCACTGGATTTTTCTGGGGATTTGCTTTTAGGATCTGGGTTAGTGTTGGGCTAATCGTAGGAGATGACTTTAGGGTTTTTAGTTTGCTTTTGCTTCTTTGTGGGTTCCCGACCTCCTGTTTTGACTGAGTGGTGCCCCCGCTGTAGGTATGGCCGAGCGCCCCGTTCTCCTGAATCAGGCTCAGTGACCGCTAGCCGATTTTGTTGACCATTACGCCTGGGTGTCTTCCGACGTGAGGGACCCCCTTTCTCAGGTCACGAAGGAGGGTCTTCAAAATTTGCGCCAGGCGGGGCTCTTGTGTGGGGGTGGTCCCGAGGAGGCATTTTATCAGGGTTATGTTCCTGCCGCTTGGGAGCGTATTTGCCAGAAGAATTTGGCGGCTCCCCGTGTTGCCGATTGGATGTGGGTTTATGAACCTATGTTCACGACTCTAGGGTTCGTTTGCCCTTCTCCCCCTTCGTCATGGGTTTGTTGAACCGTTGTGATGTTGCTCCATCACAATTACATCCAAACAGCTGGGCTTCCATCCGATGCTTTGAGATGATGTTCGAATATCTGGAGCTCCCGACTTCTGTGAGTGTTTTCCTCTACCTCTTCCTTTTCACAAACCCTTTTTGCCAGGGGAAGGCAAAAAAGGGATATATGTCTTTTAGGGCCCAACAAGGTCGTAGGATTTTTGACCTTTTTGAGGATTCCTATCATGGCTTCAAGTCTACTTTCTTCAAGGTTAGTCCTATTGAAGGTCATCAACCCTTCTGACTTACTACCGAGGGGGAAAGGCGGATCCTGACTTACTGGAGTTTCGGGGCAGGATCCGATTATCTGATAAAGATCTCTCATGATTGGTTAAGTCCGGAAGATTGTAATATTGCTAACATCTTGATGGCAATTTTTGGTGAGAGAAACCTTAATCCTCGCATGGTTATGGGGGACCGGGAGGCCGATCGGTCGTATGTTGGTGAGTTTTTTACATTTGCATCCTTAGCACTTTTCCTCTTTTCTTCTTTACTTATAGCTGTCTTTTTGCTTTGTAGTTTCCATGGCTGGTGGGAAGAAGACATTGGCCAATCTCATGAGCCTCATCCAAGGGGATGCTGAGGGTGGTGAGGATTCTTTGGTGACCACTTCGGCAAGTCAGGGCTGGGAGGCTATTGGGGAGGGCAGTGGTTAGGCCGGCAGGGTTGACCAAGATCAGCTGAGCAAAGTCGAGGCGCCTGTTGGGAATCCTTCGGGGAATTCGAGTGTGGAGGCGGAGGTTTTTTCTAAGGAGGAGGTTCCAGGGTTTAATGATGATTCAAAGGTCGTCAGCAACCCTAAGAAAAGAAAACGTGACTCCGGGAAGACGCTCTCGGTTATGAAAAAAAACTTCGATGCTGGGGGCTTCATTGAGTCCCAGTTGCTTCCTGGCATCGACGAGTTTTTCCGTGATGCCGATCTCTCCGGGCAAGTGAGGTGGATCTATCGTAGCCTTCTTCGAGCAGTAACCATCGCCAAGAAGGTGGAGCCTGTCTTGGGAAATTACCACAATATGGAAGTGAAGCTTCGGGACTCCCAGAAAGACCTGACGGATTCAAGGTCTCAGGAGGAGTCATTGAAGACAAAGTTATCTGAGTGGGAGGAGAAAGCCAAGGAGTATGCTGAAGAGGCCAATAGGTTGGTGGAATGGGATGTCGCTTTGATGAAGGAGTTAAACACTTCTCGTGGTGAAACTACCGCAGCTAAGAAGTTTGAGGAGAAGGAGGAAAAGCTGAAGTTGGCGGAAAGCTCAGCGGAGGCTGCTTGCAAGGAGATGGTTGCTTTAAAGAAGAAGAATAGGGAACTTGCACATGGGGCTCGAGAGGCCGTGAAGCTGACCGAAGAAGGGATCAAGCTTCAGGTGGCAGTGTTGGCTCCAGATCTCGACCTCTCCCAAGTTGGAGCTCTTAAGACTGTCGAGAATGGGAAGATTGTTGATATTCTGAAGTCCTGATGTGGCGGTCTTGCTTTATCTTTTGTTCTTCCTACCCTCTGTTTTGTGACTTTGGTTTTTATTTTATGGGCCTGTTTAGGCGCCTTCGTTTGTACTGGATATTTTAATCTTTATTTCAATGTTGCTTTCGTTAGCAGTTACTCGCCTGTTCGGGCCGTTCGTGGCTTTGCTATATTTTATTGCTTTTGATTATCCAGGCCGTCGTGGCTTTTTTGGTTGTTTGCCTGCTCGGGCCATCGCGGCTTTTCTTTTATTTTATTGCTTTTGATTATCTGGGCTGCCGTGACCTTTTTGGTTTACCATTTTTATGGTATTTACCACCCTCTTGCTTGTTTTCTTAGGTCCCTTTGGTTCTCGAGGTGATCAATCCCGAGTTTCTGTTAGGTCGACCGTTCGTCACTAGTGCTATTACGTCATTTTGTCGTAAATCTTGCAAAGAACAAAGTTTGTTATATATATGCATATGTGGAACTTCAAAACAAAAGGAGTAATGCAATATATATATATAGACAAAGGAGTAAAATTAAAGAGACTAAAACGGATGTGGCCGTGTTGCCAGGCCGTCGTGTCACTTCCCTCTACGAGTAGAACCTTCTTAGGTTTGCCATGTTCCATGTCCTCGGCACCTCATTCCCATCCAATTTTTCCAATTTGTATGCGCCTTTGCCGAGGACTTCTCTTACCCTGTAGGGTCCTTCCCAATTTGCAGCCAACTTGCCTTCTCCTGGGGTTGGTGGTCCTATGTCGTTACGTCGTAAGACCAGGTCGCCTTCCCCAAGGCTTCTCTTTAGCTTTAGCACTTTACTGTTGTAACTTAGAGCTATTCTTTGTTTGATTGCTGTCTCTGTCAAATGTGCCATCTGTCTTATTTCGTCAACTAGGTCTTTCTCAACTGCTTTGCTTCCTCCTCCGAGAAGTAACCTCAGGCTCGACTCCCCTATTTCGACTGGGATGACCGCATCGACCCCATATGTGAGTCGGAAGGTGGTTTTGCTAGTGGACGATTGGGGGGAGGTTCTGTAAGACCATAGGACTGAGGCTAGCTCGTCTGCCCATGAGTCCTTCTTCCCTTTAAGCCGTTTCTTTAGCCCTTTCAAGATGATTTTGTTAGTTGCTTCCACTTGTCCGTTGCTTTGAGGGTGCTCTACGGAGGAGAACCTTTGCTTGATTCCTAGTCCCGAGAGGAACTCTTTGAACTTTTTGTCGGTGAATTGTGTCCCATTATCCGATATGACTGTAGAACCTATGCACAATTACTCAAGAGGGGGGGGGGTGAATTGAGTATTGCAACAACAATGAATCTTTTTGTGAAAGTTAAAGACAATATACAAAAGTGTTATTGTACTAGTATTTTTCCAAGAGCTTAACTCAATTGCTAAGCATTTATAAGGAGCTTTTACTTTCCAATAGACACCAACTCAAATAAATTGATCAAGCTTTTCACCAATCGGACTTAAGCTATTCCTTAAGTACTTACGAAGCTACTTTTTGATCACAATTTATTTGCTCAAAGGTAAAAGACAATAATATTGAAGAGATGAGTTTGGAGAGATGCAAACGCTATTTAGAGTGGTTCGGCACCCTTGTCCTACGTCCACTTTCTTTCTCAATCGCTATTGAGAAGTTCCACTATTGCCAAGCTTCAAGGTGCTCGCGCAAAACCTTTTACAATCCGAGTCCTTAGTTTCTAACACCTCACGGTATATGATCACCACTCGTATACTAACCCACTCCACTTAGAGATACCTTCTCTAAGATTTGCCTTGAGTACTTAGTATACCTCTTTGGTATCCTCACCAACTATAGTGTTTATAACTCTTGACTCAACCTTGGAGATCACACTCCAATTTACAAAGTGTACAAGAAAACAATTCTCAAAGAATTGTTGAGACGAAATGAGTACTCTCTATAAGAGTGTATGATTACAGGTTTAGCACTATTGAACCAATTGATATTGCTCTCTCAAATTGTGTATTATAACACCTTAAAAATGTGTAGAATGAAAGAATATGAACAAGATAGTTTGCAAATACTCAAGTATGTGAAATAAGGCTTCAATCCATCTATTTATAGACTCCCCAAACCTTAGAAACGTTGGGGAGTTAATGGGATGGAGCCTTTTTGTCAAAACTAGCCATTTTTTATGTTTTTGAATCATTTGCATCGATGCATAACACTTTGCATCGATGCAAATGTGTCTTTGAAGCTGAAATTTGAATTTTCAGCTAGGTTGCATCGATGCAAACATCTTTGCATCGATGCAACAAGTCGTCGCATGCTTTGCATCGATGCAAGATGAGTGTGCATCGATGCAAACCTTAAAGAATGGCTTAAGATCACTTCAAAATACTTAGGATTGATCTCAAACTTGTTGGAGTCAATTCCTATGCTTTTGTACCTTTGAAAACAAGTTTTAAACCATTTGGCTAGCATCGAATTGCAAGATGTGCATCAAAACATTTTGTGAGTGTGTGTTGAGAGATTTAGCAATTGGTTCTTAACAAGAAGTTACCTAAGTCCTAAGACACTATACTTGTCTTCAAATGTTGTGGACTTGAGTTTCTTGTTGTTGTTGTGTTGCTTTCAACTCTTCATTCCTCAATGTTGAATGTTGGTTGATCTTTCAACATGCTTGTTCATTCAAGTTGTTTGTTGTTTGTCTTTCATGTCGTTTGTTGGTTTGTCATTCATCAAAACCTACGAATACAAACTTCGCATACAAGCAACATGATTTACAATTTCCCCCTTTTTGATAATGACAAACCAATTTTGAGGATATGCATTTATAAATGATTTTGAAAGCAACAATAATGCACTTTGTTTTATAGAAAGCTTTGGAGAAGACTTCACAAAAAAAATTTTGTAGGAGTTCCCCCTAAATATGTGCATTTGTTCCCTTAAAGGGCGTTTATCAAAGAAAACGATTTAGATATCAAAGTTTTTGCTTAGCGGAAGTCTTTTTGAAATCATTGTTTCGCAAACTTATTTCTTCTTTTCAAATCCTCAAACTTCTTCTTTTTCAAAAGTTCAAAACTTCAAATATCCTCAAACTTTTCTTCCCCCTTTTGACATTATCAAAAAGAAAGGAATTTGAAATGTGTCATAGAAGCATGCATAAAACAATGAATTTTTTAAGTTCAATTTCTCTATTAATCTCAAGGATGAGATATTCCCCCTTTCAAAAAGAATTTGATTTCCTCTTTTTATATATAACAAGCATGCATAATTCCCCCTAAAGAAGTGAAATATATCAAGGCATGCACATTAACTTAAAATAGGGGTACCAAGCCTATTTTGAGTTATTCACCAAATAAGCATACAAGCATTAATCATTAAACAAAATTATGAAGGAAATATCAAAGTATTTAAACCATAATAGAAATCCTTAGCTTACTAGGAGTTAGTTTAACAATTCATATAATCAAATAAACATAAAGCAATAAAAAGTGACTTGATGAAGAGGAGACAATCAATCTTGGTCTTCATCATCATCATTGTCCTCTTCATACGGTAGGTGGATGCCGAAATGCTCATATAAGTCATCAATACGACGATCCAAGTGACCCGTGCGATGATCTACACGAGACATACGACGATTAAGTGCTTCAAGTTGCCTACCATGCTCTACTTCAATCCTTTGGATGTTTTGGTTGATGGATTGTAATTCTCTCATTACATCAACCAAGGAGGGTGGTTCTTGAGCTTGAGGTGCTTGTGGAGGAGCTTGCTCTTGAGGACCTTGTTCATCAACATTTCTTCTTCCCATTTTGTTGAGAATATGAGTGTTGATACAAGATTGATGTGGTACTTCCTTGGCAATCTCATTTGATACATCAATACCAACATAATCAAAGACTTTAGACCATAGGCAAAGGAATCCTAATCCACCATTCCTATCCTTCATCTTGAGCCTAATCATATGTTGTACTATAAAGTATGGCCAATTAATCTTAATCCCATTCATCATAGCCCACATGACAATCAAATCTTCATCATTTACATTCGCATGCCCGGATATTCTAGGTTGCAATACATAGGTGACTAGATATAACAAAGTTCTATGTTCCGCACTCATTGAATTGCAACTAATTTTGGAGTGAGCTCCTTGTACAAGGTTGAACAAATGCATGGCATTGTCCTTTGAATAACCCCATTCATCAATTGGGGTTTTACCACCTTGAAACAAGTCACCTTGATTTGGCAACTCCCAAATGGTGGCTAACTCATCACCATCTAGCCTATAATCCTTTCTTCCTATCTTGAAGAATAATGTGAAATTTGATTCATCTTCCTCATCAATCTCAATCATGAGTGTACTATAGGCTATGGCAACTAAATCCGGATAATATTTACTCTTAATTTGAACAAAATCCATGAGGCCTTGATGAACTAGAATAGCCTTAAGAGTATCAAACTTATGAATGACAAGAAGGGTCGGATCCAAATACCTCGGAGGAATTTCCTTTCTTCCGGCGAGCCTTGCCTCATAGAATTGAAGATCTTCATTAGAAGCAAAGTACCTTGCCAAAGGATGATCATTTGGAGGTGGAACCACACTTGAAGAGCCTTTTGACTTCTTGATGGTTCTCTTGATTCTAGGCATTGTGGATGATTTTGTTTTATGGGTTTTGTAGAGGAGAATGTGGGGACTTCAAATATGTAATTTGTTTGTAGTGGGTATCTAAGTTTTGTGAGTTGTATGAAGCTATATGTGAGCTTGTTTTGGAGGTTATGGAGGTTTGAATGTGGGGATATGAGTTGTGAGGTTGAAGATGATGAAAAAGTGGGGTTTTGTTGCTCAAAAATGCCAAATTCACGTGTTTTTGTGCAATTTGGTCGTGTTTGCATCGATGCAATAGGCTTTGCATCGATACACATAGCACGTTGTGTGCTTTGCATCGATGCAAAGCTTGGTTGCATCGATGCAACATGCATCATTTTGCCCAAAATCACCAAATTTTCATCCTTTGGTGGTTCTTTCTTCAATCCTTTGAGTTCCATCATGTATATACTCACTTAAACCATTATAAACTTCAATTTGTTGATCCTCCATTGTTTATAATCTTCAAATTCTTCAATCTACCTCAAGATTAATCACTCATTCATCAACTCATAAACCTACAAAACAATGGCTAATTGGATATCTCCAATGCTTAAGTTAGTAAGAGATACAAAAATAGCAATATAAATACAATGAATTCAAACAAATCATATTAGATTAGAATCCAAGATACCAAGTTCATTTCGGATGTTAAAAAAACTTTCTTTACATAAAGGTTTAGTGAAGATGTCCGCTAGTTGTTTACTAGTTTCGACAAATTCAATAACCACATCACCCTTTTCAACATGGTCTCTTATGAAGTGATGTCTAATCTCAATATGCTTGGTTCTTGAATGTTGAACTGGATTTTTGGTTAAATTTATTGCACTAGTATTATCACATTTGATAGGAATGTGATCAAGCATGAGTCCATAGTCCACAAGTTGTTGTTTCATCCATAAAATTTGGGCGCAACAACTACCGGCAGCTACATACTCGGCTTCGGCGGTAGACAAGGCTACACTTACTTGTTTCTTACTATGCCATGAAACAAGAGAGTTTCCTAGCAAGTGACAAGTGCCGCTAGTGCTTTTCCTATCCAATTTGCAACCGGCAAAATCAGAATCGGAATAACCAATCAAATCACAAGTGGATCCTTTCGGATACCACAATCCAACATTTAATGTTCCTATGAGATACTTCATAATCCTTTTCACCGCACTTAAGTGAGATTCCTTAGGATTAGCTTGGTATCTCGCACACATGCATACACTAAACATGATATCTGGCCTACTTGCCGTTAGATAAAGTAATGATCCTATCATGCCTCTATACTTCTTTACATCTATGCTTTTACCTTGTTCATCTTTGTCAAGGTAGCAAGTAGTGCTCATTGGTGTGTCCATTGCCTTAGCATTGTCCATTCCAAATCTTTTGAGCAGTTCCTTGCAATATTTGGTTTGGCTAACGAAAGTTCCTTCTTTTCCTTGTTTGATTTGAAGACCAAGGAAGAAGTTGAGTTTGCCCATCATGGACATTTCAAATTCACTTTGCATGAGGTTTGAGAAAAACTTGCAAAGTGATTCGTTAGTTGAACCAAATATTATGTCATCGACGTAAACTTGTACCAAAAGGATATTTTTGTTTTCAATCAAGATAAATAAAGTTGTATCAACCTTCCCTCTTCTAAAACCCTTTTCTATTAAAAACTTGCTCAAACGTTCATACCAAGCTCTTGGAGCTTGTTTAAGACCATAAAGAGCTTTCTTGAGTTTAAAAACATGATTAGGATTTTCATAATCCTCAAAACTGGGAGGTTGTTCAACATATACTTCTTCTTGAATGAAACCATTAAGAAAGGCACTCTTAACATCCATTTGATAAAGTTTGAAGTTATAAGAGGATGCAAAAGCAAGTAACATCCTAATTGCTTCTAATCTAGCTACGGGAACATAAGTTTCGTCATAATCAATGCCTTCCTCTTGATTATAACCTTTAGCTACTAATCTAGCTTTGTTTCTAACAATTGTACCATTTTCATCGAGTTTATTTCTAAAAACCCATTTTGTTCCTACAATTGTTTGATTACTTGGTTTAGGCACCAATTCCCAAACGTCATTTCGTTTGAATTGGTTAAGCTCCTCTTGCATTGCCACAGCCCAATGTTCATCATCAATTGCGGACTCAATGGTAGATGGTTCAATTTGAGAAACAAAAGCACTATATGTAAATAAATTTCTAAAAGTGGATCGAGTTGTTACCCCTTTCGAAACATCACCAATGACGTTGTCTAGAGGATGATCCTTTGAAGTACGCCAATCCTTTGGAAGTGCATTTATTTGTGCTTGTG
Organism: Arachis stenosperma; assembly: GCF_014773155.1. Taxonomy (NCBI): domain Eukaryota; kingdom Viridiplantae; phylum Streptophyta; class Magnoliopsida; order Fabales; family Fabaceae; genus Arachis; species Arachis stenosperma. Next base: position 53,566,995 of record NC_080383.1, on the reverse strand, counting down.
ATGGTTCAATTTCTTCAACTTGAACACTATCCTTTGTTGAGCTTGTAGAGGCTTCATTTAAATCTTTTTCTTTGTCTTCACCATTCAAATTTAGTGAATCAAAGTTTTCTACATTTTCATCAAAATCTTTTCTAGCACAACAACGGTTAGTTTCATCAAAAGCGACATGAATACTTTCTTCCATAGTCATGATGCGTTTATTATATACTCTAAAAGCTTTGCTAGTTAAAGAGTAGCCTAAGAAGATTCCTTCATCAGCCTTAGCATCAAATTTGCCTAAGTTATCTTTTTCATTATTTAGAATAAAGCATTTACAACCAAAGACGTGAAGGTGGGAAATATTTGGCTTTCTTCCTTTGTACAATTCGTACGGTGTTTTCTTGAGAATAGGTCGAATGATAATCCTATTCATAACATAACACGCGGTACTAACCGCATCCGCCCAAAAGTACTTAGGAATATTAGCCTCATTGAGCATAGTTCTCGCCATTTCTTCTAAATGACGATTTTTCCTTTCAACCACACCATTTTGTTGTGGTGTTCTAGGAGAGGAAAAATTATGCTCAATGCCATTTTCTTCACAAAAAGTTTCAAAAAGATTGTTTTCAAATTCTCCACCATGATCGCTTCTAATAGATGATATATGCAAATTCTTTTCATTTTGAATAACTTTGGCTAATCTTTTGAATGCTCGAAATGCATCACTCTTGTTTGCTAGGAACAAGGTCCATGTAAATCGAGAGTAATCATCAACAATAACTAAAGCATAGTAATTGCCACCAGAGCTCATAGTCCTAGAAGGACCAAATAAATCCATGTGCAAAAGTTGTAATGGCCTTGTTGTTGAAACAATGTTTTTGGATTTAAAAGAGGCCTTTACTTGTTTTCCCTTTTGACATGCGTCGCAAAGGACGTCTTTTTCAAAACGTAGCTTTGGTAAGCCAATTACTAACTCTTTAGAGACCAACTTGCTAAGATGGTCCATGTTAGCATGAGCTACTCTACGATGCCATAACCAAGTTTCATCATTTTTACTAATAAGGCATTTCACATCATTTGAGGAAACTTCATTTAGATTAATCATGTATACATTGTCAACACGGTGCCCAATTAGCACAATTTCATTAGTGTCTTGCCTTTTTATCAAACAACATTTTGAATCAAAGGTGACTAAGTTTCCTTTGTCACAAAGTTGGCTAACACTAATGAGATTATGTTTGAGACCTTTGACAAGTATAACATTATCTATGGAGGTAGAAGAATTTTTACCAACTTTTCCAATGCCGATTACTTTGTCGGTGTTGTTGTCTCCATAGATCACGTTTTCTCCGTTTGTAGGCTCTATTGCGGTGAACTTTGATTCATCGCCGGTCATGTGTTTGGAGCATCCACTATCAACATACCAATTTGTATCCTTAGCTCCAACACGTACCTACAAAACAATTAAAATTGGGATTTAGGTACCCAAGTGAATTTGGGTCCTTGATGGTTAGTATGAGCATAATGCCCATAAGGTGCCCATCTCGTATCTTGACTACGAAAGTTTATATGTTTAATTCTAGTAAAGCATACGGGTGCTATATGACCTACTTTATTACAATAATGACATATGACATTTGGATTATGCATCCTATGCATGTTTCTAAATGGTTGCCTAGGTTGTTTCCTAAATGCAACATCTTTTGATCTATATGCATTGTGATTATAATTTCTAAATGAAGCATGTTGAGGAGGATGTTTAAAGGCTTCATTCCTTTTAGGCATGCTTGCCTTTTGGGCTTGCGGTTGCCTAATAGGAGTTTTAGTATTTTTAAATTTTCCTTTTTCAAAACCTAAACCTTCCTTATTATGAACATGCTTTTGGTTTTTCAACATTTTATCTAAGTTCTTTGAAGATTCATTGAACTTAGCTAAAGTGTTCTTAAGATTTGTAATTTCATTTTTATGCATTTTACAAGATTTGTATGGATCACTACTTGTGCTACACTTATCTTTTCCAAGATTGATATTCTCGTTTTTCAACATCTCATTTTGTTTTAAAAGATCCATATTCTTTTTCTTTAGGAGAGAATAATCTTGGGTAAGTTTTGTGTACACCTCAAGTAAGGCATCATATTCATCTTGTAAATTAAAAGAAGTGGAGTTGTCATCACTAACCTTTTCTTCGCTTGCCATTAAGCAAAGATTTGCAACCTCGTCGTCATCGGAGTCGGATTCATCCTCGTTCTCCCATGATATGTATGCTTTCTCCTTCTTCTTAAATTTCTTGTTTTTGTCCTCCTTTTGAAGTTTTGGACAATTGGGTTTGATGTGTCCAACTTCTCCACACTCATAGCATTTTGGTACCTTTGTTTTGCTCTTGAAGTTTTTCTTCATTGCAAACTTATTGAATCTTTTTAATAAGAGTGCAAATTCTTTATCTCCTTCTTCTTCATTATCATCACTCTCTTCTTGTAGTGATGTTGTTTTAAGGGCGAGACTTTTCTTCTTGCTTTCTTCACCTTTTTGTCTATTTAGCATAGTCATTTCATAGGTGAGAAGATTACCTCGTAGTTGATCAAATGTAAGTTGATCATAGAGCCTTCCTTCCACAATGGCGTTCACTTTGGAGTTCCATTTTGGTGTAAGGCTTGTAAGCACCTTGGTCACAATTTGTTTATCATTGTATTTTGTGCCAAGCATGCTTAGATTGTTGAAGATCTTGGAGAGTCTTTCAAGAGCTTCTTCAATGCTCTCTTCATCTTTCATTTTAAAATTTTCCCATTCATGAACCAACATAAATACCTTTGATTCTTTAACGTGGTCGGTTCCTTCGTAAGTGATTTGGAGTTTATCCCAAATCTCTTTAGCGGGTTCACATGTAGAGATCTTCATATAATCATGCTCGTTAAGTGCACAATGAATGAAGTTGATGGCTTTATCATTCATTGCCACTTTCTTCCAATCATCGTCACTATATTCATCTTCTCCTTTCGGTACTTGCTTTGAGACGGAGACTTCTCCATCTTTAGCGCTTGTTGTCTTTGTTGGAATGTGATTTCCATTCTCAATCACTTTCCAAATTCTCACATCTTGAGAACGGATCCAAATTCTCATCTTATTTTTCCAATAAGAGTAATTTGTTCCGCTAAAAAGAGGGGGTCTAGCGGTTGAGTTACCTTCACTAGTGTTGTTGTTGTTAAAGCTTGTGCTTGCCATGATCTTTTCCCTTAAACGGTTAAGTCTTTCAAAGGGTTAAGCTCTGATGCCACTTGTAGAACCTATGCACAATTACTCAAGAGGGGGGGTGAATTGAGTATTACAACAACAATGAATCTTTTTGCGAAAGTTAAAGACAATATACAAAAGTGTTATTGTACTAGTATTTTTCCAAGAGCTTAACTCAATTGCTAAGCATTTATAAGGAGCTTTTACTTTCCAATAGACACCAACTCAAATAAATTGATCAAGCTTTTCACCAATCGGACTTAAGCTATTCCTTAAGTACTTACGAAGCTACTTTTCGATCACAATTTATTTGCTCAAAGGTAAAAGACAATAATATTGAAGAGATGAGTTTGGAGAGATGCAAACGCTATTTAGAGTGGTTCGGCACAATCCTTGTCCTACGTCCACTTTCTTTCTCAATCGCTATTGAGAAGTTTCACTATTGCCAAGCTTCAAGGTGCTCGCGCAAAACCTTTTACAATCCGAGTCCTTAGTTTCTAACACCTCACGGTATATGATCACCACTCGTATACTAACCTACTCCACTTAGAGATACCTTCTCTAAGATTTTCCTTGAGTACTTAGTATACCTCTTTGGTATCCTCACCGACTATAGTGTTTATAACTCTTGACTCAACCTTGGAGATCACACTCCAATTTACAAAGTGTACAAGAAAACAATTCTCAAAGAATTGTTGAGACGAAATGAGTACTCTCTAGAAGAGTGTATGATTACAGGTTTAGCACTATTGAACCAATTGATATTGCTCTCTCAAATTGTGTATTATAACACCTTAAAAAATGTGTAGAATGAAAGAATATGAACAAGATAGTTTGCAAATACTCAAGTATGTGAAATAAGGCTTCAATCCATCTATTTATAGACTCCCCAAACCTTAGAAACGTTGGGGAGTTAATGGGATGGAGCCTTTTTGTCAAAACTAGCCGTTTTTTATGTTTTTGAATCATTTGCATCGATGCATAACACTTTGCATCGATGCAAATGTGTCTTTGAAGCTGAAATTTGAACTTTCAGCTAGGTTGCATCGATGCAAACATCTTTGCATCGATGCAACAAGTCGTCGCATGCTTTGCATCGATGCAAGATGAGTGTGCATCGATGCAAACCTTAAAGAATGGCTTAAGATCACTTCAAAATACTTAGGATTGATCTCAAACTTGTTGGAGTCAATTCCTATGCTTTTGTACCTTTGAAAACAAGTTTTAAACCATTTGGCTAGCATCGAATTGCAAGATGTGCATCAAAATATTTTGTGAGTGTGTGTTGAGAGATTTAGCAATTGGTTCTTAACAAGAAGTTACCTAAGTCCTAAGACACTATACTTGTCTTCAAATGTTGTGGACTTGAGTTTCTTGTTGTTGTTGTGTTGCTTTCAACTCTTCATTCCTCAATGTTGAATGTTGGTTGATCTTTCAACATGCTTGTTCATTCAAGTTGTTTGTTGGTTTGTCTTTCATGTCGTTTGTTGGTTTGTCATTCATCAAAACCTACGAATACAAACTTCGCATACAAGCAACATGATTTACAATGACAGACTCTGGAATTCTGAACCTAGTGATGACTTGCCTCCACAAAAATTTTTGACAGTTTGCTGCGGTTATGCTGGCTAGCAATTCTGCTTCCACCTACTTGGTGTAGTAGTCTATGGCTACTATCAAATATTTGACTTTCCCTGGCCCGGGTGGGAATGGTCCCAAGAGGTCGACTCCCGATTGAGCGAAAGGTCGGGGTGCCATCATCAAGCTGAGTTCTTCGGGTGGGGCTTTGTGGAAGTTGGCGTTTTCCTGGCATTTCCTGCACTTTCTGACGAACTCCTGAGCGTCCGACATCAGGGTGGGCCAGTAATATCCTGCTCGGATGATCTTTCTTGCCAACGACCTTCCTCCAATATGGTGACCACAACACCCCTTATGGACTTCGCTTAAGATGTAGTCCATTTGGTCGGGGCGTAGCATTTGAGCAAAGGTTGGTGGAGTCCCCGCTTGTACATCTGCCCTTGTATAATCACATACTTTGGAGCTTCTCTTTTGATGGCTTGTGCTTCCTTCTCATTTTGTGGTGTTTCACCTTTCTCCATATATCGGAGGATAGGGTCCATCCAGGAGAGGGGGCTTAGTGCTTGGGTTATGCATAGAATTACTGCTGGCTCAGTTGACAACCCTTGAATTAGCGATCTGTTTCCTGCTCCAGGCTTGGTGCTTGCTAACTTGGAGAGGAGTTCTGCTCAGGTGTTCCTTTCTCTAGGGACATACTGGATTATGACTTCATCGAAGCTTTTGCATAGCTCTCTTACCTTCTCTAGGTACTTTTGTAGTAGTGTATCCCTAGCCTGGTAGCTGTCGTTTATCTGGGATGTGACGATTTGGGAATCACTGCTTACTTCAATCCTGGACGCTCCGACCTCTTTGCCTAGAATTAGCCCTCCTATCAGCGCTTCGTACTCCGCCTGGTTGTTAGAGACTGGGAAGTCCAACCTGATCGACTGTTCGTAAGCTATTCCCGCCGAGTTTTCCAGGATGATACCGGCCCCTCTGAACGCTTGGTTGGAAGCTCCGTCTACATGGGGTTTCCACCGTGTGTTCGATATGTCGGGTGCTTCCCCCGTGACCTCTACCAGGAAGTCCGCCATTGCCTGGGCCTTGATTACCTGCCTGGGCTCGTATTGCAAGTCATATTGGGATAGTTCTACTGCCCATGCCATCATTCTCCCTGCGAGGTCGGGTTTTTGGAGGACTTGTCGAATCGCCTGGTCAGTTCTTAGGATGATCCTATGCCCTTAGAAATATTGCTTGAGCCTTCTCGACGAGGTTAGCAAGGCATAGGCTAATTTCTCCAGCCTGGTGTATTTTAGCTTTGCTACTTAGAGCACTTTGCTGACGAAGTATACTGGGCACTGGGTCTTGTCTTCTTCTCGGACAAGGACTGCCACCATGGCTTGTGTGGTTATTGCTAGGTACAGGTAGAGGGGTTCTCCTTCTTTGGGTTTGCTGAGTACAGGTGACTCTGAGAGCACCCTTTTGAAATGGCTGAACGCTTCTTCGCATGCCAGAGTCCATTCGAAGGCGATTCCTTTCTTCATTAGATTAAAGAATGGGAGAGCCTTTTCAGCCGAGGCTCCAAGAAACCGGGATAGAGCCATGAGTTTCCTAGTTAGTCGCTGCACGTCTTTGACGCATCCTAGGCTTGTCATTTTGAGGACGGCTTCACATTTGTCTGGGTTAGCTTCTAGCCCCCTTTGTGTTATCATAAAGCCTAGGAATTTCCCGGCCTCCATGGCGAATGCACACTTGGGTGGATTGAGCCTCATGTTGAATTTTCTTAGCGCTTTGAAGACAGTTTGTAGGTCGCCTATAAGGCTGCTTCGTTCCACCGTTTTTACTAGGACGTCGTCGACGTAGACCTCTACCGTCTTACCGATGAGGTCATGGAAAACTTTGCTCATCAGTCTTTGGTAGGTGGCCCCTGCGTTTTTTAATCCGAATGGCATTACCTTATAGCAATAAGTGCCTCCTGGTGTTATGAACACTGTCTTCTCCTGATCAGGTCGGTGCATCGGGATCTGATTGTAGCCAAAGTATGCATCTATGAAGCTAAGGAAGCGATATCCTGCTGCGGAATCTACCAGGGTGTCGATGTTGGGGAGGGGAAAAGAGTCTTTAGGGCATGCTTTGTTCAGGTCGGAATAGTCGACACACATTCTACATTTGCCACTACCTTTTTTAACTAGTACGACGTTGGACAGCCATGTTGAGTACTCGAGCTCTTTGATGAAACCGGCTTCAAGAAGCCTGGCTGTTTGCTTAACGACCTCATTGGCCCTTTCTTGGGAAATCTTTCTTCGCCGCTGTGCTACTGGCTTTGCGTCTGGCTTGACAGCTAGCCAGTGAGACATGACCTCGGGATCCAAGCCCGGCATGTCTGATGGCGTCCATGCGAAGAGGTCGCCATTTGCTCTTATAATCTCCATAAGTGGTCCTTTGAGTTCATGGGGTAAATTCTTGTTTACGAAGGTAAACTGCTCTGCCGACTTTCCTATCTGAAACTTTTTCATGTCCCCTTCTAGTTCTGGCCTTGGCTTGTCTTCCATTCTTACATCTAGGTCGGCCAAGAACACGCCGGCCACCTTCTTGGACTCCTTTCTTAGGGAGAGACTGGCGTTGTCGCATGCAACCGCCGCTTTTAAGTCTCCCCTAATGGAGCCGACCATTCCTTTGTCTGTGACAAAATTCATTGTTAAAAATTTGGTGCATATCACAGTTGAGAATTTGTTGATGGTTTTTCTTCCTAAAATGATGTTGTAGGCCGTGGAATCTCTGAGGACTACGAAGTCCGCCATTACCGACCTCCTAGCATCACCAGCTCATAAGCAGATTGGGAGTAAGATCGTCCCGTCGGGTTTGATGTAGTTATCACCTTGCCCCATGACACCATGTTAGTGAGTCTTGAGGTCGGATTCCCTAAGTCCCATGGCGTCAAACACGTTTCTAAACAGAATATTGGAATCAGCTCCAATGTCGACGAGGATTCGTCTGACCAACCTGGTCCCAATCATTTCCGTGATCACCATCGGAAGGTTCTCAGGGAGGTCGTGGAACCATTGGTCTTCTGGGCCGAAGGATATCATAGGGGGTCCTCTGTTTGGGGTGGTAGGACCTCCCATTGAGATGGAGAGGATCCGGGTATCTTTCTTTACTGGTGACTTAGATTTGGGGGGGGGGGGTATCACGTCTGACTACGACGTTAACCAAAAAAGTTGGGGGGTTGTCAGTGGCCCCCGTGGGTTCTTGTATCGCCTTGACGATCTGGCTTCGATATTCTTCTGAGTGCTCCCGTTCTTGTCTTCTCGGTTCTCGAATAAGTCGGGAGAATTCGCTCAATTTTCCCTCTCGGATGGCCTGCTCCAAGGCGTCTTTGAGGTAAAAAAAGTCTTGTGTTTTGTGGCCAAAACCTTTGTGATAATCGCAATATAGGCTTTTGTTGCCTACCGTTCTCTCTTTCAATGGCCTGGGCCTGGACCAAATTTCCTTGTCCGCAATTTGCTGGTAAACTTCCACTATGGGCGCCGTGAGTAGCGTGTAGTTTGTGAACCTTCCCACCTGTGGGGGCTATTTGTGCTGTTTGGCTGGGGTTCCGTCCCTGGGGGTATCCTTATATCTATTGACCTAGGGAGCCTGCCGAGCTGCGGAGTTAGGGAGCTGCCGCTTATTGGCTGCTACAACCTGATTGACTTCCTCATCGTTTATGTATTCTTTGGCCACGCTTTGAATTTCTTGCATAGTCCATATAGGCTTAGTTGGGAGGTGCTTCCTAAAGTCCTCATTTAGTAGGCCGTTTGTTAGGCAGAGACTAGCGACCGAGTCCATGAGGCCGTCAATTTCTAAGCATTCGTCGTTAAAGCTATCCAAAAACTTCATGGTCGGTTCCCCTGGTTTCTGGGTGACCCCCAGCAAGTTGATTGGGTATTTTGCCTTTGCTATGCGTGTTGTGATTCGAGCCAGAAAGTTTGGGAGATGTCCGCGAAGGTCATAATGGACCCTTGTGGGAGGGCGTTAAACCATCGGATCGCCGGGCCGGCCAGCGTCACCGGGAATGCTCGGCATCTGACCGCGTCGCCTACTCCTTCCAAGTTCATTCTTGCTTCAAAAGCTGTTAGGTGCTCCTGGGGGATCTTTTGTCCCATCGTACCTCATGTTCGTTGGCTTGTCGAAATTCTTCGGAAGCCGGACCTTGAGGATTGAGGGATAGAAGGAGGTGACTCCCATGATTATGGGTTCCTGCTGTTTCTTGGCCTTCCCTCTTTGAGATTCCCCGCGGCCCTTGGACCTGCCTTGGTAAGGTCGGGAAGTCACCTGCGTGTGTGCCTCGTCGTGCTTTGTTGGACTTCTTTCTCGACTCTCTAGTCTTTGGGAGGGAGATCAGGTGCGGGTTCGAGATCGACTGGCGTTGCCGCGGGGGTGGCTGACGTCTCCATGGGATCGGCTCCTTGCTGCCAGCTCCTGCTCTAGGTTTTGCACTCTGTGCCTGAGTTCCTACATAATCTTTGCGCTATCGGCTCCTGTCCCCTGAAGGGACGCCTTTTGGGGGGGGGTTTGGTGTAAATCTGCTGTTTAGGCTCAATGGAAGAGCAGGGGTGTTCGGTGGTATGAGCCGATGAACTTGCCCAGCGAGCCCCTCCTACTTCGCGAAGCTCCTCCAACGTGGGAAGTCGCTCCATGTCTACAGGGTCCCCACAGACGGTTCCAATGTTTGTTACCTGAAGACCTCGGGTTCTCAATGGGTCGGGTGGTTGTGATCAGGGAAACGAGCGAGACCCTGGTTGACATGGAGCGAGGGCGGATACGTGCTGATGACGCTGGAGGTGTGATGAGTGAATTTTTGCCGGTATAGAAATTATCAAGTAATCAATCGTAGCATAGTCTAAACCGACGCAAAATCCATCATCAAACAATTCTACAATCTATAACCGAGAGTATTAATCTCCCGAGTCGTTCTTCCCTAGGAATGCTACAAGGATGCATGCTATTGGTTAAGTGGTCTTTTGGGGCTTGAAGAGTGTGGCATAAAAGTGCTAATAAAAGAAAACAACAATCAATCAATATTGAAAGCCTTGGCCAAGGTTGAACATTGGAAGTTCCATCACTATAGCTTCCTTCAATTGTGATAACAAAGGAGTGTTGCTTCACTTAGTTAACCCCTAATCATAGAGGAAAGTCAAGTAAAAGTAATTAACTCAAGTCACAAGTCCTAGTCTTACCCTAGGGAAGTCTAGCTTTAGTGCACTCTAAGTCAATTAGCAATTCTCAATTCTCAATCAACAATTGACATCCATTATTCAAGTGTCTCCAATGACTCAACCACTAGGCCAAGTGAGGGAATGCTACTCCATATCTAAAGTTGGCATTTTCTCAAACATTTGGAGAGCAAGAATGAAAGACATAGTAAAATTGAGAAAAGGTTTAGAATCAAAGTAATTCAACACAAGAGATTAACAACAATCAACAATGAACAACAATGAAAATGAGATCTTCAATGAATTAATAGAATCCAAAACAACAAAGTTAAACCTAAGATCTATGAGAATTGAACAATTACAAACACTAATTGAGATTAGAGAAGAGGATCTACAACATGAACAAAGTAAATTGAGAGTTGCAATAGATCTCACCAAGGAATGGTTGAGAATTGAGAAAATGAAGATGAATCCTAGAGAGAGGTTGGAGTCTCTCTCTCTACAAATGTAGCTAACTAAAAAAATACCTAAGAAAACTTGCAAAATGAGTCTATGGATGTGAATGTGTGTCAACCCCCTTCAATCCTTGGTTCTTATATGCAGTTTGGCGCCAAAGTTGGTTGCTGAAACCCTCCAAAATCGCCAGGCACGTGTTGCAATAACAGAATCACGTGCGGACTACGACGCATGCGCGCACGGTACGCGCGCGCCACTGGCTAATTCTGCGATATGCGCGCGTGCGCGTGCTTGGCCGAGATCAATTCTTTGGCTTTTTGTGCTTCTCTCCACTTGCATGCTTCCTTCCTTGCTCCTTTGATCCATGTCTAGCCTATTTCAACCTGAGATTACTAGCAAACATATCAAGGCATCTTATGGAATCAAGGATGAATTAAAATTATCAAATTAAAGGCATAAAAAGCATGTTTTTACACTTAAGTACAAATACGGGAGAGATAACAAAACCATGCTAATTCATAGGCTAAATGCGAGAAAAGGTCATCAAAATACTCTAAATTCAATACAAGATAAACCCTGAAAATGGGGTTTATCAAGGTGGTGTGAAGCAAGGGGGTGGCCACCTACAAGGACACTCCAACGATCAAGTCAGTGTCCGTACGATGTGATAGCCGATTTAGGCAAGAATGTTACGTACCTCGGGGGGAGAGCTGACCTCTCCCCTTTTATACTGCGTGGGACGGGCCCTAAGAATGACCTAGTCCACTACCCAAGAAGCTTCTATGAGCTGTTGTAATCCACGTGGGAAGGGCAGGTCGTTCCGGCCCCCGGGTCAGGGCTTCGGGTCATGATCCGAAGGTGCCGACCCGACCGGTGTCTTGGGCCATTCGGATGGCAGGTCGGGTAGGCCCTGGGTCGGGTGTTCTAGGACCCAACCCGCCAGGCTCTCCTTTGTGGGGTGCCTTGGGCCTGGGTCAGGGGTGGTGCCCCGACCCGTCGGCTAGTGTGCTGGACTCGGCGGTTTGTAACAAAATACAAAGTTCTATCACACTAAGACCATAGAAAGAATAGAATTCTAAAGCTTAGAGGTCAATAGGGGTGTTCATGGATCGGATCCAATCTGCATACCGTGATGTTTATCCGAATTTGATATAAACATTACGGATATGGATCCGGTCTGCAAGGTTATCGAATCGGGTCGGATACGATCAGCAAACTAAGGATCGTATTGCAAATTTTATATAGGTATCCATATATCCGGGTATCCGCAAAAATAAATAAATAATTAAAATATTCTTTTTATGTTTTATTTCAACTAATAACCATCATATATGTTGTATTATTTTATTTCTATCTATTTAAAAAAAGTATGTTTAATATTATTTTATGAGAAAATATGTTTAAAAGAGTAAAAAAAATTTTATTGATATTTTTAATAAAAATAAGCTTTTAAAAGTATTTTTACGCTTTGCTGATATATCCAAATCCAATCCAATCCGCAAATGTGCCGATCGGACCAGATCCAAAATCACAAGTTACGGATATTAGATTCGATCCGATAATTTTAGTATAAAATGGATCGAAATTTTGGCCATATTCAATTCGATCCGCGTTCACCCTTAGAGATTAAGGAGAAAATTGGATAGAGGAAGAACAATAACTTAAGAATCACATCACTTGCTTTTACCAAAAGCTCTATAATGAGGAGATAACTACTATGATGAATCACATCACTAGCTTTTACCTAACTTAATAATCTAATTGAAACTTCTTTATCCAATTATGAATCATATAGGTTATTCTAAGAAACAAATCCTGATACCTCATTGAACAATTTTTCACATTGGTTCAGAAAATACGTTAGCGTGCAGCTAACTAGTGCACGAAAATTACATTCACACTATGTAATTCCGCACAACTAACTAGCAAGTGCACTGGGTCGTCCAAGTAATACCTTACGTGAGTAAGGGTCAATCCCACGGAGATTGCCGGCTTGAAGCAAGCTATAGTTATCTTATTATTCTTAGTTAGGATACCAATAGGGTTCTTTAGTTTCAATTGTAAAAAGTGAAAGAGCATGAAATGAATATTTGTTACGCAGTAATGGAGAATGTGTTGGGATTTTGTAGATGCTTTATCTTCTGAATCTCTGCTTTCCTACTGTCATCTTCTTCACGCACGCAAGGTTCCTTCTATGGCAAGCTGTGTGTTGGTGAATCACCGTTGTCAATGGCTACCATCCATCCTCTCAGTGAAAATGGTCCAGGTGCGCTGTCATCGCACGGCTAATCATCTGTCGGTTCTCAGTCATGTTGGAATAGGATCCATTGATCCTTTTGCGTCTGTCACTACGCCTAACTTTTGTGAGTTTGAAGCTCGTCACAGTCATTCAATTCCTAAATCCTACTCGAAATACCACAGACAAGGTTTAGACTTTCCGGATTCTCAAGAATGCTGCCAATGGATTCTAGCTTATACCACGAAGATTCTGATTAAGGAATCCAAGAGATACTCATTCAATCGAAGGTAGAACGAAAGTGGTTGTCAGGCACGTGTTCAAAAGTTGAGAATGGTGATGAGTGTCACGGATCATCACCTTCTTCATATTGAAGTGCGAATGAATATCTTATATAGAAACAAGCGTGTTTGAATAGAAAACAGAAATAATTGCATTAATTCATCGAGACACAGCAGAGCTCCTCTCCCCCAACAATGGAGTTTAGAGACTCATGCTGTCAAAGAGTACAAAGTTCAGATCTAAAATGTCATGAGATCCAAAATAAATCTCTAAAAGTTGTTTAAATACTAAACTAGTAACCTAGGTTTACAGAAAATGATTAAACTAAGATAGATAATGCAGAAATCTACTTCTGGGACCTACTTGGTGTGTGTTGGGGCTGAGACTTGAGCATTTCATGTTTCTGGGCTGTTTCTGGAGTTAAACAATAGGTTGTAACCTGTTTTGGGCGTTTAACTCCAACTGGTAACCTGTTTCTGGCGTTTAACGCCAGAATGGAACATGGAACTAGCGTTAAATGCCAATTTACGTCGTTTATCTTTGAGCAAAGTATGGATTTTTATATATTGCTAGAAAGCCCTGGATGTCTACTTTCCAACCCAATTGAAAGCGTGCAATTGGACTCCTGTAGCTCCAAAAAATCCATTTCGAGTGCAGGGAGGTCAGAATCCAACAACATCAGTAGTCCTTTTTCAGCCTGAATTAGATTTTTGCTCAGCTCCCTCAATTTCAGCCAGAAAATACCTGAAATCACAAAAAAATACACAAACTCATATTAAAGTCCAAAAATATGAATTTCGCCTAAAAACTAATAAAGCCTTTATTTGTTCTCATCATTCTCCTATTAAAGGAGTCTGGGTCATCTTGCAGTTGAGGCAGCTTGAAGATCTCTCTTATTTTGTCAGGGTGGAGGTGAACAATCTTCCCTCTGACCAGAGTTCGATAGTCATAGAAGGCGGTTCCAACTATTCTCTGCCTATCTGTTTGCCACAGATTAGAATAGAATTCATGAACCATGTTTCTTCCCACCTTTGTTTCAGGATTAGCTAGGATTTTCCAGCTCCTGTTTCGAATTTGCTCTTTGATCTCCAGATATTCATCTTCTTTCAGATCAAATTTAACTTCCGGGATCACTGACCTTAGACCCATTATTTTGTAGTAATGGTCTGAATGTTCTTTGGTTAAGAACTTCCCTTGATTCCAAAGTGGTTTTGGAATATTCTCTTTCTTGCCTCTTGGAGTGGTTTATTTTCCCTTAGGAGCCATGATCTTAGTGGGTATTGGTTTAGTGATCACGGATAAACACACCAAACTTAGATGTTTGCTTGTCCTCAAGCAAAAGAAAGGAAAGGAGAGGGATAGAGGGAGAGCGAAGTTTGAATTGTGGAGGAGAAGAGGGAGCCGAACGTGGATTTAAAGGGAAGGGGGTGGGTTTTCGAAAATTTTTTGAAAAAGGTAGGATAGAAGATATGATTTGTAAAAGATAAGTATGATAGGAAAAAGATGTAATTTAAAATTGAAAAGATATGAAAGATATTTGAAAAAGATAAATCTGAATTTTGAAAAGAAGATATGATGAGTTTAAAAAAGATTTGAGAAGAATTTAAAAAGATTTAAAAAGAATTCAAAAAGATAATTGAGTTTTGAAAAAGATTTGAAAAGAAGTTGAAGAGGATTTCAAAAAGATTTATGTATAGAATTAAGATACATTTGATATCTTTGAAAAAGGATTTGAAAAATTAGGATTTGTAATGTGTTTATGCAAGAAATTATGGATGGAAACATGAAAATTTGAAAAAAAAATCAAGTTGGGAACAAAAACTTCCTCCCCTCCACAATCCTGGCGTTAAACGCCCAACTGCTGCATGTTTTGGGCGTTTAACGCCCAGTTGGTGCTTGGTCTGGGCGTTTAACGCCCGGCTGTTGCTTCTAGCTGGCGTTAAATGCCAGAAACTTCTGTAATCCATATGGTGCACAAAAATTACACTCACACTATGTAATTTCGCACAACTAACCACCAAGTGCACTGGGTCGTCCAAGTAATACCTTACGTGAGTAAGGGTCGATCCCATGGAGATTTATCTTTGAGCAAAGTATGGAATATTATATATTGCTGGAAATCCCTGAATGTCTACTTTCTAACCCAATTGAGAGCGCGCCAATTGGACTCCTGTAGCTCTAAAAAATCTATTCCGAGTGTAGGGAGGTCAGAATCCAATAGCATCAGCAGTCCTTTTTCAGCCTGAATCAGATTTTTGCTCAGCTCCCTCAATTTCAGCTAGAAAATACCTGAAATCACAAAAAAATATACAAACTCATAGTAAAGTCCAGAAATATGAATTTTGCCTAAAAACTAATAAAAATATACTAAAAAAATAACTAAGACATACTAAAAACTACATGAAATTACCCTCAAAAGCGTATAAAATATCCGCTCTTCACTAACTGACACAACAGATTTGGAACTAGTTGCACTTAGTTGGGGTCCAATGAATAAGAACACTAGCTACCCAATATACAATGTTAATGGATATCGATTCCATGCCTTATAATGGTTGATTGGAAAGAAAACAGATAACACCGGAGTTTGGGCTTGTGAGGATTCAGGCGGGGTTCATTCTGATTGATTTGGTGTACAGTGTTGCGTTCGCAACAAGGAACACAAAAGTACAAAGACTACAATATCAGTAAACTTAATGTATCCAGGAAATATAGGCACTACGATCCTATATTTTACCTCAAAATGCACGACATGTATACGATTTGTCTGATTTAGGTTAATCTAAGTCTAGTTGGGTGGTTGTAATTAAGACTAAGCTAAAAGGCCACATTGAATCTGATGATAGAATAGAGGGTAAAGAACCTTACCAGATTGATGACCCAACTCCTTCAAAAATAGTGGTTGATACCGGTGAGTCGATCAACCTTAGGTCTGCTGTTATGGATGATGAGATCATTGAGCTTGGAATAGATGCCGACGCACATCCACCAGAGGACGAAGATATTCAAAAAGAAGATGAGGTCGATGGCGACGAAGAAGAGGAAGATGAGTTTGATGATAATAAGAAAACTACCTCAGAGGAGGAGGATAATGAACAAGAGGAAGTAGATAATGAATCTGAATAGGTTTAATGTAAATATAGTTCTGTGATATGTATTTCTTTAAGAAACTTTGTGAAGAATGTAATATAATTAGCATTGTTTTAGATATTTCAATTTCAAGTCGTTCCATATGTTTAATTTATATTTTTGATATTTCACATCAAGTTTAAAGTACTATTTCAATTATTAATTATCAGGGATACATTATAGATGGACGAAAAAAGATTTAAAAAAAATAAAAAAGCTACTGTCGAATTTTGACAGTAAGTTGGCAGGGAGACGTACGATATAGTGCCAACGTTACCATCAAAAAATTCCACCGGTAATATTCACCAGATTCTGTTTTGATGCTAACTATATTCCATCACTAAATCCGATGAAAATTATCGTCTGACACAAGAAATCTGCCGGTATTATGTTACCGACGAGGTTTATACTGTCTAATTTATTCTACCGGTAACTTAATTACCGTAGAATTTTTTTATTTTTTCGACGGTAAATCCGACAGTACTCAGCATTTTTTTGTAGTGTTAACATATCTAATTCAGATTGTTTGAATTGCAGGTACTTAGAAGCCATGCCGATAGACATAAAAATAAAGAAAGCTTTGTTTAACATTGGATCTCTAATAGCGCCCGAAGATGATGGCTTTCTAGCAACCTTTTTTAAGAATAATTGGGAGATTACTAAAGAGAAGACCTGTAGTTTTGTCAAAGCTTGTTGGACTCATCCTACTCTTTAACTCTTATCAAAGACATAAATACTACTCTCTTAGCTCTCATTCTGAAAATTAAGCACTTAGAGTTTATTAACCAATTCAAGCCCATCGCTTTGTGCAATGTGAAGTATAAAATCATTACTAAAATCCTTATACAAAGGATAAAACATTTTTTTGGTGATAGAATTGTTCTTTACCAATGAAGCCTTATCCCAAGACGGAAAAATAATGATAATATACTTACTACGAAAGAAGTCATGCATTCGATGAAAAGGATACGAGATAGAAAATTCTACATGAAAACCAAAATTGACTTTGAAAAGATTTATGATAAGATTAGATGGAGTTTCATTGAATATAGACTAAAGAAGTTCTGCTTGCCCCAACGAGTAGTTAATATAATCATGAAGGGGGTCTCTAAGGTCAACTATAACGTGTTATGAAACGAAGGCAAAACTGATAATTTTTATCCCTATAAGAGGCATTAGGCAAGGAGACCCACTATCTCCTTACTTTTTTGTCATTTTCATGGATAAATTATCTCAGCTGATTGCAAAAGGATATGGTCAATGGAAGCTGGGACCTTTTTGTAATCGGCAGGAATGGGATTCATCTTTCCCATCTTATGTTTGTCGACGCCTTACTACTTTTTGCAGAAGCATCAACGCAACAAATGCAGAACATTAACATGATTTTGGGGCTTTTTTGTGAAGCAGCTGCACTGCGAATTAATAGTCACAAATCTTCTATTGTGTTCTCTAAGAATGCCCCGGCAACAACTAGGTTGGAGATTTTGAAAAAGTACGATTTTAAAGAAAACAGGACCCTTGGAAGAAGCCTAGGAACAATGCTTAACAATAAAAGAAAGAAGAAAGGCAATTTCAAAGTAGTTCTAGAAAGAATTAATGGCAAATGGAAAGGATGGAAGAGTAAAGTCTTATCCTTTGCCAGAAGAATGACACTTGCCCAATCTGCCATAAGTCTCAGCATAAATTTTGACATGTAGCATGATAGAGTTTCCAAAGCCATTTGCAAAGAAATATAGAGAAAGGTACAGAAAAATTTCATATGGGAACGCATAAGATACAAAAGAAGACTTGATTCCATCAGTTGGAAAACCCTATGCTTACCAAAACAAGGTGGAGGTTTAGAATTCAGAAATTTGGAGTTAATAAATAAGGCTTTCTTATATAAGCTCATTTGGCAACTTAGGAAAATTCCTAATGTACTATGGTCTCAGATTTTCAGTCAAAAATACAATGATGGAAACTTTTTCACTTTAACACCTTTAGCGAAAAAATTAGATTCTAACCTATGGAAAGAGTTTGTTTGACTTTGGCCGAAATTCCAAATTACACCATCATTTTTATGGAAAACGAAGATTCAACGAGCTTATGGTATAACAATTGGGTGGAGAGGATTAGAACTCTGAAAAATTTTGTGACCCATAACAATTTTAATAAGGAAAGTGTAGTGAGAGATTGGAGCAATGAAAGAGAAAATTAGAACATAGCTAAACTAAAATCAAACCTGCCTGAAAATATTTGTGGAAAAATTGTGGCACACCTTCCTCCGAGAAGTTACAGTGACGATGACTGAATGGGTTGGATCCACTTAAAGGATGGAACCTTTTTCACTGCATCCACCTACAAAGTCCTAGCAGAGTGGAAGCAACCAACATCAACTATCTAGACCACTATGTACTTTGGGCATACAGGACATCATTCAAAACTCCCATAGGAAGGTTTTCATTTCAGCTAGTGTATGGGAAAGCATACCATCTGCCTGTAGAGCTTGAACACAGCTTTTTGGGCCACCAAACTACTGAATCTTGATGTTCAAGCAGCTGGAGAAAAGAGATTACTACCCCGAAAAGGAAAGACCATCATGTGAAGATTGATGCACGTCCACATCTTCACGAACTAGAGAAAGAAGAAACTATTTGGTGGGGAAGGTGACTGCACTTTCTGTCCAAATCAAGAAGATGACATTTTACATGCCATGAGAAACTGTAAGAAAATATCCCCAATTTGGTTAAGCCTATTAGACCCGAGCTATAACCAAGTTTTCTTTGAAGCCAACCTTGAACAATGGGTTGAGATGAACTTTAAAGAATAACTCAGTAGAGAGGGAAGAGTAATTGGATGGACATCTTTATTACAACAACTTGGAAGATGTAAAATTGGAGGAATAGAAAAATACATGAATAATGCTATGAAAGGCCACTGCAATCTCAGTGTGAGATCCTGAAAAAAACTGAAGGAGATAAATAAGACTTTTAAAAGGAGAAAAAAACAAAGAATTTTTAGACAAAATAAAGAGAAATACGTTAAGTAGAATCCTCATCTCAAAACTGGGTGACTCTAAATACTTATGGCTCCAGTATAAGAAAGCAGGATACAGAGGATTCATTAGAAATAATGAAGAAAAATGCATAGGGAGTCATCTTTTTATATTGGAGATTACACAACATATGGAGCAGAACTTTTGAGAATTGACTAGGGACTCAAAATAGCTTAAACACTGGGATTAAGAAGAATCATTGTTGAGTGTGACTCCAGAACAGTATTGCTAGGATGAATGAGAACAAAACTTTGAAAAATCATCCAACCACTCTCATTAGAAATATACATCAGTGAAAAAAAATTGATTGAGAAATTTATTTTATAAATATATATAGAGAAGACAATAGATATACAGATTTTCTAGCACATAAAAATTTAATTCTAGAGCTAGATATATACTTTTAAAACACCCCTCTAAAATAGATGATGAATCTTTTTTAATGATGTTAGAAGAACATCTTTACTCCGCTTAGTTTGTAATTTAGTTCTTTGAACATCAGCCCTTTTACTTAATCAAAAAAAGAAGATAGAAATATTATTAGTAGATAGTAGTATTATTATAAATATCATTAATTAATATATTAAACACTTAAAAACAATTACATATTAGTAATTTAGCATGTATAATGTGTAATGTAGTATAGCAATATTAAGTAGCGTTTTTCTTTAAAAAAATAAGTATAAAATATAAATGTATGAATATGTAAGAAATTTATAATTAATATAGACTAACATAAAAATAATTAACTGACCCATTTAAAGATTACACAGTCCAAACAAAATAACATTATAATTTAATTTTGATAAAATTTCATCATGTTTCTCTGTGCACTCTTAAGGGTTGAGGATTAAGAATTATAATTCTTGTTACCAACAACAACTAATAATTATATAAAGAGTAACTTTAATTCATCAACCTCTATAATTTGAGAAAAGTTAATTAGGCTTAATTAATCCTAATCCACAAGTAGAGTATAATGTGTATGTATTTCATGCGTATTACATGCATGATGTACACGCATCTTTACAACTTTGTCAAATCTTAATTTTTTTTCATAAAATCTCTACTTTTGTATATTTTTTTTTATTTTTTCAAGTCATCCTTACCTCCTAAATCTTAAACAACTTAAACAAACATATCAAAATATCAAATGGAATAAAAGTAAAATTAGTTTGACAATTTTCAAAGTCTAAAAGTGTTTCAATTAGTTAACTATAATTTGGAGAAAATTCATAAAAGCATTCATTTATAAAGAATAAGTGCAAGTTAAGTTAATAAATTTCATTTTTTTTCAATTTAAAAATTATCATAAAATATAAATTTATCAACTCTTTATAAAAAATGTTTTAAATTTTTCTCTTTTCATTCCGAATTATCATAAAATATAAATTTACCAACCCTCTATAAAAAAATGTTTTAAATTTTTCTCTTTCCATTCCAGTTCTCATTTTATTACATAGTAGAGAGAAAAGTTCTTGAAAAAAAATATTATTAACAAGGCTTTGAAACAAAATTGAAAGTGAATTGTTAGTAAATTATATGATTGTATATATTGAAAAAATATTTTAAAATTCACTTTAAAAATAATAATTGATAATTTTAGTTCTATAAAACATCACTAAACAAACACAAAAATACAAAAATCTTAAAGTATATTGTTAAATTTTAACTTTTATATAATATAATTATTGACTTGATATGAAAATGTTAAGTCGTGGGATATGGATTACTAAAAGGAGAAAGCAAGAAGAATCTGAAAACTGGATTTCTAACTCAGTTTATGATATAGTGATGAAGAAATTGTAGTGGAACATTTACTCAACGAAGGACAAAAAAAAAATATCAACACAGTTCAGTTGACAATGCAATTAAAAATAAATCACAAGAAGGCGGAATGCGGCACAAAACTAGGAACTAAATCTTTATTATAAGGAATGTGTGTAGTCTTTTGGTATTTCTAATATGGTGTTTGGATATGTTTTGTTGTATTTGGTCTTTGGACTCTTATCTTAATTTAGTAGGAGGTGTGTTTGTTTATTTAGTTTTCGGGTGTGTCAGGGTGTGACTTGTGAGTGCGGTGTATTATTGGTAAAGTTGGGACTTGCGTTTGTTAGCTTACTCAATTTGTCTTGTTTATTGAGTTCCTATACTTTGTTCTTCTTTCGTGGTCCAACAACCCACCTAAAGATAAAAAAATGAGCCAGCAGAATTTATTGTTTTTTACCAGTATTTTTTATTATCAGGCCAATTTCTTTATTTTAGTAATCCAACAACATATTTTTAGTCCACACTTTTAAACACTAACTGTTGGTAAAAAATAATAAATTTTGCTGGTTCTCTAACATTTCTTAACTACATAATTTTAGCATTTTATTTACTCGATATCCATATAAAGATTATCATGCATTTGTATATTTTCACAGCAAATCATCAAATCTAAAAAATTAGTTAACTAAAATAACACTTTTTACCAAAAAAGACTTTATACCATCTGATATGGTTATCATCAATACAAGTTATAATCCGGCCTCGTAACCGCCATCAATATGAGCTATAACTCATTATCACCCATTACAACTCGGATTTTATGAGCCACACAGCTTGGTAACATCAATATTCTATCATAACCGACGTATAAACGGCTTACTAATTAATGACATTATTAACTGTTCCAAAACCGACGTTACAAAGATGCAATGGACGAAGAAAACCCGTTATATAAAGAAAGGTAAAGTGTATCTCGATTTTATGTTCGAATAAGACAAACTACTGACTTAAGCATTGGAGTGCCTTTGTAGGTACACTCCTCCTCCTCTTCATTGCTCGTGCTCCCATACTATGACACAAGGAAAAAGTTCGGACCCAAGAGTTGGACGATTCAGCCTCCGAGGATATAGCTCGACAGACACCAGGTAGTTGAAGCCGATCTATTCAGTAGGCAAGATCAATTGGCGCCCATCGTTGGGCCGAGGAAATCGATTCTTTCTTTTGGTCCCATTACCTTCTCTTACACTCATGGCTGACGTACCACCTCCTTTACTATCTGAACTTATGCTGATGGTGGCTGAGCTACAACAAGCTAATCAACGAATGGCCAACGAAAACCAAATGATGGCTGCTCAGATCGCTGAACTGAACCATGCTTGGATTGAACATAACGACACTCATCACCAACAACCAGAAGATAATGAGCACCATTCTCAGCCCTCTCATGTTTCGGAGACTATCCGAGCCGAGGAGGTTTAACTCGAAGATGAAAAGGAAGAGTCCGACGAACTTGTAGGACCCTTCACAGAAGAAGTAATGAACTTCGAATTGCCGAAGAGATTCACACTGCCACTAACCCTCACCCCTTATGATGGGCTCGGAGACCCGAAGAAATTTCTCAAAAAGTTCCGATCAATAATGATCGTCAACGGTGCATCGGATACTATTTTATGCCGTTGTTTTCCAAATTATTTAGATGGTCTTGCACTTGATTGGTTGTGTGCTTTGCCTGTAGGTTCTATCTAGCAATTTCAGCAGCTGGCGAAGCTATTTGAAGAACACTTTGCTGGGTCTGCGATTTATCTACACGACTCCGATTATCTGAATACGATCAAACATGGACTGAATGAAAGCCTGAAGGACTATATGACCCGCTTCACCAAAGTCGCCATCAGCATACCCGACCTCCACACCCCGAGGTTTACCTACACGCAATCAAAAGCGGACTTTGCCCTGGAAAATTCCAGGAGACCATCGCAGTGGCCAAGCCGAGGACCCTTGCTGAGTTTCGCGAGAAAACAAAAGGCCAAATTGATATCGAAGAACTCAGACAAGCTCAAAAATCTGAAAAGGCAAACTACCGAGATGATGATAAGGCTCTAAGCACTAAGAAAAATTTTAAACTAACCCCTCGTTTTGATTCCTATACGCAATTCAATACTAAGCAGGAGGACATAATTAGAGAAATCTTAAATTCAAAGCTCATCAAGCCACCAAGAAAGGCCGGTACTTATCAAGATACAAAGAACGTGGACAAGTCTAAATATTATGCTTTTCACCAGAAACATGGTCACAACACTGACGACTGTGTGGTGGCCAAAGACTTCCTAGAACGCCTAGCTAGGCAGGGACACCTTGGCAAATACATTGGGGATCACATCCAAAAGCGCAGCACATCTTCCACAACCAACGATCTGTCCGAACAACCAAACCGAGGAAAGGAGAAGGCACATTCAAGCCAATACGAAAAACCTCGAGGTATAATTAATTGTATTTCAGGAGGATACGCAAGCTGAGGATCCTCAAATTCGGCTCGAAAAAGATCATTCAGAGCAATATGCTCGGTGAACGGCCCACAACAAAAAGCTGAAACGACAAATACACCACCACAAGTAACTTTTACACACGCCGACTTCGATTCCAGCATACAAAATTTAGATGATCCCGTGGTCATCACTCTTCAACTTGGGGATTTGTTGGTAAGGAAAGTGCTCTTAGATCCCGGGAGCAGTGCCGACGTTTTGTTCTATTCCACATTCCAAAAAATGAAGCTCCGCGACAACATGCTGCAGTCAACAGGAGGAGACTTAGTTGGATTCTCAGGAGAGCGAGTTCCAATACTAGGTTCAGTGTGGTTGCAAACCTCACTGGGTGAGCATCCTCTTTCAAAAACATATGATATTCAATATTTAGTAGTCGATTGTTTTAGTCCATATAATCTTATACTTGGCCGATCTTTTTTAAACAAGTTTGGCGCAATTATTTCTACAGTTCATCTGTGAGTTAAGTTTCCTCTGCAGAATGATCAAGTTGTAACAGTCTACGGAGATCACAAAGAAGCACGCCAATGTTACAACATCAGCATGAAACTCCAAAATCGTCCCAGGAAACAGGTCAACAACGTCGGCCTTCCAAACGAAAGCAGCGCACTCGCCGACTTTGATCCAACGGCCGACTTTCTTGAACGCCCCAAACCAT
The DNA here is from genome assembly GCF_014773155.1 of Arachis stenosperma. Taxonomy (NCBI): domain Eukaryota; kingdom Viridiplantae; phylum Streptophyta; class Magnoliopsida; order Fabales; family Fabaceae; genus Arachis; species Arachis stenosperma. Next base: position 53,542,931 of record NC_080383.1, on the reverse strand, counting down.
CCGACGACCTGCAGAAAGTATATTTTAATAATGATCCCAACAAATTTACTTATGTAGGTACGTCGATCGACACATCAGAACTAAAGGCTATCAGTAACTTCCTACAAAATCAAACCGACCTTTTCGCATGGACACCTTCAGACATGCCCGGCATCGACCCATAATTCATCAGTCACAAACTAGCATTAAGCTTGTCAGCCCGACCAGTACAGCAGAAGAAAAGAAAACTCGTTGAAGAGAAGAAAAGAGCATTACTAGAAGAGACTCAAAAGCTCATCAACGCAGAATTTATCAAAGAAATACGATTCACTACCTGGCTAGCCAATGTGGTAATGGTAAGAAAACAAAACGGTAAGTGGCGCATGTGCGTCGACTTCACTGACTTAAATAAGGCATGCCCTAAGGATTCTTATCCCTTACCATCCATAGATTCCTTAGTAGATAAAACCTCAGGTTATGCTGCCTTAAGTTTTATGGATGCGTATTTAGGGTATAATCAAATCCTCATGCACCCCTCCGATCAAAGTAAAATGGCATTTATTACTGATTTCGGTAACTATTGTTATAAAGTTATGCCATTTGGATTAAAGAATGCAGGTGCAACTTATCAACGTCTTATGGATAAGGTCTTCGCCAAACAGATAGGCAGAAATATTGAAGTCTATTTCGATGATATGGTCGCTAAGACACAGATCGGGAAAAACCATCTCGACGACTTAGCAGAAATATTCGGCCAAATACACCACTACAACATGCACCTCAATCCCGAAAAATGTGCATTCGCCGTTCAAGGGGGTAAGTTTTTAGGATTTCTACTAACACGCAGGGGAATCGAAGCGAATCCAGACAAATGCCGAGCAGTTCTGGATATGGCCAGCCCGATGACAATAAAGGAAGTTCAGCACCTTACAGGAAGACTTGCCGCCCTCTCAAGATTTGTCCCATGCCTAGCTTCAACTTCTATTCCTTTTTTCCAAACAATAAAAAAGAAAAGTAAATTTCAATGGCACGACGACTGTGAGAGAGCTTTTGCAAAACTAAAAACAACCCTCTTACAACCGCCGATTATGCAAAAACCCCTCCAAGGGGAGAATTTGTTTTTATATTTATCAGTTATTGATTGGGCAATAAGCTTGGCTCTTGTTACAGAAAGGAACAAAGTTCAGCATCCGATATATTTTATCAGTAAAACTCTTTAGCATGCCGAGCTCAACTATCCGAAGATAGAGAAGCTCGCATTAGCTTTGATATTCTCGGCTCGACGACTCTGACCTTATTTCCAGAGCCATGTCATCTACATCAGAACATACCATCCATTAAGACAGGTATTACACAAACCAGAAATTGCAGGCAGACTTATAAAATGGGTAGTGGAGTTGTCTGAGTTCGACATTAGGTACCAATCCAGAGGCCCAATTAAGTCCCAATTCCTGGCCGATTTCATTGCCAAACTTACAATACCATCAGAAGAAGATCACACAAAGCAATTGACTTTGTATGTGGACGGCTCCTCCAATAATGGGGGTTGTGGAGCTGGAGTCCGTCTGGAGGCCGAAGATGGCTTCATTCTGGAACATTCTTTACACTTAGCTTTCAAAGCCAGCAACAATAAATCCGAATATGAAGCATTACTCGCCGGACTACGACTTTGTCTGAATCTTCAAATATCAGCGATAAAGGTATACTTCGACTTTCTACTAATAGTACAACAGGTAAACGACCTTTTCCAGGTAAAGGATCCTCTTCTATCTAAATATCTAATATTAGTGAAGAAATTAGCTGCGAAATTCTCCAAATTTGAATTACAACACATACCACACGAACAAAATCAAAGGGCTGACATTTTATCTGAGCTCGGCAGCACACAATCCGAGTTATCCACACTGCATCAATTCACCATAACATCTCCACGTGTTACTCTAACAAATGTGTTAAGTGTTACACAGGAAAAAGATTGGAGGAACGACTTCATATAATATTTACAAACAGGTCATATACCAACAGAGGTTGAAAATACAAAAAAATTCCGAAAGTAAGTATCTTACTTCACATTACTCAATGGAACTCTATACAGACGAGGATACACTCGCACATTGCTAAAGTGCCTCAACAAGCCCGAAGCCGACCTAGCACTATCTGAGGCACATGAAGGAATCTGCGGAACACACACTGGTGCTCAGAGCTTAACAACAAAGGTCCTCCGCGCTGGTTTCTTCTGGCCGACTTTACAACACGATAGCCAACAAAAAATCTGGACCTGCAACAACTGCCAGAAACATGCACCACTTATACACATTCCCGCCGAGGAATTGCATCACTCTGACATCAGCTGGCCTTTCAACCAATGGGGGTTAGATATACTCGGTCCGTTCCCCACGGCACCGGGCCAGGTAAAATTTCTCATAGTCGGCATCGACTATTTCTCAAAATGGGTGGAAGCCCAACCTTTAGCGAGAATCACATCCCAACAAATCATTTCTTTCGTTTGAAAAAATATTATTTGTCGTTTTGGAATACCTAACCATATCATAACTGACAATGATCGCCAGTTCGCAGGTCAAAAATTTCAGTCTTTTTTGTAGAATCTAAAAATCAGGCAACATTTCGCCTCAGTTGAACACCCTCAAACCATTGGACTAGCCGAGGCCGCAAATAAGGTCATCTTACACGCACTTAAAAAGAAGCTCGATGATGCCAAGGGACTTTGGGCCGAACTAATACCTGAAGTGCTTTGGGGGTACAATACAATCCCACAATCATCAATAAAAGAAACACCATTCAGACTAGTATATGGCTCCGAAGCTATGATACCACTGGAGATCTCCCAGAGCTCAATCAGAACCCAACTTGGCAATCAAGAAGCCGCTCAGAGATCCGAGCTTGATGTTATTGAAGAAATAAGAGACATCGCCACATTACGACAACGTGCGACACAGCACACGCTAGCTCGCCAATACAACAAAGGGGTTAAAAGCGGATCATTCATGAAAGGAGACTTAATACTTCGTAAGACAGAAACTGCTCGAAAACCACCATCACACAGAAAGCTCGCATCAAACTGGGATGGGCCATACCGAATAGCAGAAGTACTCGGCAATGGAGCGTACAAACTAGAATCAATAGAGGGTAAAATTCTGCCTAATACTTGGAATGTTTCCTCCCTAAAGAAATTCTATAGTTAACAATCAGGGACAGGCTTGTACTCTTTTTCCTACTACCAAGATTTTATCCCAAAGGGTTTTGCTTGGAGAGGTTTTAACGAGGCTAGCCTACCTGCGCCTTTGCATTCAAAGGTTCACCAATTTATCAAAGAAATAAAAATTATCTCCTTCTGTTTAACTATGCGAATTATCTTGTCAGTCAAATATAACTCTATCTATTATCGATACAACTCGGACAATGACAATACTCGTCTAGTTATAAATTGCCAATACTCGGCAATCCTATCAAACAAAAGGAAATATTCCCAAATCAATTTCCGATCAATCAAACACAGCTTTCTCTTAAATGAAAAGCGATACCATTAAACACAATAAAAGTTCAAAAGCATTACAAACTACTAGCTATTACATATGCAACACATCAAAATATTCAACACGCATATGAAATCCTCTCTAAATTTAGCATACTACACGTTGTCATCCTGTTCTTCTGCATCACCATCATCCTCAATCAGCCGGCCATCGCGGATGATTTTTCTCGGGTCCATCTCGGACAGATCAATCTCTGGTGCCAAAAACCTCACCTGTAGACGTGCTCTCTCAAACCCCTCAACAAAAGAGTCCAGAATTTCATCAGTTTTCTTCTTCTCAATCTCTTTAAGTTGAGCAGTGACCTCAATTAGGCGAGATTCCATGTTCGCCAAATCACTTTCCTTTTTCTTCAAATCCTCCACATCCTTAACGTAACTGTCTTTCGTCTCCTTCAACAACTTCTCAGTATCAGTTAACCGAGTCTGTAGCTCGGCAGCAGCAATTTTGCTCTTACTCAATTCCTCTTTTAACAGAAAAACCTCACCTTTTTCCAATGAAACCTTCTTATGCTTCAACTCTTGGCTACGCCCAAGACTGGCCAGTCGCAACCCAACAACCTAGAAAACAAAATAAGAAGAATCATATACATGTTTTCAAAAACCAAAAACATTATAAACAAGTTCGGCTATTACCTGCATGTACTGTCCGATCGCCATGTCACCAACCTCTTTTGCAAGAAAAACATCAGCCGAAGACTGGCAATACTCGTCAACTACAGCCATGTAAGGATACTCTTTCCCCCACACCGAAAAGCACTTGCTTTGTTCGGAAATTTCATGAAGCTTCTTATGATTGCCCATAAAAGTTCGTATTTTTTCCAAAGGGATCTTTTCCTCCTTTTCACCAGAATCCTCAGACAATTCAACCGTGTCCGACTTCCTTTTCTTCAAAATCACCTTTGTCTGACCCCGAGGAGGTTGAGTGACTTCTCCAGTCATAGCCACTTTTTCAGGGTTAGAAGATGACACTTCCTTCTCCAAATTTTTGTCCTTAAAACGGGACCTCAAAGACACAGCTGAAACACCCGGATATTTACCACCTGCAACAAACACAACATATTAGGGATCCATAGAGAAATAACAAACACATCAGACAGAATCCCAAAAACTCACCCAAATAATCTAAAACAACATCTTTATCCTCTTCCCACTTCAGCAACTCATACATCGAAATAAGATCTTTAAGATCAATATTTTCAACCAGGAACTCAATCAAACAAACATTTCTCGGAGATATAACCTCCGGTCCGAGTATATTTTGGGGCTCCGAGCACCAAAACAACGGAAACTTCTCAGCCAGATTTTCATCAATGAAAAAAGGAAAACTTTTTATAAGCCTCTAACTTTGAAATACATTTCCTTAAAATCCTTAAAAGAGGATTTATACAGCCGGAATATACCAAACCCTGGGGTGCTATTGAAATTTATCCACCCACCCTTCCACACCCCGTTGGTTTGAAATAAAGAAAAGAACAGATCAACAGATGGCACTTGTTCCAGAAATTCCATCAGGATTTCAAAAGAACGCAGGAATGCCCACCCATTTGGATGAAGCTGTGATGGAGCATAGTTTAACTGTTTTAAAACCTGACACTCAAACTTTGTAAACGGCAACCTCACTCTCAACTCTTCAAGAACATAACTGTGCATGTAGAAAAACTCGAACCCCCTTCCCCGGTGATAAACCCTATCATCAACACTACATGGCAACAACTCAACTTGAGTCCCAGAGCCAACCCTTACTACCTTTGCTACATCCACCTCTTTCACAGCAGCCTCATCACGGAACAAGGAGACTCGAGACTTCACATCCTCACCAACCCAGTCATAGGACCAATCTATCTTATCCCTTTTCTCCTTCTCATAACCCATTATAAAACAAAATGGAAACAAAAGCAGAGAAGAATGAAGAAGAAAATCAGAAGCAGAAACACAAAACCATACCTCTCTTACTCATTCTTCACAAAGAAGCAGAAAATCAAAACGCCAAAAAATATCAAGGTGTGATTCCAAGCAGCAGAATTAATAATCCAAAAGACCAAAAAAAACTTTTCAGATGGTAAAACCACTCCCTCAGTCACATCAAACGACGAATGGAGCCTTGGAAACTACCAAATCTTTAAATACCTTCACTAATATTTCTCTCTCCTCAATAAAAAACGTGACACGACTCCCCACGTAACAAATAAATTAACTTCTTTTAATGAAGTACGTTGAACTGGGGGCTCACTCAGCAACCTACTCAACCGACTTATAACTCATCACAAAGCTCAACTTGCTTCATTAAAGAAGCCTCTCCTCAAGCTAAACTTGGGAGCTGTGATATGATTATCATCAATACAAGTTATAACTCAGCCTCGTAACCGCCATCAACATGAGCTATAACTCATTATCACCCGTTACAACTCGGATTTAATGAGCCACAGCTCGGTAACATCAACATTCTATCATAACCGACGTATAAACGGCTTACTAATCAATGACATTATTGACCGTTCCAAAACCGATGTTACAAAGATGCAACGGACGAAGAAAACCCGTTATATAAAGAAAAGTAAAGTGTATCTCGATTTTAAGTTCGAATAAGACAAAATACTGACTTAAGCATTGGAGTGCCTTTGCAGGTACATTCTTCCTCCTCTTCATTGCTCGTGCTCCCGTACTATGGCACAAGGAAAAAGCTCGGACCCAAGAGTTGGACGATTCAGCCTCCGAGGATATAGCTCAGCAGACACCAGGTAGTTGAAGCCGATCTATTCAACAGGCAAGATCACCATCCGAATTCGTATAATTCATGAGTTGCATGAGTCGAGTCAAATTGAACCATTTCTAAATGAGTCATGATTTTATTAGTTTGATTCGTCTTTTTACGGGTAATTTGTCCCGACTTCCGAGTCATGACTTGTTTTGATGATTTTAATTATGCTAGATGCAAACAAAATATTTGATAATTTACCTCACTCTAGAGATTAAACTTAAAATAAAATCTTTTAAATTAATTAATTAATTATTTATTCCTTCGATTATTCCCATAGCATATTTTCAGATTGTGTATGATATGGACTCTCCTAAATGTTTAAGGTTTGGGATAATTTCTTTACAGTATAGAACTTTGCGAATATCTACCTACATACACAAGCAAATTTGAAACATACTTCAATTATGACGTAAAATAGTACTTTCGTCAACAATAAGATATCTTCTAATTCACATCAAATCTACTTTGTTAAATTTATGCATGCATTTTTATTTTGTACAAGCTCTATTTTGTATTATTTTTACCGTGAAGTGTTTGGCTACTCAATTTCCTTTTTCCAAGGAGGTTTTTGAGGGTGTGATATCTAAAGTCATGTCTCTAAAGAATTATGCTTGGAAAATGCTTATAGTTGTCACAAATGATAAATTTAGTCGCTGAATGTGATGCTAAAATGTTAGCTGTTACAGTGTAATATACGCATGTATTCCTTAAAAATTAAAACAAGATAAAGGCGAAAACATTAACTTTATATACAGTCAAACAATTAATTTTTAAAAAATTATAATTTTAAAATTACAAAAACTAGTTTTATGTTATATTTAGTGATTCGATTTAGTGTTTTACTATTTTTGTCTCACTTCTCCTCTACTAAATTAAATTGACTTAATTTGATTTATTATATTTCACACTAATTTAAATTTAGCTAATTCGATTTACATGTAATAGATAAAATTAAGTTATCCTAACTCAATTTATATAAATGTGTTCAATATAGTGTATATAATCAGTTCTAATTTAGAACATCTATATAATAATTTTATACTCTATTTATGTTATTAAGGTGAATTACCCTATTCTAATGTGATCAACAGTGAGACATTCCAATAATATTCACAATTCAGATTGTATTTTCTTTCAACATTTCTTGCAAGATCTCTCTCTTCTTCAACGTGTTATTTTCTTGTTTCTTTGTGCCTCACCTAAGAATTCTACAGCTATAAAAATTTCCAAAGAATAGGAATCTGATCTTTTATTTAGGAAGGAGAAGAACGTCTATCAGATATGATCAGTGTAAGAACAATTCTCGTGGCTCTTCAACTATTCAACAAAGCAATAATCTTAAAAAGTCAAAATAAATAAATAGGCAAGATTTTAGCTGTATATTTATTCATATTTAAAAAAAATTAAAAAAGAAAGTTCAAGAAGAAGAAAGTTTCAAATGCAATTGGAGTGTATTTGTAAGGATTTCTACATTTAAGTCCAGAGTAGTACATATTCTAACATTATAATTAAATTGATAATATATCTAAATGATTGGTTTAGCTGAAATTACACAGATAAATAATCTACATCACAGATTGGGATGTGGTAGATCTTAAGTCTTGTCTTATATATTAGTAGTAATTAATCTTTCGATTAATTAATAGATAAACCGCATCCTAAAATACACATTAACCAAAATTTAATTTTCTGTGTTTGAGTCAATATCTTATCAAATAATTGACAAGAGCATGTAGACACTGGTCATATTGCACTTGAAATAACTTAAAAAAAATTTCTGAAATAATACTGCAAAGTAAAGTTTTGGAGTCCTCCGCATTTATAATCTTTACCCTTCTCCCTCCTTCCTCTACTCAGTGTTAAGTGAATAATTATAATCAAATTAGATTAATTAGTATCATCTGTATTTATATAGCGTATCTGTATATTAATTATAGAATTCTATACTTTTATTACTTTGATTCTACTAGAAGTTATATATACCCCTTGTACATTGAACATTTGCTCAACCTGAACAATACACTATTTTAGATTATTCTCTTGTTTCTAACATGGTATCAAGAGCTTAAGTTATTTTTTTTTTCCAGAAATAATTGGTTTTTAGCTCCTTTATCTTGCTTCACCGATAGTACTTTGTCCTCAGTTTTTGACTTCTTCCCAATGCCTTAGTTGGTCACTGCAGCCACCCTCGCCTTCTCTTCATTGCAAGCTTTCCAACGCCGCCAACCGCCGTCAAATGCACCCTCACGCACCGCCAGAAGATCGGTCACCACTTCAAGTTCCTCTCTCCCCAGAAGCCATCCAGAACCGTTGGATCCATGCCCAAGATCAACGGTCCCAGACAGCACCACGTGTCGTCGCCAGCACCCACACGGATCCGCTCAAGCCCGCGTCCAACCCGACCTGGCCCGCGCTCTCCGACCCGTTTGCCAGCTCCGTGTCCACGTCAGCACTGACGCGTCTCCTTCCTCCTGTCACATGTTGCTACGTGTCTTGCTCTACTGACGTGGCAGCTGACATGGAATCTGACATGGCAGCTGACGTGTCAGCCAGTGGGACCCTCCCTAAGATTTTTTGGTGAGCTCTTTCTGATTTTACCCTCTATTTTCTCATTTTCGGTTCCAAATTTGCATTTTTTCTCTCCTCTCCTTAATATTTGTATCCGGTATTATGGCAAAATCAGATGTTTATGCTGCCACAGACAGAAAAGGTAAATTCTGTCACAACTGTCACTGTTCTAGGTACCTCTTCTCCGATTGTCCTTCTGTTGAATGTCGCAAATGTCAATAGAGAGGTCGCATTAGCTACAATTGTCCACAACTGTTTTGCCGTTACTGCAAGCTCTCGGGACATTTGATTACTACCTGTCCTACTCGCCCACCACGTGCAGATCACAAGTATCCTTCTCATCCCAAGCATGGGTCTGCTTCTGCTGTTGCTACTACTGAATCTCCCACCTTTGCTCCTCTCAATCCACCTCCTGTATCTCTATCCAATATTGCATCTCTTCTTAAGCATCTTCTTTCCATTTCTGGTAATATTCCTGCTGCTTTTTCAACTCCTTCAGGGAATTCTAAATGGTATTTTGATTCCGGATGCTTTAATCACATGTCTCCTTTGCGTCATCTTTTTTTCGTCATTGGCTACCACTACAAATACACCTTCTATCAATACTGCTAATGGTTCCCTCTTGCGCATGACACACAATGGTTCTGTTTCTCAGCCAACTCTTAATCTTCCTGATACTTATTATATTCCCAAATAGAACTTTAATCTTATTTCTATTGGTCAACTTGTTGATCTCGGTTTTGATGTCACTTTTTCTATTTCTGGTTGTCATGTACAGGATTGTCGGAGAGGACAAATCATCGGGACTGGACGTAAGGTCGGAAGGTTGTTTGAACTCGAAAATCTTCATATTCCTTCTGTGCCAAATCTTTGTGCTGCTTCTTCTCCTTCTACTTTTTACTTATGGCATCAACGTCTTGCCCACACCTCCTTGGGAAAGATGGGTCCTCTTTTGTCTCAGGGTATTTTGGATCAGGTTAATCATCAGTCTTTTGATTGCATTTATTATCAAACTGTTAAACAACCCACTTTATCTTTTCACAATAATTTTTCTTTTGCTTGCTCTCCTTTTGATCTTATCCACTCTGATGTTTGGGATCCCGCTCCCACCGTTTCTATGGGAGGAGCTTGATACTTTGTCGTTTTCATTGATAATTATTCACACTTTACTTGGGTTTATTTGATGACTAATCGCCATGAGTTACCTCAGATTTATATTAACTTTGCCACTATGATTAAAACTTAGTTTTTCAAGGTCATTAAGGTTTTTCGCCCGATAATGCTATGGAATACCGTGATTTCAAACTCTTAACCTTTCTTGCAAAACAAGGTACATTGTCTGAGTTTTCTTGCTCTGGTACGTCTCAACAAAATGGCGGCGCTAAACACAAACACCGTCACATTCTTGACTTTGTTCGTGCAATGATTCTTTCTCTTCGTGTCCTGAGCGTACTTGGGGTGAAGCTAATCTTACTTTTATTCATGTTATAAATAGACTCCCTTCTTCTGTTCTTGGTAATGTTACTCCCTTTGAGCATCTTTATCATACCGATGAACAGATTTTTGTGTGGTAAAGAATTTCACAAATAAGTCTCGTTACAAGTATAGTTTCTAAACCACAAAGAATCCTTTCATACAAAAGTTTTGGTTGTCACAAGTAACAAACCCCTAAAAAATAATAACCAAAGTATTCAAACCTCGGGTCATCTCTCAAGGAATTGCAGGGAAGTGTTCTTGTTATTGGTTATGAGATTGTATCTTTTTTGGGTTTTGGATTAAGAGACAAGAAAAATAAATGGCAAGGAAATTCGAATGATAAAATGGTCTTGGCAAGGTTCGGTGGTCAAGGATCTCTATCCTTATCACTAATCACAACATGAGAATTGGCAAGGATCAATCTCATTAAGTCATCCTCTAACTAGTAAAGGAAAGTCAAATGAGCTATATCAATCCAAGTCCATAAGTCCTAACTCTCCACTAATTCAATTAGTGAGAACTAGAGTCAATGGCTACCAATCATCAATTACTTCGACATTAGTAACTTAAGAGTTCCTAAGTTACCATCCCAAGCCAAGAACATAAAATCCTACTCTAACATCCTTCCAAGCATTTTGTCAAACACTTGGTAGGTACAAAATAAGAGCACATAAAATTAACAAGGAAAATAAATCTAAATGAGCAATTGCAAGCATCAATGACTAACAATTAAAGAGAGTAACAATAACCATGGAAAACATAAATTGCATTAATATGGAACTTGAATCTAACATCAAAAGTTCACAATCTAAATGGGGAAAATAAATAACTCAACAAAAGAAATAAATAAACCAAAGTACTAAAATGAATAAGAGTAGAAGAGAAATTAAATTGGAATAAGATAGAATTCAGAAATTGAAAAGGAATAAAACTAAGACCGAAAACCTAGAGAGAGGAAAGAGCCTCTCTTTCTAGAAAACTACATCTAAAACCTCAATTGTGAATAATGATTGAATGAGTGATTGATCGATTCCTTTCCCCCTTCAGTCCTTGGTCTTTTTAGCCTTTTTCCGCCAAAGATTGGCTTCAAAACTAGGTCAGAAGCCCTCCTGAAATCGTCAGGTGCGATTTTATTAAAGGAGTCAGCGTGGGCATCCACGCGTACACGTACAGCATGCGTACGCGTCCCTGGAGTAGTGAGCGAACTGCGCGTATACTTCTGGTGCGCACGTGCGTCCATGGGCGCGTCCCTAATCTTTGGTTTTTCATGATTTCTCCACTTCGCATGCTTTCTCTTCACTCCTTTGATCCATTCCTAGCCTTTTTCAATCTGAAATCACTAACAAACACATCAAGGCATGTAGTGGACTCAAAGGAAGATTAAAATTATCAATTTAAGGGTCTAAAAGCATGTTTTCACACTTAAGCACAAATTAAGAGACAATCACAAAACTATGCTATTTCTCTAAGAAAATATGAGAAAAGGTTGACCAAATACTCTAGATTCAACACAAGATAAACCCTACAAATAGGGTTTATTAACCTCCCCACACTTAAACCTTAGTATGTCCTCATGCTAAACCAACAAGAAAACAAGGGGTATGACATCTAGTGCAACTAAACTATATGAAAACTATCTAAATGCAACTACTTATTATGGATGTAAATGCTTAGGACAAAACAAATCAACCTTTCAAGAGAACATATATAAGCATAAGGGCTAAAGTAATAGGAATTAAATCTAACCCACAATTGTACTGAATTATCAAAAGGATTTACAAACTTGCAAGAATATAAAAGATAGTGGTGAAGACATGCGATTGAGCAATCAAACCCTCATCGGATGTGTATCTGCTCTAGTCACTCAAGTGTTTAGGGGTTGATTCACTCTAGTCTCCTTTAGTCATGCTTTCTAAAATCTTGCTCTTCATCTAACCAATCAACAAACATCTAGTGTATAAATGCAAACATCATGAGGTCTTTTCAAGGTTGTAATGGGGCTAAGGTAAAGGCGAGGATATATATATGGCCAAGTGAGCTATAAATTGAATCTTTGACTATCCTAAGTTCTCACCTAACACACACACACACTCTAGATGCTTCTAAAATCATTCCTAGCTATCCATAATCTCACTTTTGTATTTTTCTCATACTCATGTATCAACTTTTAATTTCACCACATATGCATTGATCGTTTTATTGGACTTAACATTGGAGTGATTTTATCCCCTAATTAATTCTCTCTTTTTTTTAACATAATGGATCAATGCCTATGGTTTTATAATTAAACATGAGTAGCACCCAAATTCTCAAAATTTGTCAATAACTCCGAAGCACTTTCCTATTAACCCAAGTTCCCATATTTTTCCACACTTGATTGATACACAATCTCTATCTTAAGCTAACCAAAGATTCAATTGGGGTAATTACTTATTTTTCTGCTTAAGGCTAGTGATGTGGTAACATAAAGAACAATTGGGGGTTAAAAGGCTCAAAGTGTCAAACAAAGGTAGATGAAGTAGTAGGCTATTTGGGATAAGTGAGTTAGTAACAAATGATGGCCTCAGTTATATGTATGCATGAATATACACTAAACAATGGACATATAGAATGGAACAAAACATAGATTGCAATCATAGAGAAGAAAACACACAAGAATAAAAAATCATGGTTAAATAGTGTAACCATATAATCAAGCTCAAAATCTCATAGGTTGTGTGTTCTTAGCTCAAAACATGCTTCATAAAATATGAAATTGAGGCAAGTTCATCAAAAGTTTCCAATCAATTGGGGTGATGCCCTATAGATAGATTCTTTGAAAAATCTTATTGTTTGACTAAGCTTATTCTAAATGCAATGTTGTGATTGGGACATTCTAAAAATTCTTCAGTTTATCCCCTTTTTCAATCAACACAAACTTCATATGCAAAAGGGTAAACTAAGATCATTAATCCACATTTTTCTATATCATAACTATTAACCAAAAGTGCAATTCAAGCTAAATATCTGAGATATATACAAGCCCAAAGTACAAAATGTCACAGAGTAAAATTAAACAAAGGTACAATAAAATAGAAGTGTGCAAGTACTAAAAGAGAAATAAAACAAAGTAAAGCAAAATACAAAATAACACAAAGGAGGATAAAGGTCTGAAATAGTTCACCAAAATAAAGCTATCCACCGACGGCGACGACGGTGACCTCCCCACACTTAGAATAAAGCATCGCCCTCGATGCTACTGCTCGGGCTCAGGAAGGGGGTCAACAGTCGCATCTGGCTAGGCTGCAGACTGTGGCTCCGCCGGGTGCTGCTGAGCCTCTGGGAGGGCCTGTGTCTCTGGAGGTGCCTCTGGCTGAGCTGGCTCCTCCTCGTACTGCTCCTCTTCAGATGCAGAAAAGTCGGGGAGAGGGGGTAACTCGACGCCCAGTGCGATGAACATCTGATCTATCCTGTCAAGGCGTTGCATGATGCGGCGCTCGCTATGCTCCATAAAGCGGAAGAGACGCTACACCACAAGATATGTCGGCTGGGGTGCTGATGGTGGTGGTGGTAGTGCTAGTCCTAAGGGACCTGCGGCTGTGGAGGAAAGAGACGGACCGGCTGCTGGTGCTGCTCTGACTCAGGCTCTAGAGGCACGCCGGGATGGGGGCTTCTCGTGCACCCACATACCCCACGGAATAACATCCTCCTTGTCATCATCGTCTGGGGGTAGTGGTGTCACGTCATCATCCCACCATGGAGCACCAGCTAGCTCAGCCATCCGAGTGACCAAAGTGGGGAATGGGAGTAGGCCACGGATATGTGCGCGCCACATGTACCTCCTGATCAATCTGGGGAAGTAAACCGTCTTCCTTTCCATAACACAGCCGATCAAGACAAGCATGTCCATCGGAATCTCAGAAAAATGTGTGGTAGGCATAACATAGGTGGCAAATATCTGCTGCCAAGCTCTAGCCTCTCTAGATAAGTGAGCAAACAATATCCTCTTGGGCTTCTTGTTATCAGAATCCATCATCCAAGGGGCATCTGGGGTGGCAATACACATCTCAGGGCCTCATAATCAAAAGCCATAGAATGGATTGCCACCACCTCCTGCTCATCGGTATCTGTGGCACCGGTCTTAGGTAGGCAGTGGAGAGCATTCTCAATGGCAGCCTCGGTAACCAATATCTGGCCACCTCGCGGGTAAACCCAATCAAGGGTCACTCTGAAGAAATTGTAGTAAAATTCCTTGACCCATGATGCGTTAATCCTGCCTAGCTCCCTATCAACAAATCCTAGACCCAACCCCTGAATACGGGCCTCAATGGAGTGTCTCAGGTCATCGGGGATGGCCAGTTTCTTCTCTATGTTGAGGTTCTTCTTCCGATAGGTCAAGAAGTAGAGCTCACAATACAGATTGGGAAATATGTTTGTATGAGTGGCAGGTAGCTGCTGGTTCTCTTTGTCCTTTTTGTTGAGTGGGTTTTTAGCATAATTGGCGTAAGAAGAAAGAGTGGAGGCTGGAGGTGTCTTCTGCTTCCTGGAGGTAACCTTGGCTTTCCCTCTGTTAGCCATCCTAAAAAACTGATATAACAGGTTATAAACAATTAAGCCAAGTAGAGGAATAGAAGCAAGGAGTGACATGTTATCATGAAGTAAGGTAAAAGGAAAGAATTCTTGGAATTCAAGCAACAAGAATTAGAATTTAATCAAAGCCACAAATCAAGAATTCAAGTAATATATGCACAGTGCTTGTTTAGTAAGCTCAATAAGCGTCATACCCAAAAAGAATGGTTGAGGTGTTAGTTGAAAACTAAAAGAGAAGTTAGTTGGTTAATCAAGTTAGGGGTTAGAGAACTAGTTTAAAAATTAGTAGTATGGCGGTTATTGGCTCAATCAAAAGAAATGCACAAAGTATGGAAACACGCACACTCACATTCATGAGGACGATGCAGTCACTGATGATGAAATATGAAATTGCATAAAAGCATATAATATGGAAAACAAATCATTAATCAATGTCCTGGTCACTAAAATTGTAACAATTGGTGTGGAAAGATTAAAATATGCACTATGTGTGATGACAAACAAGTTGGAAGTAGTTCTCAATCAACAGGGTCACGCTAGTGAAATCCACCAATTATTGCAATGAATGAACCTTATTGGAAAAAAATCACAAGTTAAAGTCAAAGGATAGGTTTAGTGTGAGGAAAAAGGCAATTGACTTATCTTTGAAAAGTGTAAACTCGAAAAGGTTCAAATTGAAGAAATAGGGTTAGGCAAGATACTAATTGTCACAGAAATCCGACAAAGAGTTCCATGGACCAACCCTTTATCCAATCCATATCTACGGGAATCAATATAATCACGGAAATGCCAACCGAGTCAACCTAAGAATTGAACTTGGTGAAGTCAAGTAATCCTAGATTGAAAAAGTTGCAAGTTCAATTATAGGTAACAAGTTGAAAACAAAACAGTTTCTTAGAAATTTCGGCAGCATTCTGGCAGTAAATCGGACGTTTCCGGATTGCAAACAGCAAAATACAAGCATATGAATCTGAAATTTGCAACAAGCATGGTAAAAGCATGGATCACATATGTTTAGGCAGCAACAAACACAATCATACAATTGAATCCCAGCAAGTAGCGATAGGTAATAGCATGTAAAACAGAAATCATCACAGCAACCATCATTTAGGAAAGCATGCACTATTTGAAAAGGAAACAAGAACGGAGCACTTATCAGGCCTAGAATCCTCTCACCACAACCTAGCTACCTAACCACTTAGGAACAACTAAAACATGCATATCTAACTATCCTAAAGAGAATTAAGCAACTTAACTAAAAAAATTAACGAACAGAATTAATGAAAAGAAAAGAAAGGGAATAGAGCAATAGAGGCAGGGGAACCTGGAATAGGGCAGAAGAGGAATAGAGTTGGAAAATGGACAGGAGAGGGAGATAGTGGTGCTGTCCAGTAGCAGTGGCGGCACTGCAGGCGAAGGACCAAAAAAGCAAAGTAGTGGGTGGCGCGGAGCAGGGCAGGGGGGTGGAGAGGGAAAACGGTGAGAGAGAGAGAGAGAGAGAGAGAGAGAGAGAGAGAGGAGAAAGGAAGGTAGGTTGCAGCGGAGAGGTCGGTGCCGGATGGTGGTGGGCGCGGCGGTTGCAGATCTTGGAAGGGTGGCAATGGGGGTTTGAGAGAGTGAGGGAGACGAAGAGGGAGAGAGCGAGGGAATGTGCGCGACTGTGCTAAGGTTCTCGCGTGGATAGGGTTAATCATTTTTGAATCCACGCATCCGCGTACCGTGCGCGTCCGTGTGGGTGGACGAGAAAGGGATGGACGCGGAAGCGTCATGTGCGCTGAAGCGTGGAAGGAGATGTATGCATGGACGCGTACGTGTAGGTTGACTTTGTCCTAAACGCATGCTTCCATCGCCGTTTCTGCATAACTCTCTATTCAGAATGAAGGGGATAAAATGTACGTGCGACGCATGCACGTGAAGCACGCGCAGGCGTGGTGTGCCAAAATTTCAATGGACGCGTACGCGTCAAGGACGCGTACGCGCGGGTTGAATGGTGCCCCTAGCACACCAACCACACTATTCCATCACAACTTTCTGTTCGTTGGATGGGGCATTATGTTCATCGACGCGCACGCGCACGCGTGGGTTCCCCCTCTTTTTTTATATGAAATATAGAGAAAAATAAGGGTAAACATGTAGAATAGGAAATTAACACTAACAGAAAAGAAATAAAACTAATAAAAAGGAAGATCATACCAATGTGGGTTGTCTCCCACCTAGCACTTTTAGTTAAAGTCCTTAAGTTGGACAATTGGTGAGCTCCTTGTCATGGTGGCTTGTGCTTGAACTCATCTTAAAACCTCCACCAACACTTGGACTTCCAATAAGCTCCGACATTTCCCAGTGAATTTACCAAGCTTTGATGAAGCTCTTCACAAGTTTTGAGCTCCTAAAGTTGATCCTCTTGGATGCTGGGATCCCAAATCCTGTTTCCACACCCGTCTTTAAGTGGATCATCAGTATTCCAATCGGGTGGCAAGCAATTCGAATTCTCAATGCAATACCAAACTCCTCTCTTAGATCCAACTAATTGGTCACTAGTCCCACCCTCACAACTAGCTCTCAAAATATCAACCTTGATGAGTCTTGAGTTGCAACTCCAACAAATAACCATCCTTTTCTTACGCTTAATGCCACAAAGCTTCCTAAGTTGACCATTAGTTTCAAGAATACCATACTCAAGTGGGGCTGTAAAGCAAATAGAGATAAGTCTTACCCACTCAAATGATGTAGTAGCTGGCAACCTAGGTAGAGAGGTTGCCAATGATCTTGACGATGCATGTTCAACTCCCGTCCATCCTTTTTGAGGGATTTCCACTTCCACATCATTCTCAAATTCAATCGCAGAAGGAACTTCATATGCAACGAGTTTATTTGTAGGTGTGGATTTGTCACCAGGAAGACTCGCTCTATGATCATCTTCACCAAGGGAACTTGCTTCTTGATATATTCCCTCTAATTTTTTTATAAGGAATATGCCTTGGAGGTTGTGCACTAGCCTCCTTGACATCAATGTCAAGCTTCTTGGAGGAATACTCTACAATCCTAGATTCCCATGGAGGTTCAGCGTCTCCTAAGTCTTCAACCACTTCCGTCTCTTCAACTATTACGGCTTCCTCCACTTGTTCCAATACAGCATCACATTCCTCATTGTTCACTGGATTTTCTAGTGTCTCCTTCATGCTATGCTTTTTTATTGATTATCCACTTGTAGCCATGGGAGGCTAAATTACCTACTACTCGCTCCAATTGATGAAGGGTTGCATGAAATCGATCCAGTGTTTCCTCGAGATGATCCCTTGACTCTTGTTCCTCTTGAATAACATAATTAGGATCATATGGCTCATGGATTGATGGATATAGGGAAGGTATATATGGAGGTGGTGGTTCTTGGGAGTAATTGGGTTGGAATTGGGGTGGTTCCATATATGGTTCATATGGCTCGTAAGGTGGTTGGTATGGTGGTTAAGGGTTAGAATCATATGAGGGTGTTTGGTAGTACGGAGTTTGTGAGTAGGGTGGTTCAAAATTATGTTGAGGAGGGGGCTCATAGGCATAGTGTGGCGGGTGTTGATTGTCACGAAAAGGTCCACCATAACCATGGTCTCGGTATGCATCATAGAATGGTTGTTGCTCGTAGTACATTGGAGGGGGTTGTTGCCAAGAGGGTTGATCAAATCCTTGTGGCTCCTCCCATCCTTGATTGTCCCAACCTTGATGCATGTTCTCATTGTAATCTCCTCTTCCTGCAACATAATTGTAACCAAACTCATAGCCAAAGGGGTGAGAGTTCATAGTAGCTAATAAGAATTAAAAACAAAAACAAGCAAAAAGCAAATATTTACAATAACTAATAATAAGGCACACATTTGCAACTCCCCGGCAATGGAACCATTTTAATGAACAGATTTTTGTGTGGTAAAGAATATCACAAATAACTCTCGTTGCAAGTATAGTTTCTAAACCACAAAGAATCATTTCATACAAAAGTTTTGGTTGTCACAAGTAACAAACTCTTAAAAAATAATAACCGAAGTATTCAAACATCAGGTCGTCTCTCAAAGAATTGTAGGGAAGTGTTCTTGTTATTGGTTATGAGATTGTATCTTTTTAGGGTTTTGGATTAAGAGATAAGAAAAATAAATATCAAGGAAATTCGAATGATAAAGCGGTCTTGGCAAGGTTCGGTGGTCAAGGATCTCTATCCGTATCACTAATCACAACATGAGAATTGGCAAGGATCAATCTCATTAAGTCATCCTCTAACTAGTAAAGGAAAGTCAAATGAGCTATATCAATCCAAGTCCATAAGTCCTAACTCTCCACTAATTCAATTAGTGAGAACTAGAGTCAATGGCTACCAATCATCAATTATTTGGACATTAGTAACTCAAGAGTTCCTAAGTTACCATCCCAAGCCATGAACATAAAATCCTTCTCTAACATCATTCCAAGCATTTTATCAAATACTTGATAGGCACAAAATAAGAGCACAGAAAATTAACAAGGAAGTATCAATGACTAACAATTAAAGAGAGTAACAATAACCATGGAAAACATAAGTTGTATTAATATGGAACTTGAATCTAACATCAAAAGTTCACAAACTAAATGGGGAAAATAAATATCTCAACAAGAGAAATAAATAAACCAAAGTACTAGAATGAATAAAAGTAGAAGAGAAACTAAATTGGAATAAGATAGAATTCAGAAATTGAAAAGGAATAAAACTAAGACCTAAAACCTAGAGAGTCTATCCTCTCTCTCTAGAAAACTACATCTAAAACCTCAATTGTTAATAGTGATTGAATGAATTATTGATCAATTCCTTTCCCCCTTCAGTCCTTGGTCTTTTTAGCCTTTTTCCGCCAAAGATTGGCTTCAAAACTGGGCTAAAAGCCCTCCTAAAATTGCCAGGTGCGATTTCATTAAAGGAGTCAGCGTGGGCATCCACGCGTACCCTGGAGTAGTGAGCGATCCGCGCGTATGCGTCTGGTGCGCGCGCGCGTCCATGGGCGTGTCCCTAATCTTTGGTTTTTCATGATTTCTCCACTTCGCATGCTTTTCTCTTCACTCCTTTGATCCATTCCTAGCCCTTTTCAATCTGAAATCACTAACAAAAACATCAAGGCATCTAGTGGACTCAAAGGAAGATTAAAATTATCAATTTAAGGGTCTAAAAGCATGTTTTCACACTTAAGCACAAATTAAGAGACAATCACAAAACTATACTCTAGATTCAACACAAGATAAACCCTACAAATAAGGTTTATCACATACCTCCCTAGATTATAGTTCTCTTCGACTTTTCGGTTGTGTCTGTTTTGTTCTTCTTCAGCCTCATGAACATAGTAAACTTGAACCTCGGGCTTGTATGTGTTGTTTCCTTGGTTATGGCACTGATCACAAGGGTTATCGTTGTTGGGATCCTCTCTCTCTCTAAACATATTCGTATATCTCGTCATGTTTTCCTTTGGGAGCATCACATGTTTTCTCGATTCTCCTCCTTTGAGTCTATTCCTCCTACTCAGTAACCTTTTTTTCACTAACCCCAATATTGATCTTTTTTCTAGTGATGATTCTACAAGTTCTATCTCGAGTCACCTTCCACAGCCTTTTGTTCTTTCACCTTCTCCATCTTCTGATGATTCCAGACTGGACGATGATCCTGGTCCTACCGTCGTGCCTCCTCCTTCCACTCATTCTTCTAGGATAAGAAATCCACCTTCTTATCTTCTTGATTATTATTTTTTTTGTACTATTCTTCATCAACAAGAACCTAAGTCATTCAAAGAAGCCTTCACAAATCCAAAATGGCAACAAGCAATGCAGGAAGAAATATAGACACTTGAAAAAGCACACACTTAGGATTTGGTTGATCCTCCTTCTAATCAGAAAGTTGTGGAAAGCAAATGGGTATACAAGATCAAGACTCGCTCTGATGGTTCTATTGACCGTTATAAGGTACGATTGGTTGCTCAGGGTTATATGCAAGAGTATGGTATTGACTATGAAGAGACTTTTGCTCCTGTTGCTTGTCTCACATCTGTTTGAGCTCTTCTTGCCATTGCTGTGGTCAAAAAATGGTCTCTTTGTCAGATGGACGTGAAGAATGCATTTCTTAATGGAGATTTGAAAAAGAAGGTCTATATGAAACCTCCTCCGGATTATCCTTATCCTTATAGAAAAGTTTATCTCCTTCGCAAGGCACTCTATGGACTTAAGCAAGCTCCTCATGAATGGTTTGACAAGTTCAACAGTACCATATACAATCTTGGTTTCACTTGCAGCCTGGTGGACGAAATTGTGATTTCTATCTTTTGATCTTTAGTATGTTCACAACTCCGTTCAACTAACCAGCAAGTGCACTGGGTCGTCCAAGTAATACCTTACGTGAGTAAGGGTCGATCCCACGGAGATTATTGGCTTGAAGCAATCAATGTTTATTTTATTTGTCTTAGTCAGGATGTCAATAAAATTGTTTGGATTACTTGAACAATAGAGTTACTTGTTTATAAAGGATGTAGTACTGGGGAATATGTTGGAGTTTTGGAGATGCTTTGTCCTTTGACTTCAACTCTTCCTTGAAATCCTCTTCTCACACGCAAGTTCCTTCCATGGCAAGCTCTATGTAGGGTGTCACCGTTGTCAGTGGCTACTTCCCATCCTCTCAGTGAAAACGTTCCTATGCTCTGTCACAGCACGGCTAATCATCTGTCGGTTCTCAATCAGGTTGGAATAGAATCCATTGATTCTTTTGCGTCTGTCACTAACGCCCAGCCCTCAGGAGTTTGAAGCACGTCACAGTCATTCAATCCCGGAATCCTACTTGGAATACCACAGACAAGGTTTAGACTTTCCGGATTCTCATGAATGCCGCCATCAATCCAGCTTATACCACGAAGATTCTGATTAGGGAAGCTAAGAGACATTCATTCAATCTGATGTAGAACGGAGGTGGTTGTCAGGCACACGTTCATGGGTTGAGGAAGGTGATAAGTGTCACGGATCATCACCTTCTTCACAATTAAGCGCGAATAAACATCTTAGATAAGAACAAGCGTGTTTGAATGGAAAACAAAGGAATTGTATTAAATCATCGAGACGCTGCAGAGCTCCTCACCCCCAACAATGGAGTTTAGAGACTCATGCCGTCACAAAGTATGTAATTCAGATCTGAAAATGTCATGAGGTACAGAATAATTCTCTAAAAGTTGTTTAAATAGTAAACTAGTAACCTAGGTTTACAGAATATGAGTAAACTAAGATAATTGGTGCAGAAATCCACTTCTGGGGCCCACTTGGTGTGTGCTGGGGCTGAGATTAAAGCTATCCACGAGTAGAGGCCTTTCTTGGCGTTAAACTCCAGGTTATGACGTGTTTTGGGCGTTCAACTCCGGATCATGACGTTTTTCTGGCGTTTAACTCCAGACAGCAGCATGTACTTGGCGTTCAACGCCAAGTTACGTCGTCTATCTTCGCGCAAAGTATGGACTATTATATATTGCTGGAAAGCCCTGGATGTCTACTTTCCAACGCCGTTGAGAGCGCGCCAATTGGACTCCTATAGCTCCAGAAAATCCATTTCGAGTGCAGGGAGGTCAGGATCCAACAGCATCAGCAGTCCTTTTTCAGCCTAAGTCAGATTTCTGCTCAGCTTGCTCAATTTCAGTCAGAAAATACCTGAAATCACAGAAAAATACACACACTCATAGTAAAGTCCAGAAATATGAATTTTGCTTAAAAACTAATAATATTTTACTAAAAACTAATTAAAACATGCTAAAATCTACATGAAATTACCCCCAAAAAGCGTATAAAATATCCGCTCATCACAACACCAAACTTAAACTGTTGCTTGTCCTCAAGCAACTAGATAAATAAAATAGGTTTTAACAGAAATTAAGAAGTAATAATATTTTAGAGTTTTGAATGAAGCTCATATTCTTATTAGATGAGCGGGGCTTGTAGCTTTTTGTTTCTGAACAGTTTTGGCATCCCCCTGTATCTTTAAATTTTCAGAATAATTGGCATCCTTAGGAACTCAGAATTCAGATAGTATTATTGACTCTCCTAGTGTAGTATGTTGATTCTTGAACACAGTTATTTTATGAGTCTTGGCTGTGGCCCTAAGCATTTTGTTTTCCAGTATTACCACCAGATATATAAATGCCACAGACACATAACTGGGTGAACCTTTTCAGATTGTGACTTAGCTTTGCTAAAGTCCCCAGTTAGTGGTGTCCAGAGCTCTTAAGCACACTCTTTTGCTTTGGATCACGACTTTAACCACTCAGTCTCAAGCTTGTAACTTGGACCTGCATGCCACAAGCATATGGTTAGGGACAGCTTGGTTTAGCCGCTTAGGCCTGGATTTTATTTCCTTGGGCCCTCCTATCCATTGATGCTCAAAGCCTTGGATCCCTTTTTTACTCTTGGCTAGTGCTCATGGCTTGTTTTTTTTTTTTTTTTTTTTTTTGAACTGCTTTTTCTTGCTTCAAGAATCAATTTCATGATTTTTTTCAGATCATCAATAATATTTTTCGTGTTCCTCATCCTTTCAGGAGCCAATATTCATCAAATTCAAGGTACAATTTATGCACTGTTCAAGCATTCATTCAGAGAACAAAAAGTATTGCCACCACATATAATTAATTATAGTCTTTATTACTAAGAACTCATAAATATAGATTACTTCTTTATTCTAAAAAAATTCTACTACTTTATTCATGCCTGATGATGATGAAAAAAATACATTACAGCTTAATTGGAAATAAAATCAAAATAGACATACTAATTACTACTACTACTATATATCTCCTAAGGTAAATTTCTAAAATAATACTATCACAGAGTTAAAGCTGGAATTAGAACTTAACAACCTGTATTTTGGGAAGTGGATGTTCGTCTAGTCTGTGGGGTGCCTTCAAGAATTAATTTCTGACGCTTCAGCTCCCTTAAGTTCACATCCTTGCTCTTCCTGTTCTCTTAGGTGCCATGATCTTAATGAGTTTTAGCTCAGTGATCATGGCAAATCACACCAAACTTAGAGGTTTGCTTGTCCTCAAGCAAAAGAAAGGAAAGGAGAGGAGTAGATGAAAGGCATTTTCAAATAAAGATAAGATGAGTTGAAAAAGATATGAGAAGAAATTAAAAAAATATTTGAAAAAGAATTGGATTGGACAAAGATTTGGGCTTATGAATTAAGATATATTTGATATTTTTGAAAAAGGGATTTTAGAAATTAGTGTTTCTAGAAATTAGGATTAAAAATTTTAGAATTGAAAGATGACATTTTGAAACATGTTTATGCAAGAAATCATGAATTGAAACATAAAAATTTAGAAAAATTATGAAGAAAAACGAATTGTACCTCCTCCCATCATCCTGGCGTTGAACGCCCACATGGTGCATGTTTTGGGCGTTCAACGCCCAAATGTTGCTTCTCCTGGGCGTTCAACGCCCATCTGGTGCTTCTGTCTGGCGTTGAACGCCAGAAAGTCCTTTGTCACTGGGCATTTTTTCTGAACGCACAGGATGCTAGCAGACTGGCGTTAAACGCCTAGAAGGTGCATCTTTCTGGCGTTTAACGCCCAGAAGATGCTCCTTTCTGGCGTTTAACGCCCAGATGGCTACCCTTACTGGCGTTAAACGCCCAGTGGGTGCTTCTTTTGGGCGTTTGACGCCAAAAGTGTTTCTTACTGGCTTTTTCACGCCAGTAAGCTTCCAAATTCCCTGTAACTCTGTGAATCCAACCAATTGCTATTTCACCTTTGAAGATACTTGAACTTAAACCTGTAAAGAAAGAAAATTTATTTAATTAGTAAATAAACTTTGTAAATGGCTGGGTTGCCTCCCAGCAAGCGCTTCTTTAATGTCATTAGCTGGACTATTACTGAGTTTTAATCCAGTCTCAGTTTTGAGCATTCTTGCTCAATATTGCCTTCAAGATAATGTTTGACTCTTTGTCCATTAACAATGAACTTTTTGTTAGAGTCATTATCCTGAAGCTCTATGTATCCATATGGTGATACGTTTGTAATGACATATGGACCTCTCCACCGGGATTTTAATTTCCCGGGGAATAATTTGAGCCTTGAATTAAATAACAGAACTTTCTGTCCTGGCTCAAAGACTCTGGATGACAATTTCTTATCATGCCATCTTTTTGCTTTCTCTTTGTAAATTTTTGCATTTTCGAAAGCATTGAGTCTAAATTCCTCTAGCTCATTTAACTGGAGTAATCGTCTTTCTCCAGCTAACTTGGCATCAAGGTTCAGGAATCTGGTTGCCCAATAGGCCTTATGTTCCAGTTCCACTGGCAAGTGACATGCCTTTCCATACACAAGCTGGTATGGAGAGGTCCCTATGGGGGTCTTGAATGCTGTTCTGTATGCCCACAGAGCATCATCCAAGCTTCTTGCCCAATCCTTTCTACGGTTAATTACAGTCCGTTCCAGGATTCTTTTGAGCTCTCTATTTGAGACTTCAGCTTGCCCATTAGTTTGTGGATGATATGGAGTAGCTACCCTGTGGCTAACTCCATAACGAACCAGAGCAGCATAAAGCTGTTTATTGCAGAAATGAGTGCCCCCATCACTGATTAACACTCTAGGGATACCAAATCTGCTGAAGATATGTTTCTGGAGGAATTTCAACACTATTTTAGTGTCATTAGTGGGTGTTGCAATAGCCTCCACCCATTTGGATACATAATCCACTGCCACCAGAATATAAGTGTTTGAGTATGATGGTGGGAAAGGTCCCATGAAGTCAATACCCCATACATCAAACAACTCAATCTCCAGGATTCCTTGTTGAGGCATGGCGTAACTGTGAGGTAGGTTGCCTGATCTTTGGCAACTGTCACAATTAAGCACAAATGCTCGGGAATCTTTATAGAGAGTAGGCCAGTAGAAGCCACTTTGGAGGACTCTTGTGGCTGTTCGCTCACTTCCAAAATGTCCTCCATACTGTGATCCATGGCAATGCCAAAGGATCTTCTGTGCTTCCTCTTTAGGCACACATCTATGGATTACTCCGTCTGCACATCTCTTGAAGAGATATGGTTCATCCCAAAGATAGTACTTTGCATCTGTGATTAATTTCTTTGATTGCATCCTACTGTACTCTTTGGGTATGAATCTCACTGCCTTGTAGTTTGCAATGTCTGCAAACCATGGCACTTCCTGGATGGCAAATAGTTGCTCATCCGGAAAGGTTTCAGAGATCTCAGTGAGAGGGAGGGACGCCCCTTCTACTGGTTCTATTCGGGACAGGTGATCTGCTACTTGATTTTCTGTCCCTTTTCTGTCTCTTATTTCTATATCAAACTCTTGCAGAAGCAACACCCATCTGATGAGTCTGGGTTTTGAATCCTGCTTTGTGAGTAGATATTTAAGAGCAGCATGATCAGTGTACACAATCACTTTTGATCCTACTAAATAGGATCTGAATTTGTCAATGGCGTAAACCACTGCAAGTAGCTCTTTTTCTGTGGTTGTGTAATTCTTCTGTGCATCATTTAGGACACGGCTAGCATAGTGAATGACGTGCAGAAGCTTGTCATGCCTTTGTCCCAACACTGCACCAATGGCATGGTCACTGGCATCACACATCAATTCAAATGGTAATGTCCAGTCTGGTGCAGAGATGATTGGTGCTGTAACCAATTTAGCTTTCAGAGTCTCAAATGCCTGCAGACACTCTTTATCAAAGATAAATGGCATGTCAGCAGCTAGCAGGTTGCTTAGAGGTTTGGCGATTTTTGAAAAATCCTTTATAAACCTCCTATAGAATCCTGCATGCCCCAGAAAGCTTCTGATTGCCTTAACATTGGTGGGTGGTGGTAATTTTTCAATTACTTCAACTTTAGCTTGGTCCACCTCTATTCCCTTGTTCGAAATTTTGTGCCCAAGGACAATTCCTTCAGTCACCATAAAGTGACATTTTTCCCAGTTTAAAACCAGGTTAGTCTCTTGGCATCTTTTCAGAACAAGTGCTAAATGGTTAAGGCAGGAGCTGAATGAGTCTCCAAATACTGAAAAGTCATCCATGAAGACTTCCAGAAATTTTTCCACCATATCAGAGAAAATGGAGAGCATGCACCTCTGAAAGGTTGCAGGTGCATTGCACAGGCCAAATGGCATCCTTCTGTATGCAAATACTCCAGATGGGCATGTGAATGCCGTTTTCTCTTGATCCTGGGGATCTACTGCAATTTGATTATAACCTGAATATCCATCCAGGAAGTAGTAGTATTCATGACCTGCTAGTCTTTCTAGCATCTGGTCTATGAATGGTAAAGGAAAATGATCCTTTCTGGTGGCTGTATTGAGCCTTCTATAATCAATACACATACGCCACCCTGTAACTGTTCTTGTAGGAACCAGTTCATTTTTTTCATTATGAATCACTGTCATGCCACCTTTCTTAGGGACAACTTGGACAGGACTCACCCAGGGGTTGTCAGAAATAGGATAAATAATCCCAGCCTCTAGTAATTTAGTGACCTCTTTCTGCACCACTTCTTTCATAGCTGGATTCAGCCGCCTTTGTGGTTGAACCACTGGCTTGGCGTCATCTTCCAGCAAGATTTTGTGCATGCATCTGGCTGGGCTAATGCCCTTAAGATCACTAATGGACCACCCAAGAGCTGTCTTGTGCGTCCTGAGCACTTGAATTAGTGCTTCCTCTTCCTGTGGCTCTAAGGTAGAGCTTATAATTACAGGAAAGGTATCACCTTCTCCCAGAAATGCATATTTTAGGGATGGTGGTAATGGTTTGAGTTCGGGTTTTGGAGGTTTCTCCTCTTCTTGAGGGATTTTCAGAGGTTCTATTATCTTCTCTGACTCCTCCAAATCAGGCTGAACATCTTTAAAGATGTCCTCTAGCTCTGATTCCAAACTCTCAGCCATATTGACCTCTCTTACCAGAGAATCAATAATATCAACACTCATGCAGTCATTTGGGGTGTCTGGATGTTGCATTGCTTTGACAACATTCAATTTGAACTCCTCCTCATTGACTCTCAAGGTTACTTCCCCTTTTTGGACATCAATGAGGGTTCGGCCAGTTGCTAGGAAAGGTCTTCCTAGAATGAGAGTTGCACTCTTGTGCTCCTCCATTTCCAGCACCACAAAGTCAGTAGAAAAGGCGAATGGCCCAACCTTGACAATCATGTCTTCAATCACGCCTGATGGGTACTTAATGGAGCCATCAGCAAGTTGAAGACATATCCTGGTTGGTTTAATTTCTTCAGTTAAACCAAGCTTTCTGATAGTAGATGCAGGTATTAAGTTGATACTTGCCCCAAGATCACATAAAGCTTGCTTGGTACAATTACCCTCTAATGTGCATGGTATCATAAAGCTCCCAGAATCTTTAAGCTTCTCAGGTAAGCTTTTCAGAATGACTGCACTGCATTCTTCAGTGAGGTAGACTTTTTCAGTTTCCCTCCAATCCTTCTTATGACTTAAGATTTCTTTCATGAACTTAGCATAAGAGGGTATTTGCTCAAGTGCTTCTGCAAACGGAATCTTTATTTCAAGAGTCCTGAGATAGTCTGCAAAGCGAGCAAATTGCTTATCCTGTTCCGCTTGGCGGAGTTTTTGAGGATAAGGCATTTTGGCTTTGTATTCCTCAACCTTAGTTGCTGCAGGTTTATTACCTACAGAAGTGGGTTGGGAAGCCTTTTTAGAAAGGTCAGCACTTGTATGTGACTGATTCCCCACTGGCATTTGAATGCCAGTGGTGGGAGCTGGAGTGGCGTTAGACGCCACTTCCTTGTTTGTTACTGGCGTTTGAACGCCAGAACCATGCTCCCTTTGGGCGTTCAACGCCGGATTCATGCTTGTTTCTGGCGTTGAACGCCAGGAATGAGCATGGTCTGGGCGTTCAGCGCCAGCTTTGTTCCTCTCTGGGCTCTGATTGTCCTCAGAGGGATTTTGAGCATCCTCTTGTTCATTTCTTGGTTTCCTGCTGCTTTGAAGTGAGGTATTTAATATTTTCCCACTTCTTAATTGAACTGCTTGGCATTCTTCTGTTATTTGTTTTGACAGTTGCTTTTCTGTCTGCTTTAATTGTGCTTCCATGTTCCTGTTGGCCATTCTTGTTTCCTGTAATATTTCCTTGAATTCGGCTAGCTGCTGAGTTAGAAAATCTAATTGCTGATTGAATTCATTAGCCTGATCCACTGGACTGAGTTCTGCAGTTACTGTTTTAGCTTCTTCTTTCATAGAGGATTCACTGCTTAGGTACAGATGCTGATTTCTGGCAACTGTATCAATAAGCTCTTGAGCTTCTTCAATTGTTTTTCTCATATGTATAGATCCACCAGCTGAGTGGTCTAGAGAAATCTGAGCTTTTTCTGTAAGCCCATAGTAGAAGATGTCTAATTGCACCCATTCTGAAAACATTTCAGAGGGGCATTTTCTTAGCATCTCTCTGTATCTCTCCCAGGCATCATAAAGGGATTCATTATCTCCTTGTTTGAAGCCTTGGATGTTTAGCCTTAGCTGTGTCATCCGTTTGGGAGGGAAATAGTGATTCAGGAATTTTTCTGACAGCTGTTTCCATGTTTTTATGCTGTTCTTAGGCTGGTTATTTAACCACCTCTTAGCTTGATCTTTTACAGCAAATGGAAACAGTAATAGTCTGTAGACATCCTGATCTACTTCCTTATCATGTACTGTATCAGCAATTTGCAGAAATTGTGCCAGAAACTCTGTAGGTTCTTCATGTGGAAGACCAGAATACTGGCAGTTTTGCTGCACCATGATAATGAGCTGAGGATTCAGCTCAAAGCTACTAACTCCAATGGAGGGTATACAGATACTACTCCCATATGAAGCAGTAGTGGGGTTAGCATATGACCCTAAAGTCCTCTTGGACTGTTCATTCCTACTTGCTTCCATATTGGAATACAAGTTGAGAATTTATATGTTGATAATTATTTATTTTATAGTAATGGAATAACAAAAAATGGGATATAGATATAAAAAAATATTTTGAAGATATTTTGTGAAAGAAAATTATTTTTTTTTTTTCAAAAAAATTTGAAATTGAAATTAAAAATTTCGAAGAAGTAGTTTTAAAATTGGTTAGAAAATAAAAATTTTTTTTTGAATTTTGAATTTTATGATGAAAGAGAAAAACACACAAAAGACACAAGATTTAAAATTTTTAGATTTAGTGCTCCTTATTTTCGAAAATTTTTGGAGGGAAAACACCAAGGAACACCAAACTTAAAAATTTTAAGATCAAGACACAAGAAAAATTCAAGAACACCTTGAAGATTCACAAGAACACCAAGAACAAAAGAAAGAACACCAAACTTAAAATTTTTAGAAAACTTTAATAAAATTTTCGAAAATTATGAAAGATTAACAAGAAAACACCAAACTTAAAGTTTGGCACAAGATTAAATTAAGAAAAATTATTTTTGAAAAAGATTTTCAAAAGTACTGGTGCTCCCTTATCAAGAATATAAACCAATGCTTTAGCCAATTGGGAATAAATATGACACTTGATGCAGATATTCCAATTAGTGCTTTAAAAGGAACACAAGTGAAACAAGAAAAGACACAAAGTAAGAAAAACTCAAGATCAAACAAGAAAAATAAGCAAGAACAACTTGAAGATTAACAAAGAACAAAAATCACAAGTCGAAATTTTTAAAGAAAAATATGAGATATGCAATTGACACCAAACTTAGAACAAGACACTAAAACTCACGAAAATTAACAATTAATTAAGAGAAAAATAATAAATTTTGAAAAGAAATTTTTGAAAAGAAACTATCCTATCAAGATTTAATGACTCTATAACAATAAAAACAAGAATAAAAATAAAAACAAATTATTCCTAATCTAAGAAATAAAATAAGCCTTTAATTGTCCAAACTCAATAATCCCCGGCAACGGCGCCAAAAACTTGGTGGACGAAATTGTGATTTCTATCTTTTGATCTTTAGTATGTTCACAACTCCGTTCAACTAACCAGCAAGTGCACTGGGTCGTCCAAGTAATACCTTACGTGAGTAAGGGTCGATCCCACGGAAATTATTGGCTTGAAGCAATCAATGTTTATTTTATTTGTCTTAGTCAGGATGTCAATAAAATTGTTTGGATTACTTGAACAATAGAGTTACTTGTTTATAAAGGATGTAGTACTGGGGAATATGTTGGAGTTTTGGAGATGCTTTGTCCTTTGACTTCAACTCTTCCTTGAAATCCTCTTCTCACACGCAAGTTTCTTCCATGGCAAGCTCTATGTAGGGTGTCACCGTTGTCAGTGGCTACTTCCCATCCTCTCAGTGAAAACGTTCCTATGCTCTGTCACAGCACGGCTAATCATCTGTCGGTTCTCAATCAGGTTGGAATAGAATCCATTGATTCTTTTGCGTCTGTCACTAACGCCCAGCCCTCAGGAGTTTGAAGCACGTCACAGTCATTCAATTCCGGAATCCTACTTGGAATACCACAGACAAGGTTTAGACTTTCCGGATTCTCATGAATGCCGCCATCAATCCAGCTTATACCACGAAGATTCTGATTAGGGAAGCTAAGAGACATTCATTCAATCTGATGTAGAACGGAGGTGGTTGTCAGGCACACGTTCATGGGTTGAGGAAGGTGATAAGTGTCACGGATCATCACCTTCTTCACAATTAAGCGCGAATAAACATCTTAGATAAGAACAAGCGTGTTTGAATGGAAAACAAAGGAATTGTATTAAATCATCGAGACGCTGCAGAGCTCCTCACCCCCAACAATGGAGTTTAGAGACTCATGCCGTCACAAAGTATGTAATTCAGATCTGAAAATGTCATGAGGTATAGAATAATTCTCTAAAAGTTGTTTAAATAGTAAACTAGTAACCTAGGTTTACAGAATATGAGTAAACTAAGATAATTGGTGCAGAAATCCACTTCTGGGGCCCACTTGGTGTGTGCTGGGGCTGAGATTAAAGCTATCCACGAGTAGAGGCCTTTCTTGGCGTTAAACTCCAGGTTATGACGTGTTTTGGGCGTTCAACTCCGGATCATGACGTTTTTCTGACGTTTAACTCCAGACAGCAGCATGTACTTGGCGTTCAACGCCAAGTTACGTCGTCTATCTTCGCGCAAAGTATGGACTATTATATATTGCTGGAAAGCCCTGTATGTCTACTTTCCAACGCCGTTGAGAGCGCGCCAATTGGACTCCTGTAGCTCCAGAAAATCCATTTCGAGTGCAGGGAGGTCAGGATCCAACAGCATCAGCAGTCCTTTTTCAGCCTAAGTCAGATTTCTGCTCAGCTTGCTCAATTTCAGTCAGAAAATACCTGAAATCACAGAAAAATACACACACTCATAGTAAAGTTCAGAAATATGAATTTTGCTTAAAAACTAATAATATTTTACTAAAAACTAATTAAAACATGCTAAAATCTACATGAAATTACCCCCAAAAAGCGTATAAAATATCCGCTCATCACAGCCCTCATGAGAGTGGTCTTTTCATTCGTAAAAGTGAATGTAGAGTTGTTCTTCTACTTCTGTATGTTGATGACATGATCATTACTGGAGATGATGTTGATGGTATCTCTGATCTCAAGGCGTCCCTTCAACGTACTTTTGAGATGAAGGATCTTGGTTCTCTCAGCTATTTTCTTAGTCTAGAAGTTATGTCCACCGTTGATGGCATCTATCTCTCTCAAGCTAAATATGCTTCAGATCTTCTTGCTCGAGCCGGAATTATAGATAGTCGCACTGAGTCTACTCCTCTTAAGCCTAAGGTTCGATTTAGTCCTATGAATGGCACTGTTTTGGATAATCCTACTCTTTATCGACAGCTAGTTGGAGGACTCGTCTACTTAATTGTCACCCGACCAGTCATCGCCTATCCGGTTCATGTTCTTAGCGATTTCTTGTCAGCTCCTCGTACTACTCACTATGCGGCAGTTCTTCGCATTCTTCGCTACATCAAAGGCATCCTATTCCATGGCCTTTATTTTTTTGCCCATTCATCTTTATCCCTTCAAACATACTCATATGCTAATTGGGATGATGATCCCACTGATCGTCACTCCACTACTAGTTATTGTTTGTTTCTTGGCGACTCCCTCATTTCCTGGCGAGCTAAGAAGCAAACATTCACTGCTCGATCAAAAACAGAAATTGGATACCGTGCTCTCGCTGACACCACTGCTAAAGTTATCTCGATTCGTTGGCTTCTGGAAGACTTCGGTGCTCCTCAATCATCCTCAACTGATGTTTTTTGTGACAACCACAGTGCTATTCAGATTACCCATAATGATGTGTTTCATGAACGCACCAAATACATTGAGAATGATTGTTACTTTGTTCGGTAACGTATCCTTATTAATATTGTTTGTCTCATCGTTGTTGGAACACTAGATCAGACTGCTGATATCTTCACGAAGGCTCATCATCCGACTCGTTTCCGTACTCTGTTATCCAAACTCAAGATGGTATCCTTATCTCCCACTTGAGTTTGAGGGGGGATGTTAAGAGAATAATTAAAATCAAATTAGATCAATTAGTATCATCTATATTTATATAGCGTATCTGTATATTAATTATAGGATTCTATGCTTTTATTACTTTGATTCTACTAGCAGCTATATATACTCCTTGCACATTGTACTTTTACTCAACCTGAATAATACACTATTTCATATTACGCTCTTGTTTCTAACACTCAGTTTGCATTTACCTTTCTTCGGTTCTCCTTCCTATTCAATTTGCCTCTACTCGCCGATCCATCAACAGCCTAGGTTGTGTCATCTCTAGCCTCTTGCCTCGATTAGTAGATCCGTCGGCAATGGCTCGATTCCTTCACTGCCTCACCAAACTTCATCATCACCTCTGCTGTGTGTCATGCTATGACTCATTGAGCTTCGTTATATCTGTCTTCTAATTCTTTATCATCTATCTCATTGTCGCTAAGCCTTTTTCTCGTCATGGTTCTTCTCCATCTACATAATCTATGCGCAATTTTTTTTAATATTTTTATGTATTTTTTAAAAATATTTTTGTATGTTGATATAATTTGTATTTGAGTAATTTTTTTAAATATTTTTTGTATCGGTATTTTTATGTATTTTTTAGTTTTTTGTTTCGATATGTTGTTTAATTTATACATACTAGTATGATATAAAAAGTGAACGAATATAAAAGTGTCAAGTGAATTATAGTAAGCATTTATTTTTTATTTGTATTTTAAAAAATATTAAATCATTAGAAAGATTAAAATACTCTTATAAAAATTGTAAAATGACTAATATATTTTTATAATTATTTTAGTTAAAAGATGAAATATTTTTTTATTGTTATAACCAAAATATCCTTTTACAATAAAAAAATATTAAATAATTTTAATATTATATTCTTAAAAATGAATAAAATTTAAAATTAAATAAATAAACAGAAACTAGTACTTAATTATTTATATAAAAATATTATTTATACATTAAAATTAATCACTAAAATTAGTTATTATATATTTATATATAAATATATGTATAATTTAACTTAATTTTAATTTATATTTTATATTTTAATATATATTTTATCATAATTTTTGTTGCTAATTTTGATGTAAACTTACATTATTATTCATATGAGAAAATAAATTCCGGTTAAAGTTGTGGAAGTCGAGGACTCCGTTGCCTCACCGTTTGAGGAAAAGGGACACATGGCAGCCTATGAAGCCAGTGGCGCCAGTGACAAGGACAGTGAGTTTGGAGTTGAAGTTTCTATGGGCTAGTTTGGTGACATGCTTCTCTCGGTAATGGTCGTCCCATGATTCATTGCGGTTGGTGGTTGGGGAGGGAGATGGAGGGGAAAGAATGAAGAAGAAGAGAATGAAGGCAAGGAAGATGAAGGATCAAAGGGTGAATTTTGATAGCCTTATACGGTGGATTATGTAGTGGTTGCAGGGTTGGTACTTTTCTGGTTTCAACTTGCCCTTGTTGATGGCAATATGTTGTTATCTATGTTGTAATAATAAAACCCTAATTCCAAAAGTTTTCCAAATTAGCTTTGTTTGAGATTGTAAAGGAATTATTTTTTTCCTTTAGCAGCAAGAAGATGCTTTTGATTTGATTCTCTTGTTTCGAAAAATGGATTGAATTTTAGAGACAGAAAATTTATGATAAGAGAGAGATGATGGACAATGACATTCTTGTAATTTGATTTTAGTGTTTTGACTGACTTGTCACTGTTTCTAATTCTGCTTTTTCTTTTTCATGTGAGAGAGAGAGGAGTGTATTTCACAATGATGTGAGAAGAGATGAATTTTACGCTGATATGGCTTAAACAATTCGGTGCTTTCGATTTGTTTTATTTTCTAAACCAACAATCACAAATCGGACGGTCCGATTTGTGATTTCAAAAATAAAAATTTTTTTAATGTTGAATTCGGACCGTCCGATTTTTATTTTAAAAAATAAAAAATGCAAATTGGACCCTTCGATTTGTAATTTATTTTTTTCTTCAAACAAATCTGAGGGTCCGATTTGTAGTTTAGTTTTTTCTTCAAATAAATCGGACCGTCTGATTTGAATAAAATACTATATAAAAAAAATACATAATCTTCCAATAACAATGTATTACACATATATTTAATCAATATAAAAAAAATTAGCCTCCTAATTCTTTACTATTTTTTTCTTATTTATTCAAGAACATGAATTTGTTTTTTCATATGAATAATATGAATAGGGAGGAGTTTATTCTTGTTTTTTTGTTTTCAAATTTTATTCATTTTTAAAGTTATTAGCATATTAAAGTTATTTAATTTTTTTGTTATTATAAAAGAAAATTTTGATCATAACAATAAAAAGGATTATTTAGACTTTTAACAAAATTAAAGAATATTCCTTTTATGAATATTTATAAGAATATTTAGTATTTATAATTATTTAATATTTTTTTAGAATACAAGTAAAAAATACATACTTACTATGATAATATAATTAAAATTTCTTAATTTAAAAGTGATTAACTCATTATTTTATCATTTTATTAATTTTCTCACTTTAAACATGATTATTAATTTTTGAATAATTTATATTCATGTCGTTTTAGCTTTTTGTTGTTTCTTCTTTTTGACCTAGAATTTAAAAAAACCGGAATTTGCTATGTATGATAAAATTGTTTTTTTGCTTATATTGTAGTTTTTAAACAAAGACTATATTTGGCTGTTTCGAATTTGGATTATGAACATATTTATTTGTTGCTACTTTTTAAGTCTTAATTACTTGTGTCATGGACTACTTTTGTAATTTGAATTACGGTTGATTTTTTTTTTATTTTTTTCTCAGAAAATCCATGAATATTCACGGGATCGGATTCAAAGGAGTTTGTAGCCGAAGCATGGAGTTAATGGCAGTAGCTGCTGCCTCGTAAGAAGTTATATCCCGGTTCAAGTTTTATGAAAGAAAAAACAAACTTTTAACTAAATTTATGTAGTGTATATATTACATGAGTAATGCTTAGAATTAAGAGCTATTTAAAAGGAGTTTGCGTCACGCACTCACGCAGAATAGAAATAGAATGCTGGTATAATTTTGAGTGGCACTTATATATATATATATATATATATATATATATATATATATATATATAAAAGGAGTTTGCGTCACGCACTCACGCATAATAGAAACAGAATGCTGATATAATTTTGAGTGGCACTTATATATATATATATATATATATATATAAAAGTGTAATTATTTGTGCTATGTACGTGTTAAAATTAATTTAAATTATAATAATTTGATTAATAAAAAATTAATATGTTATGCATCGTTTTTTTTAAATTTAGTATTAATTGAATTAATTCTAAAATAGTTATTAATCGATTTTAATAATCTACTTTCTTAAATAAATCAGATATATATACTGAATGTGATCATAAATAATATAGTAATAGTTAAATCTACCCATAAACATATTGGCTATTATCACACTCTAAAACAAATTAAATATAAAGGCTATTAGCACGCACTTATAAATCTATAAAATTGCACTGTCTTTAATTCGTGCAACGATTTATTTATCAAATAAACTTAAAATATAAACAAAAAATATTTATAAAATGGACCTAGTATCACTTGAAAGAATCATAGAAAATAATCAACTTACCTTATCATCCATAAGAACCATTTTTATGTAAGTCGTGTTGTTCTTGTCAAATTTGGATGAGACTTTTCATAACATTATAATTCTTGCCTTTATTTTTCAAACTTTTCCATTACATAATCTATCATAGGTAATACTGTTGATAGAATCGTAGTTAGTATCCTTTAGGTATGAAAAATAATAAACAGAAGAAGTTTTATGTCTGAGGTACGAATTTTCTAGATGATAAATAATTGTAACAATTCACTATTAATCCTTATATATATACACACACACACTAATTATACACGGTAATAGTTAACAAATATTTTCAATAGAGATACTTACTCAATATATATGTTATCGACATTAATTATATGTCAATATTTTTAAAAAAGAGCTAAAAGAGGAGATATATAAATATATATAATATTATTGCTATATAAGAAACATACATAAATTGATACATTTTTTTATTATGTTATACAACTTAAAATTATATTACCATGTTATTATTAATCCTAGATACTTGCTATAATTATATCAAATTTAATTATGAATCTAAATAAATAAAATAGATAACATTCAATATTATTTTTTTCTCTTTTACATTCAATATTACTGTAAATATAAAAAGTAAAATAATTAATAAAAAAATATGAGCAGAAAATAAAATATATTAATTAAAATTCAATTTGTTAGCTAATTAATCTTGTGTCCATACGATATAACTTTATAAAAATGTTATGAATCACAATCTTTTTTATTCTACAAAAAAGGAAAACTCTATATGTAGCCTTTAGTAGTACAAAAAATAATTATAAAAATTAATTATTGATATTGATATTAATCATAATTGATTATTAATACTCTAATTTTTTAAAATATATTTTACCTTTTTAAAATATAATGCATGTACCGTGTAGACTTTATTATTATTATTATTATTATTATTATTATTATTATTATTATTATTATTGTTATCTACTAATTGATATCAAATTAAATAGGTCACTATTAATGTGTGCATCAATTATCTCCTAATAAAATTACTGCACTTGAATGAGAATTAGAACTATATCAATTGATATAATTAAAATGATTAAAAATATCGATGATTTATAAGTAATTTAATAACGCATTAAATATTAATTTGATATAATTATAATGAAGATATTTTCTTAAATTAATATAATCATGCATTATTCATGAGCTAATTGTAATATAATTAAAATAAATTTATTTAAGAAAAAAATTCATGTATAATTTTCAGAAATTATAATAATTTTTTATTTATATATACGTATATATTAATTTTGTTAAATAATTATATACATATATATATATATATATATATATATATATAATTATACACATATACATAAATAAAAAAATATATGAATTATATTTTGTTAAACTCCATGTTATCAGCTATTAAAAATATTTAAATCACATGTATTAATTTTTTTGTTATAATTATTTCATTTTATATATATGATTTTTTTTTATTCTACAATCGTGCAATAATATTTTTTATAATATTATTGTTATATATGAAGCAGTTTTATATTACTATAATTATATCAAATTTAATTATGACTGTAAATAAATAAAATAGGAAATAATCAAAACTAATTTTTTTATAGTCAAAATTTATTGTAAATATAAAAAATAAAATCACTAATGATTAAAAATTTGAGTAGAAAATAAAAATATATAAGCTAAATTTAATTTGTTAACTAATTAATTTTATGTCTATATAATATTATTATTATATATTGATTAAAACTATGAATACATACTAATAGAATTATTACATACAAATGAGAATTAGAACTATATCAATTATATTAATTATATAAATTCAAAATTATTATTATTATTATTGAGTAATGATGATAATTCATGTGATAATGAATATTACCTATAAAACATCTAAAATTAAATAATATTCAAGTATAATTATA
This sequence comes from Arachis stenosperma, assembly GCF_014773155.1. Taxonomy (NCBI): domain Eukaryota; kingdom Viridiplantae; phylum Streptophyta; class Magnoliopsida; order Fabales; family Fabaceae; genus Arachis; species Arachis stenosperma. The sequence continues at coordinate 53,503,935 of NC_080383.1, read as the reverse complement.
TGACAATTATAATTCAAAAATTACTGTATATAAAGTCACGTGAATTATTATTATAATTGATATAATAATTTCTATAATTGCTACATATTCTCAATCTTATCGGTTGTATCAATTTAACTATATTAATTATATTCAAATTAGTAGTCAATTATTTTTATGAAAATTCTTGCTATAATTAGGTTATACTTATGAGATTATCTTGTATTAATCGTTATAATTTTGGTGACTTGGGGGAACTTTTGGTGACTTATTAATCGTTATAATTAATTTAATAAAGATATTTACTAAGTATATATGTTATCTATATTAATTATATGCCAATATTTGTAAGAATAAGTTTAAAAAAGTGATATATAAATATATATAATATTATTGTTATATAAAAAATAGATTTAAATAATATATTAAATATTAATTTGATATAATTATAATAAAAATATTTTTCTAAAATAATATAATCATACATTATTCATGAGCTAATTATAATGCAATTAAATATATAATATTATTTTATATTATTTATTTACCATCAAGATTTGATTTGATTGTTTTCTAGTTTATTTACTTACATAAATGATTAAAATATATAATGTAACTATCGTAATTATTATAATTTTATGATATAATTATAATTAACATATTTTATCATAATTAAATATTAATTTAATATAATTATAATGAAAAAGGTTTTCTAAAATAATATAATCATACATTATTTATGACCTAATTATAGTGCAATTAAAGATATTATTATATCATAATATCTACTTACTATATTAATATAATATCAAAAGATACATGTTTCATTATTTTTTATAGATAAAATCGGTTTTTATTGGCAACTAAATTGTGTTTAGGTCAACGAAAACTATATGTTTAGGTAGAGATTTTTTGTTAAATATAATGAAAATACAAATAAATAAATAAAGGATAAAAATAAACTTAAATAATATATCTGGTACCACTTCATTTTATTAATTATTAAATTATTTAAAAATAGTATATCCACGAAAAATACTCATAATATATAAATTGAGGTAATAATTTAAAATTTTCTAATTATAATTTAATCAAATATTAATATTAAAACCAAATTACTTAAACAATATTGAATCTATTCTAGTTCTTAGTCACGTATAATATAGAGTCATTCTCGTAACGATAACCAACTGAAATAACATCGTAAATATCAACATTTAGAATTTGTGCAAATTCAAACCATCATCTTGTTAAATAAGCTTCATCATCCGCTATCCATGCAATGCGACAAAGTATAGAATTGCCACACCGAGAAACCAAACTAACCCTTATTCCTCTCAATGGCACTGCATGCATGCAAAAGAAAGCCGGTAATTTCTGAAAAAATCACAATATGTTATAAAATTATTCTAATAATGAACCACTTAAAACAAAAAAATTTAAATATATTACCAATCATTGAAATTGCATATCCGAGTTTGTCACGAATTTAGCAAAACTGAACTTAAACTAAGAGAATTCAATCTCATTAAGTGTTCCACTTTGAAGATTTTCGGGCAGACGTAAAAAGCATGGAGGGGATGGAACTTGAACTTGAACTTGCCCTATAACATTCCGTGGATGCAATTCCTCAATCAAAAATCGAGATCCTCCCAAGAAAGCTAACTTTAACCACATTTCATTAGGTTGGTCATAATAGGTGAGTAGATCCAACCATCCTTCGGTAAAGTAGAGATTATTGCCCCTTCTTTGAACGCTTACATCCATGTAGTTGGAACCTGAATCAGTGAAGACAACTCGATGAGGTATTTCATGGATGTGATACATTGTAAACAATTGTGGTAAAAGACAATCGAACTGGAACATTAGACGATAAGAATAACTTAGAGTAACAATAATTAATAAATTATTAAAAGAATAATATAATAGAATGAGTATATGAAAAATATTATAAAAAATTATAAATTGTACCTTAAAAGGATCAACTTCAATAAAAAAATGAAGAATACATTCTTATTCTATGAAGTAGTAAAAAAATACTAAATATAAAATTATGAGCTGACTCTCAAATTTAGATTCATGTACCACAGAAAAATACTATTTATAGACCTTAGTAAACAAAAGTAAATATGTAAATTACTTATTATTAAGGTAATTTTTTATTATGTATAGTAATTGGTGCACGAAATTGTGATCAATACTTTTCGCAGCTCAAATAATCCCTAGTAATGGCCCCAAGAACTTGGTGCTCAATACCATGGCATAAACACAACTTCGTACAACTAACCAGCAAGTGCACTGGGTCGTCCAAGTAATACCTTACGCGAGTAAGGGTCGATCCCACGGAGATTGTCGGTATGAAGCAAGCTATGGTCACCTTGTAAATCTCAGTCAGGCAGACTCAAATGGGTATAGTGATAAACGAATAAAGCATAAAGATAAAGATAGAGATACTTATGTATATCATTGGTAAGAGCTTCAGATAAGCGTATGAAGATGCCTTCCCTTCCGTCTCTCTGCTTTCCTACTGTCTTCATCCAATCCTTCTTACTCCTTTCCATGGCAAGCTTATGCAAGGGTTTCACCGTTGTCAGTGGCTACCTCCCATCCTCTCAGTGAAAATGTTCCTATGCTCTGTCACAGCATATGGCTAATCAGCTGTCGGTTCTCGGTCAGGCCGGAATAAAATCCATCGATCCTTTTGCGTCTGTCACTAACGCCCCGCCTGCTAGGAGTTTGAAGCACGTCACAGTCATTCAATCATTGAATCCTACTCAGAATACCACAGACAAGGTTAGACCTTCCGGATTCTCTTGAATGCCGCCATCAGTTCTCGCCTATACCACGAAGACTCTGATCTCACGGAATGGCTGGCTCGTTTGTCAGGCGAGCACTCGGTTGTCAGGCGATCAACCATGCATCGTGTATCAGGAATCCAAGAGATAAACACTAGAGCCTTGATTGCTTGTAGAACAGAAGTGGTTGTCAGTCACCTTGTTCATGAGTGAGAATGATGATGAGTGTCACGGATCATCACATTCATCAAGTTGAAGAACAAGTGATATCTTGGACAAAGAACAAGCGGAATTGAATAGAAGAACAATAGTAATTGCATTAATACTCGAGGTACAGCAGAGCTCCACACCTTAATCTATGGTGTGTAGAAACTCCACCGTTGAAAATACATAAGAACAAGGTCTAGGCATGGCCGTGAGGCCAGCCTCCCAATGATCAAAAGATTCAAAGATCTCAAGATGAAAAATACAATGGTAAAAGGTCCTATATATAGAGAACTAGTAGCCTAGGGTGTACAGAGACGAGTAAATGACATAAAAATCCACTTCCGGGCCCACTTGGTGTGTGCTTGGGCTGAGCAATGAAGCATTTTCGTGTAGAGACTCTCCTTGGAGTTAAACGCCAGCTTTTATGCCAGTTTGGGCGTTTAACTCCCATTTAGGTGCCAGTTCCGGCGTTTAACGCTGGAATTTCTGTAGGTGACTTTGAACGCCGGTTTGGACCATCAAATCTTGGGCAAAGTATGGACTATCATATATTGATGGAAAGCCCAGAATGTTTACTTTCCAACGCCGTTGAGAGCGCGCCAATTGGGCTTCTGTAGCTCCAGAAAATCCACTTCGAGTGCAGGGAGGTCAGAATCCAACAGCATCTGCAGTCCTTTTGAGTCTCTGGATCAGATTTTTGCTCAGATCCCTCAATTTCAGCCAAAAAATACCTGAAATCACAGAAAAACACACAAACTCATAGTAAAGTCCAGAAAAGTGAATTTTAACTAAAAACTAATAAAAATATAATAAAAACTAACTAAAAGATACTAAAAACATACTAAAAACAATGCCAAAAAGGGTACAAATTATCCGCTCATCAGTAATTACGCCTTATAATTGATAAGTAGTTTAATAGTGCATTAAATATTGATTTGATATAATTATAATGATGATATGTTTCTAAATTAGTATAATTATATATTATTTATTAAATATTAATTATAATATAATAATATAATTATAATAAAGGTATTTTTTTATAAAATAATTTAGAACAGATGAAAAATTTCATTCGTTTTGAAGGGAAAACAGACTCACGAGAGATCGACACGTCATCCTTATTAGTTGGGGGAAAACCCAGTTTTAGTATATTAAGTAGATAGATTTTTGGTGATTGGCACTTGGATAATATGGATATGCCAATTTCTAGTGAATTGAAAATAAAAAAAAGAATTCTGTGCTTAATCCCTTGATCCAAATTGGCACTCAACCCGGTTGGCTTTGGAGCCCAGCCTCTTCAAAGTTGTGAATTTGCGTGGGGCCAAAATGAGGACTGGTAGTAGGGGTGGCAAAACGGGCTGGCCCGCTTCGTCCCGCCAAAGCCCGCCTAAATATGGGGCGGACTGGCCCGCTCCGCTAAACTGATATGGGCTCAACTTGCTACTCCGCTCCGCTAAAGGGCAGACTGGCGGGCCGGCCCGTCTCTTTTTTTTTAACCAAATTTTTTTTTATAATAAAATTCAATTTAACGCACTAAGTACTAACAATTATTTTATTTTATAATAAAATTATTTCATCGAATTAGTTTTTTAATATATAGAGTAATATTCTAAATTAATTATTAATCCATAAAAAAATTATAATTAACCATAATAACTTTTTTGATTGAAATTAACAATAATTAAAATAACATAGCAAATAATAAGTCTCAAAGTCTTAAACATAAGTGCATAATAATAACAAAACAAACATATAAGCCACACATAAATCCTACTATAATTAAAACAAAACACAACATAATTCATAAATCAACAAGATACCCAAAAAAATCTTAAATCAACACACATAAATCAATTATCAACTTCTAAATCAACAAAATTTGAATCTGATCCAGAAGTTGAAACACCGCCTCGCCTAGCACCTTGAGGATTCACATCTTCACCTTTGCCTTCACCTACAATTAGAAGAATACCCGAATTTAGAACAAGATATAAATACTTAAATGTCATATAAATATTAAATTAGTAACTAACAATGTAATTACCATCAACAAAGACTTTATTCCAATTGCGAGTACAAATCACAGCCTCAACATTTTCTGGCAACATTCGACTTATATATTTGTTAATGACATGGCTCCAATACTAAAGGCAGATTCCGATGCAACCGTAGTAATTGGAATACTCAATAAGTCACGTGCCATGATTGATAACTTCGGATAACGACTCTCATATAATTTCCACCATTCCAAAACATCTAAATCTTCAAAGCAATCTTTTGACAAAAGTGGCTCCTCCAAGTATGTATCAAGTGGATTCTTTCCACTAGAGACCTCAGCTTGATGGTTACGTTTCATCAATTTCTATCAAAATAGAAATAATCACTTCTTGTTAGGATAGAATATTGACAATTAATAAGAGAATTTAAATATGTTAAACATTACTTACGCCAACAATCGCAAGTCGCTTCTTGCTTGCACTTTCAGGGGTATGGGCCATGGATGAAGATTGATTACTAGGTTCTTGTGCTTGAACAGTTGGAAGAGAATTCTTGTCATATTTTTCAAAAAGCTTATATAATTTCTTTTTCACATGTTTCACCTTCCCTTTTGCAGTCTCAACATCAATCTCTTCATACATAAGCTCTAAAGTAGAAATCTTAAGTCTAGGATCAAGAATAGCACCAAATGCAAGATTGACACTATACTTTTCCCAATACTTCTTAGATTTGTTCATCATCTTTTCTCCCATGCTCCTTAGAAGCTCATCTTCACTTCTCAAACTTCCCATCAAAACACATTAAATATGATAGACTTGTAGAAAATATAAATTTGAAGTAGGATAAGATGTGCCAGAAATCAAATTAGTAGTTTCAATTTTCCATTCATTTAAAAGTTCAAAAATCTTGAAAGACAATTCAAATCCCGTGTGAGGAGGAGGCATATGACAAAAACTCAAAATTTTACTTTGCAATTTCCAATTCAAATCAACAAAGTGAGCAGTTAGGCATAAATAACCCTCTGTAGTGATGGATGTCCATAAATCAGAAGTCAAACAAACTCTATTAGGAATGGCTAATAAAGTACTTTTAAGCTTTTCTTTTTCCCTTAAGTAAATTTTCAGCACATGCTCCTTAAGAGTATTTCTAGTAATTAGGCCTAGAGTTGGACTGATGTATTTTACCCAATTCCTAAATTTCTTATTATCAACAATAGAAAAGGAAACATCACAATCAATCACAAAGGCAACAAACATCTCACGCGATACATGATTATCTATCTTGAGAGCCCCCATTTTATTTTGCATTTCTATCAAAGTTTGACCAATATCCTCGAAGTCTATTTTCACGCACCTGTCCAAATGACGCTTAAGTGTCGATGTTCCATATTGTTTACCACCAGCCTTAAACTTCTGTTTGCATCCATCACATTGAGCACGATCTATTCCATCATCACCAGGTCCAAGCTTTGTGAAATATCTCCACACATCAGATGTTGTTGCATTCGTCTTTTTCTTTTTAATATCTTCAGTCGTTTCAGATCTTTCCATATTTTCAGGATTTTATGTTGCATTCCCACCATCAACTTTCATAGAGACAGAATTATCCATTGCAGAATCAACAACTCAATCTAAATAATCTCAATACATAAAAATATTTAAATCAGTCAAAAATATTCAAACAATAATCAAACATAATCAATAAGTAATTTAGTACTAACTAAATAATACCCAGTTGCAGAAACATAATCAAATCAGGCTGAAAAACAATATTCAAACATAATCAAATAATAATACCCAGTTGCAGAAACTCAAATCAGGCTGAAAAACAATATTCAAACATAATCAAACAATAATACCCAGTTGCAGAAAACTCAAATCAGGCTGAACAAAAATTGACATGGAAAAAATAATAACAATAATAAGTAATAATAGTAACTGATCTTGAGAATGATGATGTGAGGAATCAGATAATCATTTTTGCTAAGATAATCAGATAATCGATTCGAAGAGCTCATTTTTGCTAAAATAATTACGAGAAAAACAAACAACAACATTACAGTAACTCAGTAAGTAAACATCATCATCAGACATCAGATTTGTAAATCACTTACTAATAGTAATGGCAGAGCCATCGAGCAGGAAGATGAGGAGAGAGGAGCGATTTCAGGAGTCCGCCAGTCACAGAACCGTCGAGCAGAGGCGCCGATGAGATAGAGCTGCTGACGATGACAGGAGGAGAGAAAGGAAGGTGAAAGGCAGAAGCGCCAGAGAGGAGCGAGTGAGGAAAGGCCACTGCAGGGAGGAGCGACCGAGCGAGTGAGGAGGGAGCCGAGCTGCTGAAGCTCAGGGAGTGGGTTAGCGAACGCCGAAAGGGATGAAGGTTAAAGGTCTGGCCGTCTGGGGTGTGGGTGTGGCTGAGCTGAGTGACCGGCGTTAGGGATTGGGAGGCACCGAGGCAGTAGCAGCATGTCTGCGTGTGATGTGTGTGTTGAGACTTGAGTAACCCTAATTTTCAATTTATACCCGCATGTAAATTTACTGAATTACCCCTTTAAAAAAAGGATGCCAGCCTGCCGGGCCAGCCCGTCCCGTCTTGCCTTGGCCCGCGGTTTTGGCAGTGCGATTTTGGTAGGTTTTTAGAATTTGGCGGGTTCAAAATCTGGTCTCGACCCGCCTTTTTGGCGGTTTTGCCGGTTCGACCCGGCGGGTTCGACCTTTTTTGCCACCCCTGACTAGTAGTGGAATGAGCTTAGGCGCAGTACCATGCTAGCATTCCAAAAACAAAGCATACTAGCATTCCGGAGAAGGTGAAGTTTATGGCGTGGCTCCGCCATCATAAAGCTCTTCCCACTAATCACCAATGCCTTCCACTTCCTCCATCAGCTGGCTGCTTCCGACTTTTGCCCTAGATGCGAGGACAAGCCTAAGATTGTTTTTCATTGTCTCGTCGAGTTAAAAAAGTGCGAGAAATTTGTCAAATTTGAGCCCTACTATCTTGCACAAATTGGCATTCTACAGCAACTGGTTTTCAGATATCATGAAAGGGGAAGAGATGATTAACCTTGTTGGTTGTTGGTGGATTTGGCTTCAGAGAAATTCAGGAACTCTTTGATCCTTCGAAAGCTTGGACGAATGCCAAAACTGTGATTAATGCCAGGCGAACTGCTTTCGAGATGCACAACCTCAATAACCCCCAATCTGTGAGTCTTCTTCAAAGCTCTCTGACGAATTGGAACCGGCGTTCCAGTGGCGGATCTTGAAAAAAGATTTTACTAAATATATAATTAATTATATATATTATATAAAAGTATTTATATTTAAGTTAAGGATTAATACTCAAATTCATCGCGGAAAGATCACTCATTCTTCAAATTAGTTCTTAAATAATTTTTTTAGTCATATTAGTCCCTGAAAGATAAAATGTAAGTCAAATTAGTCCTTCCATCAGTTGGATGATGACGTGTCACGTTAAGTGCCACGTGACAGTCAGTGACTCGTGGCACGCCACGTGGCAGGTCAGTGACTTGTGGCACACCACGTGGCAGGTCAGTGACACGTGGCGTCACTTGACATGTAAAAAAACTTTTTACAATTAAAATAGTCCTTGAAAATTCATACGCAAATCATTTTCGTCCCTCAAATTTTAAAAATTAATCAAAATAGTCTTTATATAAGTTTTTTTATTTTTTCTTCATAATATTAAATTTGAAATATTTTTTGATACTACCAATTTTAATAGAAATATAATTGACAAACAAAATATTAGTAATTGTATCTTTTCTTCTTAAAATTTTTTTCAATAAAATTATGTCTCTCCTTTAATTCTTCTCAAAATCTCTCTTATTCTTTTTTATTCTAAAATATTTTTCTTACATTATTACATTTTGCTGGAATATATATATATATATATATATATATATATATATATATATATATATATATATATATATACTTAAAATTGAAATGTATCTATTTATTAACCTAAACAAAGTTATATGCTCAAAATCAAAATTTATGTATGTTAACCTAAACAAAGTTATACCACTATTTTTTTCTACTATATTTTTTTCCATTACGGTATTACTTGCATATAGGATGTAATGGTAGTGATACTTAGAGTCAAAATTCAAGAAGATCTACAAATTTTTCTTCAATTCCAAACTTTACAAAATATTAAAAATTTGTTACTTAATTATTATTATTATTATTATTATTATTATTATTATTATTATTATTAGTATTATTATTATTATTATTATTATTATGCTAAACGAATTGCTTCTTAAGCATAATACGTGCAAAGATCATAATAAATTTTTGTTTATTTCATATGTTTGAGATAGATTGTATAATTTTTCTTTTAATTTCACAAATCCAGGAGATAAAATGAAGGGATAAGTATTGTTTTGTTCCGGGTCAGAATCAAAATCGTCTCAATGTAATTTTTGATTTAGAATCGTCCATAACGTTTTATTTCGTATTAAAATCGTCATTTTGAATAAAATAATTTTTTAAAAGGCAACAATACCCCCAACCCCCAACTGCACTACCATTTATTTTGCATTCCCTGCCACCACCGTTCATTCCGCATTCTCCAACGTCACCACCCCCTTATTTCCACTATCAACTATCCGATCATTTTGCATTCTCCACCACCACTGTTTATTCTGCATTCTCCACCACCGTCAATGCTCCTATTTCCACTATCAGCCATTTCTTTTCACAATAACAATAACAACAGAACATACATTCAAATTCAAGAATTCATTATCAACAATAACAGAACATTCAAATCAATAATAACATAACATTCAACATTAAAAAAATTCAAATGACATAGAAATCAACACAAGCAAAAACACAAGCAGAAGTAGAAAGTAGAAAAAATCAACACAAGCAGAAGCAGAAGCAGAAAGCAGAAACCAAAGTAGAAACAGATGCAGAAGTTCAAGCACAAAACCAAATCAACAAGTAAAAGCACAAATTTAACAAAAAGCAGAAGCTCAAGCAAAAGCAGTAAGCAGAGGCCAAAGCAAGAAGAAGAAGAAGCAGATACAGAAGCCGAAACAGAACCACCGGCAGCTCGTGAGCGACGGAGCGACGGCGGCTGGGCATATCAGTGGTGGCAATCCCGACGACGCACTCCACGGCAGTGGCAGAAGTATGCATGAACGGCGGAGACGTTTCTGGCGGCGGCTCGTGGGCGGACCAGCGACGATGTAGGTGTCGCGATAGTGGCGGCGACTATGGCATGGCGAAGGACCCAATGGTGACGATGATGGCCTCCTGCGACGATGGAGACCCGTGGTGAAGGCGATGGCCCCCTACCCTCCCCCCTTCGCGTTTCCTTTCCCCTCCCCACCCCTACCCCCACCCCCAAAAACGCGTTTCCTTTCCCTCCCCCTTCCCCCAAAACGAGTTGTTTTCTTTTATTTTTTTAAATTTTATACTTTTTTTTATTAAAATAGGGGTAGTTTAGGAATATCATTAAAAATGACGATTTTAATATGAAAAAATGTTAAGGATGATTTTAAATAAAAAATTACGTTGGGGATGGTTTCGATTCTGACCCTCAACGTTAGGGACCAAAACAATACTTATCCCTAAAATGAAATTGGAGACATTATACCTATGGATAACACATGCTACTTCACACTAGTACATTATATAAATAGATATGCTTCGTATTAAAATAAAATTCCTTGTGTTTTAAATGAAATATTTGAAAAATTATATTAAAATATTAAGATTCAAAAAGTGATTCCATAAATCAGTTTTTCAATTATTGAGTTTTACTATATAAATTAAACAATAATAAAAATTATAATTTTAAAAAATTTAAAAGATTTAAAATTTAAAATAATTACTATATTATTTAGTAAAATTTAAAATATTAAATTTTCAAATATATATTTAATAATAATTTGATAAACTCATTTAAATAAAAAAATTGACATAAAAAAATTATAATTTGAAAATATAAAATTTTAAAATACAAATGACAAAATAACTTTATAAAAATTTAATTATTTTTATTATTTTATGTAAAGAGAATTTTATTTATTAAGGTTTAAAAAATAATATTAAAATTAGTAGTATAAAAAATATTGTAAATTTAATATTATAAAAAATTATATAATGATAGTTTGATTAATTTTTAAAATTTGAGGGATTAAAATGACTTACGTCTGTACTTTCAAAGACTATTTTGATTATAAAAATCTTTTTTACATGTCAAGTGACATGTGACATGCCACGTGTCACTAACCTGCCACGTGGCACTTAACGTGATACGTCATCATCCAACTGATGGAAGGACTAATTTGACTTATATTTTATCTTTTAGGGACTAATATGACTAAAAAAATCATTTGAGGACTAATTTAAAGAATGAGTGATCTTTTAGAGACGAATTTGAGTATTAATCCTTTAAATTAAATAGATTAATTTTTATTTTTTTATTATTATAAATTTATAATTATAGGGATAAGTTATTAAAAAATTATAATTAATAGAATAACATCTAAACCTATAATAAATATATACTTTTTTTGTCTAAATCAATTTTTTTTCAAAAAATATTGAAAATCAATAAAAAAATATAAAATTATAAACTTAAAATATAATAAAATTTTTTTATTTGATATTATAATACCAATTACTATATTGTACAACATATTAAAAATAGTAGTAATATAAAAAAAATTAAAATATTAGACTTATTTTAATAAATATTTATATATATTATCGATTTTATAATTTAGTTGAAAAATAATTTTATTTTATAAAATATTAAAATTAATAAAATAGTATGAAATTATTTGTTTGTAGTATTTATTATTTCATAGTTGAATTTTATTTAGTTCATTATACTTTAAAATAATAAGATTATCTTTTTTATTATAAACTTAAAAAAATGAAATTTTATTGACTTTAAAAGAAAAAATAAAAAAGAATATATATATATATATATATATATATATATATATATATATATATATATAGAGAGAGAGAGAGAGAGGAAAATGTGTTTGTAGGAAGTTTTGAATTCAGGATCAAGAGTTTGTGAAAAATTTGTAACAAAAAAAAATTAATTGAACAATTTGTTCCAAACAAAATAAATGGTCACAGTTTTAGTTTTATAAAATATTTGGGTGGGCCATGCCTCCATTGTCTCCATGAAGTTTTGCCATTACTGTCTTCAGCTGGTAGTGTCAAAGTTAAATGTGATGCAAGCGTCTTTTTGAATCAGAATCTTGCTAGATTTTAATGGGGTTTGGATTAAAAGGTACTCTGCCTCTATCCCACATTTCCACTCTAGAGTATATATAGATGTGACATATTTGCTTTATGGAGGAGTTTAGTTCTTGTTTGGAAGCGTGGTTTCAAATTTGTTATTGAAAGGGTAAATGAATTAGTTAAGTAAGCCTGCCAGCTTGGCAGAGTTAGTTAGGGCAAGTGGAACAGAAACTGTTAGCGTAAGTCAAGCATATATAATCTCTTGTAACAGCTCATTTCACATACTGAAACAGATCATAATCAATCTCTCTCAAAATCTCAAACGCTCTCACCCTCTCTTCTTCTTCATCACCATCTGTTAGCCACTGATACCTTTCATGGTATCAGAGCTGCAGATCCAAAATGACAACTCCACCGGTTCAAACCAGTAACAATAACAACAAAGAGGTTCATAACTTCTCGAATCCGATAGCAATCAAGTTAGACTGTGAAAATTTTCTGCCATGGAAGGAGCAGGCTGAATCAACAATCGAAGGGTACGAATTAGATGATCACATCAATGGAGTCAATATTCCACGCCAATTCAATTCACCAGAAGATGAAAAAGCTGGACAAAGCTCAGCAGAGTACAAAACCTGGAAGAGACAAGACGCGCTGTTGAAATCTTGGCTCTTAGCATCGATGAGTGACACTTTCACTGCTAGAATGGTAGGTTGCATGTTCTCGCATCAGATTTGGACGCGATTACAGGTATTTTTCACTTCACAAATTAAAGCCAAGGTTCGTCAATTAAGGAGCAAATTGACCAACACAAAGAAAGAGGGATCCATGAACGAGTATCTGCTAGAAATTAAGAAAGCGGTCGATGCGTTGATCTCAGTTGGAGAACCAATCGATGAGGCAGCACATGTTGAAGCTATCTTGGAAGGATTAACCGAAGAGTACTGTTCCTTTATCACGTCAATTAATGCAAGAGACAACCCTATCTCTGTCAACGCATTGGAAGCACTGCTACTTGCTCAAGAGGAGTGGCTTGAAAAGTTCAAGAAGATCGATCCAATTCATGCCAATCTTGCTCAAGCTGGAAATCAGAGAAGGTTCGAACAAAGCAACAACAATTATGGTTACAATAATCATGCAGGTAGAGGAATTGGAAGAGGATATAGCTATCGAGGAAGCCATAATAATCGAGGTAGAGGTAGATTCAATTCAGGTTTAAGTTCTGGACGAGGAAGAGGCCAAAATGGTTCAAGATTCATCTGCCAAGTATGTGGCAAGCCAGGACACACAGCAATCGATTGCTGGCACAGATTTAACAAAGAATTTGGAGGAAGTCACAACAGACCTCAAGCCAACATGGCGGTGGGAAATCTTGCAGCAACACTATCAACAGTGTATGATCCAAATTGGTACCCTGATTCGGGAGCCACTCATCACATGACACCTGAGGCATCCAACTTCTCTGAGTATGAGAACTACAATGGTAATGAACAAGTGGTTGTAGGTAATGAAAATTCTTTACAGATTTCTAAAGTTGGCAGTTTATTTCTAAAACCGTTTTCATCAAATCATTGCTTTAAACTACAAAGACTGTTGCATGTTCCTGCTATCAAGAAAAATTTGCTTAGCGTTCACAAATTCGTGTGTAATAATAATGTTTGGGTTGAATTTTATCCTAACAAATGCTTCGTAAAATCACAGGATTCCAAGGAGACTCTTCTCCAAGGAACAGTTAGGAAGGGTCTGTGATGAGCGGATATTTTATACGCTTTTTTGGGGTAATTTCATGTAGATTTTAGTATGTTTTAATTAGTTTTTAATAGAATTTTATTAGTTTTTAAGCAAAAATCATATTTCTGGACTTTACTATGAGTGTGTGTATTTTCATGTAATTTCAGGTATTTTCTGGCTGAAATTGAGGAAGCTGAGCAGAAATCTGACTTAGGCTGAAAAAGGACTGCAGATGCTGTTGGATCCTGACCTCCCTGCACTCGAAATGGATTTTCTGGAGCTACAGGAGTTCAATTGGCGCGCTCTTAACGGCGTTGAAAAGTAGACATCCAGGGCTTTCCAGCAATATATAATAGTCCATACTTTGCGCGAAGATAGACGACGTAACTTGGCGTTGAACGCCAAGTTCATGCTGCTGTCTGGAGTTAAACGCCAGAAAAACGTCATGATCCGGAGTTGAACGCCCAAAACACGTCATAACCTGGAGTTTAACGCCAAGAAAGGCCTCTACTCGTGGATAGCTTTAGTCTCAGCCCCAGCACACACCAAGTGGACCCCAGAAGTGGATTTCTGCACCAATTATCTTAGTTTACTCATATTCTGTAAACCTAGGTTACTAGTTTACTATTTAAACAACTTTTAGAGAATTATTCTGTACCTCATGACATTTTCAGATCTGAATTACATACTTTTGACGGCATGAGTCTCTAAACTCCATTGTTGGGGTGAGGAGCTCTGCAGCGTCTCGATGAATTAATACAATTCCGTTGTTTTCCATTCAAACACGCTTGTTCTTATCTAAGATGTTTATTCGCGCTTAATTGTGAAGAAGGTGATGATCCGTGACACTCATCACCTTCCTCAATCCATGAACGTGTGCCTGACAACCACCTCCGTTCTACATCAGATTGAATGAATATCTCTTAGATTCCTTAATCAGAATCTTCGTGGTATAAGCCGGATTGATGGCGGCATTCATGAGAATCCGGAAAGTCTAAACCTTGTCTGTGGTATTCCGAGTAGGATTCTGGGATTGAATGACTGTGACGTGCTTCAAACTCCTGAGGGCTGGGCGTTAGTGACAGACGCAAAAGAATCAATGGATTCTATTCCAACCTGATTGAGAACCGACAGATGATTAGCCGTGCTGTGACAGAGCATAGGAACGTTTTCACTGAGAGGATGAGAAGTAGCCACTGACAACGGTGACACCCTACATAGAGCTTGCCATGGAAGGAGCCTTGCGTGTATTGAAGGATTTCAAGGAAAAGTTGAAGTCAAAGGACAAAGCATCTCCAAAACTCCAACATATTCCCCAGTACTGCAAAACAAGTAACTCTATTGTTCTCGTTTATCTTTCCAATCAAATTTAATAATTCCAACTTACAATTTTAAACACTTTGACATCCTAACTAAGATTAATAAAATAAACATTGATTGCTTCAAGCCAATAATCTCCGTGGGATCGACCCTTACTCACGTAAGGTATTACTTGGATGACCCAGTGCACTTGCTGGTTAGTTGTGCGAATCACAAATTCGTGCACCAAGTTTTTGGCGCCGTTGCCGGGGATTATTGAGTTTGGACAATTGAAGGCTTATTTTATTTCTTAGATTAGGAATAATCCCTTTTTGTTGTTATAGAGTCATCAAATTTTGATAGGATAGTTTATTTTCAAAAATTTCTTTTCAAAATATTATTTTTCTTTTAATTAATTGCTAGTTTTCGTGAGTTTAGTGTCTTGTTCTAAGTTTAGTGTCAATTGCATATCTCATATTTTTCTTTAAAATTTTCGACTTGTGTTCTTTGTTCTTCATTGATCTTCAAGTTGTTCTTGCTTATTTTTCTTGTTTGATCTTGAGTTTTTCTTGCTTTGTGTCTTTTCTTGTTTCACTTGTGTTCTTTTTAAAGCATTAATTGGAATATCTAGAACAAGTGTTATATTTATTCCCAATTGGCTAGAGTATTGGCTTATATTCTTGATAATTGGGTATATGCTTTGGAACCTTTTTCAAAAATAATTTTTTTTGATTTAATCTTGTGCCAAACTTTAAGTTTGGTGTTTTCTTGTTAATCTTTCATAAATTTCGAAAATTTTATTAAAGTTTTCTAAAAATTTTAAGTTTGGTGTTCTTTCTTGTGTTCTTGGTGTTCTTGTGAATCTTCAAAGTGTTCTTGAGTTTTTCTTGTGTCTTGATCTTAAAATTTTTAAGTTTGGTGTTCCTTGGTGTTTTCCCTCCAAAAATTTTCGAAAATAAGGAACATTAGATCTAAAAATTTTAAGTCTTGTGTCTTTTGTGTGTTTTTCTCTTTCATCATAAAATTCAAAATTCAAAAAAAATTTTTATTTTCTAACTAATTTTGAACTACATTTTTCGAAATTTTTACATAAAAATTCAATTTTCAATTTCAAAATATTTCCATTTTCTTTTATTTATTTCGTTTTTATTTTATTTTATAAAAAATTAATTTTTATAAAATAAATAATATCAACATATATACCATTTCTTTTATTCCAACATGGAATTAAGTGGGAATGAACAGTCCAAGAGGACTCTGGGGTCATATGCTAACCCCACTACTGCTTCATATGGGAGTAGTATCTGTATACCCTCCATTGGAGTTAGTAGCTTTGAGTTGAATCCTCAGCTCATTATCATGGTGCAGCAAAACTGTCAGTATTCTGGTCTTCCACATGAAGAGCCTACAGAGTTTCTGGCACAATTTTTGCAAATTGCTGACACAGTACATGATAAGAAAGTGGATCAGGATGTCTACAGATTATTACTGTTTCCATTTGCTGTAAGAGATCAAGCTAAGAGGTGGTTAAATAACCAGCCTAAGAACAGCATAAAAACATGGAAGCAGCTGTCAGAAAAATTCCTGAATCACTATTTCCCTCCAAAACGGATGACACAGCTAAGGCTAAGCATCCAAGGCTTCAAACAAGGAGATAATGAATCTCTTTATGATGCCTGGGAGAGATATAGAGAGATGCTAAGAAAATGCCCCTCTGAAATGTTTTCAGAATGGGTGCAATTAGACATCTTCTACTATGGGCTTACAGAAAAAGCTCAGATTTCTTTGGACCACTCAGCTGGTGGATCTATACATATGAGAAAAACAATTGAAGAGGCTCAAGAGCTTATTGATACAGTTGCTAGAAATCAATATCTGTACCTAAGCAGTGAATCTTCCATGAAAGAAGAAGCTAAAACAGTAACTGCTGAACTCAGTCCGGTGGATCAGGCTAATGAATTCAATCAGCAATTAGACTTTCTAACTCAGCAGCTAGCCGAATTCAAGGAAATATTACAGGAAACAAGAATGGCTAACAGGAACATGGAAGTACAATTAAAGCAGACAGAAAAGCAACTGTCAAAACAAATAACAGAAGAATGCCAAGCAGTTCAATTAAGAAGTGGGAAAACATTAAATACCTCACTTCAAAGCAGCAGGAAACCAAGAAATGAACAGATAGATACTCAAAATCCCTCTGAGGACAATCAGAGCCCAGAAAGGAATAAAGCTGGCGCTGAACGCCCAGACCATGCTCATTCCTGGCGTTCAACGCCAGAAACAAGCATGAATCCGGCGTTGAACGCCCAAAGGGAGCATGGTTCTGGCGTTCAAACGCCAATAACAAACAAGGAAGTGGCGTCTAACGCCACTCCAGCTTCCACCACTGGCATTCAAATGCCAGTAGGGAATCAGTCACATACAAGTGCTGATAACAACCCTTCTAAGAAGGCTTCCCAACCCACTTCTGTAGGTAATAAACCTGCAGCAACTAAGGTTGAGGAATACAAAGCCAAAATGCCTTATCCTCAAAAACTCCGGCAAGCGGAACAGGATAAGCAATTTGCCCGCTTTGCAGACTATCTCAGGACTCTTGAAATAAAGATTCCGTTTGCAGAAGCACTTGAGCAAATACCCTCTTATGCTAAGTTCATGAAAGAGATCTTAAGTCATAAGAAGGATTGGAGGGAAACTGAAAAAGTTTACCTCACTGAAGAATGCAGTGCAGTCATTCTGGAAAGCTTACCTGAGAAGCTTAAAGATCCTGGGAGCTTTATGATACCATGCACATTAGAGGGCACTTGCACCAAGCAAGCTTTATGTGATCTTGGGGCAAGTATCAATCTAATACCAGCATCTACTATCAGAAAGCTTGGTTTAACTGAAGAAATCAAACCAACCAGGATATGTCTTCAACTTGCTGATGGCTCCATTAAGTACCCATCAGGCGTGATTGAGGACATGATTGTCAATGTTGGGCCATTCGCCTTTCCTACTGACTTTGTGGTGCTGGAAATGGAGGAGCACAAGAGTGCAACTCTCATTCTAGGAAGACCTTTCCTAGCAACTGGCCGAACCCTCATTGATGTCCAAAAAGGGGAAGTAACCTTGAGAGTCAATGAGGAGGAGTTCAAGCTGAATGTTGTCAAAGCCATGCAACATCCAGACACCCCAAATGACTGCATGAGTGTTGATATTATTGACTCTCTGGTAAGAGAGGTCAATATGGCTGAGAGTCCTGAATCAGAGCTAGAGGACATCTTTAAAGACGTCCAGCCTGATCTGGAGGAGTCAGAGAAAATAGTAGAACCTCTGAAAATCCCTCAGAAAGAGGAGAAACCTCCTAAACCCGAGCTTAAACCATTACCACCTTCCCTGAAATATGCATTCTTGGGAGAAGGTGATACCTTTCCTGTAATCATAAGCTCTACCTTAGAGCCACAGGAAGAGGAAGCACTAATTCAAGTGCTAAGGACAGACAAGACAGCTCTTGGGTGGTCCATCAGTGATCTTAAGGGCATTAGCCCAACTAGATGCATGCACAAGATCTTGCTGGAAGGTGACGCCAAGCCAGTGGTTCAACCACAAAGGCGGCTGAACCCAGCTATGAAGGAAGTAGTGCAGAAAGAAGTCACTAAATTACTAGAGGCTGGGATTATTTATCCTATTTCTGACAGCCCCTGGGTGAGTCCTGTCCAAGTCGTCCCTAAGAAGGGTGGCATGACAGTGGTTCATAATGAAAAAAATGAACTGGTTCCTACAAGAACAGTTACTGGGTGGCGTATGTGTATTGATTACAGAAGGCTCAATACAGCTACCAGAAAGGATCATTTTCCTTTACCATTCATAGACCAGATGCTAGAAAGACTAGCAGGTCATGAGTACTACTGCTTTCTGGATGGATATTTAGGTTATAATCAAATTGCAGTAGATCCCCAGGATCAGGAGAAAACGGCATTCACATGCCCATCTGGAGTATTTGCATACAGAAGGATGCCATTTGGCCTTTGCAATGCACCTGCAACCTTTCAGAGGTGCATGCTCTCAATTTTCTCTGATATGGTGGAAAAATTTCTGGAAGTATTCATGGATGACTTTTCAGTGTTTGGAGACTCATTCAGCTCCTACCTTAACCATTTAGCACTTGTTCTAAAGAGATGCCAAGAGACTAACCTGGTTTTAAACTGGGAAAAGTGTCACTTTATGGTGACTGAAGGAATTGTCCTTGGGCACAAAATCTCGAACAAGGGAATAGAGGTGGATCAAGCTAAAGTTGAAGTAATTGAAAAATTACCACCACCCACCAATGTTAAGGCAATCAGAAGCTTTCTGGGGCATGCAGGATTCTATAGGAGGTTCATAAAGGATTTTTCAAAAATCGCCAAACCTCTAAGCAACCTGCTAGCAGCTGACACGCCATTTATCTTTGATAAAGAGTGTCTGCAGGCATTTGAGACCCTGAAAGCTAAATTGGTCTCAGCACCAATCATCTCTGCACCAAACTGGGCATTGCCATTTGAACTAATGTGTGATGCCAGTGACCATGCCATTGGTGCAGTGTTGGGACAAAGGCATGACAAGCTTCTGCACATCATTTACTATGCCAGTCGTGTTCTAAATGACGCTCAGAAGAATTACACAACCACAGAAAAAGAGCTACTTGCAGTGGTTTACGCCATTGACAAATTCAGATCCTATCTAGTAGGATCAAAAGTGATTGTGTACACTGATCATGCTGCTCTTAAATATCTACTCACAAAGCAGGATTCAAAACCCAGACTTATAAGATGGGTGTTGCTTCTGCAAGAGTTTGATATAGAAATAAGAGACAGAAAGGGGACAGAGAATCAGGTAGCAGACCACCTGTCCCGAATAGAACCAGTAGAAGGGGCGTCCCTCCCTCTTACTGAAATCTCTGAAAACTTTCCAGATGAGCAATTTTTTGCCATCCAGGAAGTGCCATGGTTTGCAGACATTGCAAACTACAAGGCAGTGAGATTCATACCCAAAGAATACAGTAGGCATCAATCAAAGAAATTGATCACGGATGCAAAGTACTATCTTTGGGATGAACCATATCTCTTTAAGAGATGTGCAGACGGAGTAATCCGTAGATGTGTGCCTAAGGAAGAAGCGCAGAAGATCCTATGGCACTGCCATGGATCACAGTATGGAGGACATTTTGGAGGTGAACGAACAGCCACAAGAGTCCTCCAAAGTGGCTTCTACTGGCCTACTCTCTATAAAGATTCCCGAGCATTTGTACTTAATTGTGACAGTTGCCAAAGATCTGGCAATCTGCCTCACAGTTATGCCATGCCTCAGCAAGGAATCTTGGAGATTGAGTTGTTTGATGTATGGGGCATTGACTTCATGGGACCCTTCCCACCATCATACTCAAACACTTATATTCTGGTGGCAGTGGATTATGTATCTAAATGGGTGGAGGCTATTGCAACACCCACCAATGACACTAAAATAGTGTTAAAATTCCTCCAGAAACACATCTTCAGCAGATTTGGTATCCCTAGAGTGTTAATTAGTGATGGGGGCACTCATTTCTGCAATAAACAGCTTTATGCTGCTCTGGTTCGTTATGGAGTTAGCCACAGGGTAGCTACTCCATATCATCCACAAACTAATGGGCAAGCTGAAGTCTCAAATAGAGAACTCAAAAGAATCCTGGAACGGACTGTAATTAACCGTAGAAGGGATTGGGCAAGAAGCTTGGATGATGCTCTGTGGGCATACAGAACAGCATTCAAGACCCCTATAGGGACCTCTCCATACCAGCTTGTGTATGGAAAGGCATGTCACTTGCCAGTGGAACTGGAACACAAGGCCTATTGGGCAACCAGATTCCTAAACCTTGATGCCAAGTTAGCCGGAGAAAAACGATTGCTCCAGTTAAATGAGCTAGAGGAATTTAGACTCAATGCTTTCGAAAATGCAAAGATTTACAAAGAGAAAGCGAAAAGATGGCATGATAAGAAATTGTCATCCAGAGTCTTTGAGCCGGGGCAGAAAGTCCTGCTATTTAATTCTAGGCTCAAATTATTCCCCGGAAAATTAAAATCCCGGTGGAGAGGTCCATATGTCATTACAAACGTATCACCATATGGATACATAGAGCTTCAGGATAATGACTCTAACAAAAAGTTCATTGTTAATGGACAAAGAGTCAAACATTATCTTGAAGGCAATTTTGAGCAAGAATGCTCAAAACTGAGACTTGATTAAAACTCAGTAATAGTCCAGCTAATGACATTAAAGAAGCGCTTGCTGGAAGGCAACCCAGCCAATCACAAAATTTAATTTTATTCGTATTAATTAATTAATTGATTTTTTTTCAGGTATATGTCAAAGTATCTTCAAGGTAAAATAGCAATTGGTTGGATTCACAGAGTTATAAAGAAAATTGGAAGCTCACTGGCGTGAAAAAGCCAGTAAGAAACATTTTGGGCGTTGAACGCCCAAAAGAAGCACCCACTGGGCGTTCAACGCCAGTAAGGGTAGCCTTCTGGGCGTTAAACGCCAGAAAGGAGCATCTTCTGGGCGTTAAACGCCAGAAAGAAGCACCTTCTGGGCGTTTAACGCCAGATTGACAGCATCCTGGGCGTTTAGAAAAACGCCCAGTAACAAAGGACTTCCTGGCGTTCAACGCCAGAAAGATGCATCAGCTGGGCGTTGAACGCCCAGGAAAAGCAACATTTGGGCGTTAAACGCCCAAACCATGCAGCAGTTGGGCGTTTAATGCCAGGATGGTGGGAGGAGGTACAAATTCATTTTTAATCCTAATTTTTCTAAATTTTTATGTTTCAATTCTTACTTTCTTACATAAACATGTTCCAAATTGTCATCCATCATATCAAGTTAGTTTTCCAAAAACCCTTATTTCTAAAATCCCTTTTTCAAAAATATCAAATGTATCTTAATTCATAAACACAAATCTTTTTCCAATCCAATTCTTTTTCAAATATTTTTAATTTCTTCTCATATCTTTTTCAACTCATCTTATCTTTTTTCAAAAATGCCTTTCCTTCTACTCCTCTCCTTTCCTTTTTTTTGCTTGAGGACAAGCAAACCTCTAAGTTTGGTGTGATTTGCCATGATCACTGAGCTAAAACTCATTAAGATCATGGCACCTAAGAGAACAGGAAGAGCAAGGATGTGAACTTAAGGGAGCTGAAGCGTCAGAAATTAATTCTTGAAGGCACCCCACAGACTAGAGGAACATCCACTTCCCAAAATACAGGTTGTTAAGTTCTAATTCCAGCTTTAACTCTGTGATAGTATTATTATAGGATTTTACCTTAGAAGTTATATAGAAGTAGTAGTAATTAGCATATCTTTTTTGACTTTATTTCCAATTAAGCTATAATTTATTTTTCTCATCATCATCAGGCATGAATAAAGTAGTAGATTTTTTTTAGAATAAAGAAGTAATCTATATTTTTCGAGTTCTTAATAATAAAAATTATAATTAATTATGTGTGGTGGCAATACTTTTTGTTCTCTGAATGAATGCTTGAACAGTGCATAACTTGTACTTTGAATTTGATGAATATTGGCTCCTGAAAGAATGAGGAACACGAAAAATATTATTGATGATCTGAAAAATCATGAAATTGATTCTTGAAGCAAGAAAAAGCAGTCTCAAAAAAAAAAAAAAAAGAAGGAGCAATAGAAGAAGCCACGAGCCCTTAAAACCAAAAGGCAAGGGTAAAAAGGATCCAAGGCTTTGAGCATCAATGGATAGGAGGGCCCAAGGAAATAAAATCCAGGCCTAAGCGGCTAAATCAAGCTGTCCCTAACCATGTGCTTGGGGCATGCAGGTCCAAGTGAAAAGCTTGAGACTGAGTGGTTAAAGTCGTGATCCAAAGCAAAAGAGTGTGCTTAAGAACTCTGGACACCTCTAATTGGGGACTCTAGCAAAGCTGAGTCACAATCTGAAAAAGTTCACCCAATTATGTGTCTGTGGCATTTATGTATCCGGTGGTAATACTGGAAAACAAAATGCTTAGGGCCACGGCCAAGACTCATAAAGTAGCTGTGTTCAAGAATCAACATACTACACTAGGAGAATCAATAATACTATCTGAATTCTGAGTTCCTATGGATGCCAATCATTCTGAAATTCAAGGGATAGAGGGAGATGCCAAAACTGTTCAGAAACAAAAAGCTACAAGCCCCGCTCATCTAAAAGAATCTGAGCTTCATTTAAAACTCTAAAATATTATTACTTCTTAATTTCTGTTAAAACCTATTTTATTTATCTAGTTGCTTGAGGACAAGCAACAGTTTAAGTTTGGTGTTGTGATGAGCGGATATTTTATACGCTTTTTGGGGGTAATTTCATGTAGATTTTAGTATGTTTTAATTAGTTTTTAATAGAATTTTATTAGTTTTTAAGCAAAAATCATATTTCTGGACTTTACTATGAGTGTGTGTATTTTCATGTAATTTCAGGTATTTTCTGGCTGAAATTGAGGAAGCTGAGCAGAAATCTGACTTAGGCTGAAAAAGGACTGCAGATGCTGTTGGATCCTGACCTCCCTGCACTCGAAATGGATTTTCTGGAGCTACAGGAGTCTAATTGGCGCGCTCTCAACGGCGTTGGAAAGTAGACATCCAGGGCTTTCCAGAAATATATAATAGTCCATACTTTGCGCGATGATAGACGACGTAACTTGGCGTTGAACGCCAAGTTCATGCTGCTGTCTGGAGTTAAACGCCAGAAAAACGTCATGATCCGGAGTTGAACGCCCAAAACACGTCATAACCTGGAGTTTAACGCCAAGAAAGGCCTCTACTCGTGGATAGCTTTAGTCTCAGCCCCAGCACACACCAAGTGGGCCCCAGAAGTGGATTTCTGCACCAATTATCTTAGTTTACTCATATTCTGTAAACCTAGGTTACTAGTTTACTATTTAAACAACTTTTAGAGAATTATTCTGTACCTCATGACATTTTCAGATCTGAATTACATACTTTTGACGGCATGAGTCTCTAAACTCCATTGTTGGGGGTGAGGAGCTCTGCAGCGTCTCGATGAATTAATACAATTCCGTTGTTTTCCATTCAAACACGCTTGTTCTTATCTAAGATGTTTATTCGCGCTTAATTGTGAAGAAGGTGATGATCCGTGACACTCATCACCTTCCTCAATCCATGAACGTGTGCCTGACAACCACCTCCGTTCTACATCAGATTGAATGAATATCTCTTAGATTCCTTAATCAGAATCTTCGTGGTATAAGCCGGATTGATGGTGGCATTCATGAGAATCCGGAAAGTCTAAACCTTGTCTGTGGTATTCCGAGTAGGATTCTGGGATTGAATGACTGTGACGTGCTTCAAACTCCTGAGGGCTGGGCGTTAGTGACAGACGCAAAAGAATCAATGGATTCTATTCCAACCTGATTGAGAACCGATAGATGATTAGCCGTGCTGTGACAGAACATAGGAACGTTTTCACTGAGAGGATGGGAAGTAGCCACTGACAACGGTGACACCCTACATAGAGCTTGTCATGGAAGGAGCCTTGCGTGTATTGAAGGATTTCAAGGAAAAGTTGAAGTCAAAGGACAAAGCATCTCCAAAACTCCAACATATTCCCCAGTACTGCAAAACAAGTAACTCTATTGTTCTCGTTTATCTTTCCAATCAAATCTAATAATTCTAACTTACAATTTTAAACACTTTGACATCCTAACTAAGATTAATAAAATAAACATTGATTGCTTCAAGCCAATAATCTCCGTGGGATCGACCCTTACTCACGTAAGGTATTACTTGGACGACCCAGTGCACTTGCTGGTTAGTTGTGCGAATCACAAATTCGTGCACCAGTCTGTACTCCTTTGGTCCAGCTTGCACAAAGAATTCAGTAAATAATGTTGCTTGTACAGCACAAATGTGATCAAATCCTCCAATTTTCAGCTATGGCACCTTAGATTGGGCCATCCCTCCACTGATATAGTGTCCAGAGTTCTTAGAAGTCACAATATTCCCTTTACTCCCACTAATTCTCTTTGTAATTCTTATTGTTTAGGAAAATCATGTCAGCTTCCCTTTCCAATTTCTAAAACTGTAATCAAAGCTCCTTTAGAGTTGGTGTACACTGATATATGGGGTCCAGCTCCAGTGTCTTCAATAAATGGTTCGAAATACTACTTGCATTTCATTGATGCATTCCCAAATTCACTTGGATTTATCTACTACACAATAGATCTCAATTGCATACAGTCTTTGTTCATTTTAAGACAATGGTTGAACGCCAATTCAATGCAAAAATAAAATCTGTACAATGTGATAATGCAAAAGAATATGTAGCTTTGGCCAAGTACATGCAGATAGAAGGAATTATTCCCAGATTCTCTTGCCCTCATGTGCACCAACAAAATGGAGCCGCTGAACGCAAACACAAATACATTACGACGATGGGATTGACATTATTGGCGGAAGCAGCCTTGCCAATGAAATTTTGGAGTGATGCGTTTGTCACAGCCACTTATCTCATCAACTTGCTCCCAACTCCAGTGCTAAACTATCAGTCACCTTTTGAAAAGCTGATGCAGAAGGTTCCTTCACTTGACATGCTAAAGGTCTTTGGTTGCTTGTGTTATCCACACACCAGACCCTACAACAAACACAAACTTCAATTTCGATCTGAGCCGTGTGTGTATCTTGGACCCGCAATCAACTACAAAGGTTTCAAATGCCTTAATAAAGCTGAGAAGATAATCATTGCAAGAGAAGTTAGGTTTCAGGAAGACACCTTTCCTTACAAGTCTTCTGCCTTTGGCTTCATCAATCCTCCAGCATCACACTCTCAACCAGTAAACTTAACCACACCCTCCATACCAATTCTCACCCTTCCTTCAAATCAAACATCCATACGTACTGATAACACTTTTTCAAACCCATATCACTCTCAACCCACCTCAGCCTCAATCGAATCATCTCACCCTCCACCTAATCCAATACCTCAACCTTTACCCTCGTCCACCTCACATCGACATCAAACATCTAAGCCTCCTACAATTCAAACCCCATAGCCACAGTCACAAAATCAGCATTCCATGATCACTAGGGCCAAGAATGGTATCACCAAACCAAGAGTATTTCAAGCAACTCTTTCTCAAGATCTGGAGCCAAAAACCGCAAGACAAGCACTTGAAATTCCTCATTGGAGACAAGCAATGAATGAGGAGTATGCTGCTTTAATGAGAAACAAAACATGGGTGCTCACTGAACTGC
Source organism: Arachis stenosperma (assembly GCF_014773155.1). Taxonomy (NCBI): domain Eukaryota; kingdom Viridiplantae; phylum Streptophyta; class Magnoliopsida; order Fabales; family Fabaceae; genus Arachis; species Arachis stenosperma. The sequence continues at coordinate 53,477,420 of NC_080383.1, read as the reverse complement.
CAAAGGAAAGATCTGCTGTTGGAAGTCGTTGGATTTTTCGCATAAAGAGAAATCCCGATGGCTCAATTAACAAATATAAAGCGCGTCTCGTAGCCCTGGGATTCAGTCAACGACCAGGCATCGATTTTAAAGAAACCTTCAGTCCCGTAATAAAACCAGCAAGTGTGAGGATCATTTTGACATTGGCACTCTCCAGAGGTTGGGATATAAAGCAGTTAGATGTGAATAACGCGTTCTTAAATGGTGACCTTCATGAACAAGTATACATGACGCAACCTCAAGGATTCCAAATCGGTGGTTCACAGGTGGTGTGCAAGCTTACTCGCTCTCTATATGGACTGAAACAGGCTCCGAGGGCCTGGTTTACCAAGCTGTCCACTGTACTCATTAGTCTCGGATTCCAAGCAACTAGATCAGATGCCTCTCTCTTTGTCAAACAATCCAGTGGTGCAGTGCTCTTTCTCTTGGTATATGTTGACGACATAATCTTCACTAGCTCTTCTTCACAGACCATTTATGATGTCACCCAACAATTAAACAAAGCTTTTGCACTTAAAGACATGGGTCCCCTTCATTTTTTCCTTGGAATTGAAGTAAATCGATTAGAGAATAGTAATTTGGTGCTTACACAGACCAAATATATTAGTGATATCCTGAAAAAGGCTGATATGGAGAATTGTAAAGCTGCTCCCACACCTATGACTACAAATCTAAAACTTACTTCTCAAGATGGTGAGTTGTTTCACAATCCCAGCTTGTATCGATCTATTGTTGGCAGCTTGCAATACCTAACAGTAACTCGACCTGAGTTGTCCTTCCCTGTCAACAAAGTTTGTCAATTTATGCAGGCACCAAGGGATTCTCATTGGAAAGCGGTAAAACGCATTCTAAGATATCTGCAGGGCACAAAATTCTTTGGCTTACACTTGCAGTCATACACTGAACTTAACATCACAGGATACTCTGACTCTGATTGGGCATCGGACATTGAGGATAGGAAGTCTACAGCAGGTTATTATGTTTATATGGGGAAGAACCTGATCTCTTGGAGCTCTAAGAAACAGCAATGCGTATCCAAGTCCAGTACTGAGGCAAAGTATAGAGGCATTGGTGCAGTTGTGGCTGAGTTGCTTTGGGTAAGAAAGCTCTTAGCCGAAATTCATCTTGTCACTCAACCGAAAGTGTATTGTGATAACTTAGGTGCGGTCCAGCTTTCTGCTAATTCAATTTGGCACTCTAGATCGAAGCATTTTGAAGTTGATCTGGCATTTGTGAGGGACCATGTGGCAAAAAGAGATATTCAGGTTCATCATATTCCTGGTGATGCGCAAGTGGCTGACATGATGACTAAGGCTGTTTCATCCACTAAGTTTCATGATTTTTGCAGAAAACTCAGGATTCGAGAAGTTCCAATCCTTCGTTTGAGGGGGGATGAAAGGGTAAATGAATTAGTTAAGTAAGCCTGCCAGCTTGGCAGAGTTAGTTAGGGCAAGTGGAACAGAAACTGTTAGCGTAAGTCAAGCATATATAATCTCTTGTAACAGCTCATTTCACATACTGAAACAGATCATAATCAATCTCTCTCAAAATCTCAAACGCTCTCACCCTCTCTTCTTCTTCATCACCATCTGTTAGCCACTGATACCTTTCAGTTATTTGTGAGACTAATTCTCTAGATATTTTTTTCCATGTGCAAAATCAGTCTGCCTTTGCCAATATTGCCAGCAAACTTTAGGATATATTATGTCTCACTTGGAATATTCAATTTAGCATCATCAGAATGGAGTCAAATGGTGTTGCTGATAAACTGATAAAGAAGGGTGCTTTGAATAAGGATCAATATGTTGAATGTCTGGAGTTTGAATTTGATTTGCAGTCCTGTCTCCTTAATGATTATTTAACCTCTTAGTTTTGTTGTGTTTTTTGTTGTGGTTTCCTTTATTACGCTTTCTTTAGAAACCAAAAAAACAATGTGATGTATTTGAGGTGCTTCAGTAATGGGAGTTAATCATAACTCGTTTTAAAATTATTGATTTTGAACACACAAGTTATGGCCATTGATAATATACGTTGATGTCATGGCATTTTTAGTGATTTTCTCATCTATTTTTAGTAATTTTTTTATGTTTAAATTAAGATTTTTATGTTTGAATTGAAATTTTCATAGTTAATTTCTATATTTGGAATTGCTTTACAATTATTATGTATTCAGAATAAATTTTTAAGAAAGTTAGGTGAATAGAAGCAATCAGAGACGGCACCTAGGGGCAACAAGAAGCCGACGTCTAATTCCAAGGTGGGAGCCCAACGCAAGTACATGATAAAGCAAATTTGGTGTTTGGCGCCAAGAATTAATGTAAGGTTCAGAACTTTTGAAAATTTTATTATGAGCTAATTTTAATTTATGTTATTCAATAAAGACTTTAATTTCAGAAATTATTTTATTAAATGTAATTAAATTAAGTTTTGATAAATTGAGTTTGAATTAAATTAAAATTTTTATCTAATTTTATAATTATTGGATAATTTCTATATTTAAAGTTTAGGCCATGGATTCCTTACTCCTACATTTTTGTAGGAGTTTCATTAACCTGCATCAAAATAATTACAAAATATACCCATTTTTTTGTAAAAATCACTAATTATATTTTGACCCCTCAAATATTGGTTTTTTAACTTTGTTCCTTTTCCTTTCATTCTCACATTAGAAGCATTCAAGCATTAAGAGAAGAGAAGAAAAGGTCTGCTAGGGTTTTCATACAATTTCAATTCATGCATTTCTCTCTTCCTCTTCCTCTTCCTATGCTGCAAATCTCATTAGCATTATCCTCGCCGCCGCAATATGCCTCCGCTGCCACCGCAATCTGCCGCCTCCACGCGCAACTTGCCGCCGCCATGCACAACATGCCACCGCTGCGCACGACGCTGCCTACGCCGCGCAAGACGTTGCCGCCGTCGCGCAAGACGCTTTTCTCCACATGTAACAGATGTGTTGTAATTTATCATTTGTTGTTTTGCTATATTTGCAGTTGGCTTTCAACTTTTTTTCACCTTTGAATATTCAATTTCAACCATTTTGTTAATTTTAATTTTCGGTTTAGGTTGAAGACATACTTGGAGAGCATGCTGATATTTTTGTTGAGCACTATTACACAAAGCAGTATGGTAACTGTGACCTATCTAGCATGAGCAATCCTCATGATGAATTCAAGGAAAAGAATGTTTTGATTGAGAGAAAAGAATCAATAGATCCTTCAGATATCACATCAAAGTACAGCATGTCAATCGAAACATATAAAGATATTCTTGGAGAATGTAGGCGTAAGCTGTTCGAAGTAATGTCAAGGCGGGCAAGGCCACATTTGGATGATAAAGTATCCCCGTGAACATGGTTACTAATTTATTTAAGAATCTTCTATTATGATACTGGTTTCAACTTTTTAGTATGAGTCTCAAGAGACCTATGCTTCTAGGTTATTGTATCTTGGAATGGACTGGCTATCTCATCTTTTTCTAGGGCCTCCAAGATTCTCCTGGGTGAAGCTGAGGGCACTAAGTTCTATTTTCCTGTTGTTGGCATTGAATTAAGTTTCCCCTTATACAGATGTGTCCATATATGTAGTTAGAGAGCCATTGATATTTTAGTTTTGCCCTTTTGCTGAATGACTTTTGGTATTTAAAAAGACAGAAGACTGATCTGTGAGCATCTTGTCTATCTTTTCCTAGTGAATTTGCACTTAAATTATTGAGTTTAATCAAGAATTAATGATATTTTAGCCACTATAGATGCTATTTTGAGTTTTGTGCAATACTATTGATGAGCGGATAATTTATACGCTTTTTGGCATTGTTTTTAGGTAGTTTTTAGTAAGTTTGAGCTACTTTTAGGGATGTTTTCATTAGTTTTTATGTTAAATTCACATTTCTGGACTTTACTATGAGTTTGTGTGTTTTTCTGTGATTTCAGGTAAATTCTGACTGAAATTGAGGGATTTGAGCAAAACTCTGAAAAAGGCTGACAAAAGGACTGCTGATGCTGTTGGAATCTGACCTCCCTGCACTCGAAATGGATTTTCTGGAGCTACAGAACTCTAAATGGCGCGCTCTCAACGGCGTTGGAAAGTAGACATCCAGGGCTTTCCAGCAATATATAATAGTCCATACTTTATTCGAAGAATGACGATGTAACCTGGCGTTAAACGCCAAGTTCATGCTACTGTCTGGAGTTAAACGCCCAAAACACGTCATAACTCAAAGTTCAACTCCAAGAGAAGCCTCAGCTCGTGGATTAATCAAGCTCAGCCCAAACACACACCAAGTGGGCCCCGGAAGTGGATTTATGCATCAATTACTTACTCATGTAAACCCTAGTAGCTAGTCTAGTATATATAGGACATTTATCTATTGTATTAGACATCTTTGGTCTCAGTTTTGTTTTATTCTTCATCCTAAGAGACTATTGATCACGTTTAAGGGGGCTGGCCATTCGGCCATGCCTGAACCTTCTGCTTATGTATTTTCAACGGTGGAGTTTCTGCACACCATAGATTAAGGGTGTGGAGCTCTGCTGTACCTCAAAGATTAATGAAGTTCTATTTTCTTTTATTCAAATCTCTCTTATTCTTATTCCAAGATATTCATTCGCACCCAAGAACATGATGAATCTAATGAGTCAGATAACCCTCATTAGCATTCTCACTTATGAACGCGCGTGATTGACAACCACTTTCGTTCTACATGCAACAAGGCTTGAATGTGTATCTCTTAGATTCCCCAACAGAATCTTCGTGGTATAAGCTAGATAGATGGCGGCATTCATGAGGATCCGGAAAGTCCAACCTTGTCTGTGGTGTTCCGAGTAGGATCCTGGGAATCCGGAAAGTCTCACCTTGTCTGTGGTATTCCGAGTAGGATTCCGGTAATGAATGACTGTGACGTGCTTCAAACTTGTAACCTGCTGGGCGTTAGTGACAAGCGCAAAAGAATCAAGGGATTCTATTCCAGTAGGAGCGGGAACCAACCGGTGATTGGCCGTACTGTGACAGAGTGCGTGAGCATTAGCTTTCACTGCGAGGATGGGATGTAGCCATCAGCCATGGGTGATGCCTCCAGACTGGTTAGCTGTGCGAGTGACAGCCGCATAGGATATTTCCCCGAGAGGAATGAAAGTAGCCACAGCTGATGGTGAACCCCTATACAAAGCTTGCCATGGAAAGGAGTAAGAAGGATTGAGTAGAAGCAATGGGATGGCAGGCGTCCTTGAGCCATGCTGCATCTTCATGCACTTATCTGAAATTCCTACCAATGAATCTGCATAAGTATTTTTATCCCTTTTATTATTCCTTTTTATTTACAATCCAATAATCACAATTACCTTTTTTTTTATCTGCCTAACTGAGATTTGCAAGGTGACCATAGCTTGCTTCATACCAACAATCTCTGTGGATTCGACCCTTACTCACGTAAGGTTATTACTTGGACGACCCAGTACACTTGCTGGCTAGTTGAACGGAGTTGTGACTTCAAATAAGGACAATTATTGAATAAAGTCATACAAAGACAAACAACTTGAAAAGAGCAGTGATCACAATTTCGTCCACCAAGTTTTTGGCGCCGTTGCCGGGGATTGTTCGAGTATGGACAACTGACGGTTCATCTTGTTGCTCAGATTAGATACTTTTCTTTTCAAAAATCTTTTTCAAAATTTTTCTTTTATTTTTCGTTTTTCTAACTTTATTTTCGAAAATAACTAATAAAAATCCAAAAAAAATTAGAAAATAATAAAAATCAAAAATATTTTGTGTTTCTTGTTTGAGTCTTGAGTCAATTTTTAAGTTTGGTGTCAATTGCATGCTTTTAAAATTTTTCTTGCATTTTTTCGAAAATCTCATGCATTCATAGTGTTCTTCATGATCTTCAAGTTGTTCTTGATAAGTCCTCTTGTTTGATCTTGATGATTTCTTGTTTTGTGTTGTTTGTTGTTTTTCATGTGCATTTTTGCATTCATATTTTCCATGCATTAAAGATTTCTAAGTTTGGTGTCTTGCATGTTTTCTTTGCATCAAAAATTTTTCAAATTTATGTTCTTGATGTTCATCATGATCTTCAAAGTGTTCTTGGTGTTCATCTTGACATTCATAGCATTCTTGCATGCATTCATAGTTTTGATCTAAAAATTTCATGCATAAAATATTTTTGTTGTTTTTCTCTCTCATAATTAAAATTTCAAAAATCAAAAAAATATCTTTTCCTTATTTCCCTCCAAAATTTCGAAATTTTGGGATTGACTTGGTCAAAAATTTTCAAAATTAGTTGTTTCTTACAAGTCAAGTCAAAATTTCAATTTTAAAAATCTTATCTTTTCAAAATCTTTTTCTTATCTTTATATGTAATTTTCGAAAATTCACTAATAATTAATGTGATTGGTTCAAAAAAAATTTGAAGTTTGTTACTTTCTTGTTAAGAAAGGTTCAATCTTTAAGTTCTAGAATCTTATCTTGTAGTTTCTTGTTAGTGAAGTAAATAATTTCAAAATTTTTAAATTAAATCTTTTTATCTTTTATTTTATCTTTTCCAAAAATTTTATCTTTTTCAAAATTTGATTTCAAAATATCTTATCTAACTTACTATCTTCTTATCTTTTTCAATTTTGATTTCAAATCTTTTTCAATCAACTAACTAACTTTTTGTTTGTTTCTTATCTTTTTCAAAACCACCTAACTACTTTTACCTCCTCTATTTTTCGAAAATATCTCTCTTTTTCAAAAATTCTTTTTAATTAATTAATTGTTTCATGTTTTAATTTTAACTTATCTCTAGTTTTCGAAAAATACTAACTCCTTTTTCAAAATTATTTTCGAAATTTCTCCTCTCTCTCTTCTTATTCTATTTAATTATTTAATTACTAACACTTCTCTTCACCTCCCTTCATCTAAAAAAATCCGAATCCATCCTTCTTCTTTCTTATACCCCTTCTTTTTCTACTAACATAAAGGAATCTCTATACTGTGACATAGAGGATCCCTTTTTCTTTTCTTGTTTTCTTCTCTTTCATATGAGCAGGAATAAGGATAAAGGCACTCTTGTTGAAATTGATCCAGAACCTGAAAGGACTCTGAAGAGAAAATTAAAAGAAGCTAAATTACAACAATCCAGAAGAACCCTTCTTGAAATTTTCGAACAAGAGAAAGAGATGGCAGAGGAGAATAATAATAATAATAATGCAAGGAGAATGCTTGGTGACTTCACAAAGCCAACGTCCAAGTTTGATGGAAGAAGCATCTCCATTCCTGCCATTGGAGCCAATAACTTTGAGCTTAAGCCTCAACTAGTTGCTTTAATGCAACAAAACTGCAAGTTTTATGGACTTCCATCTGAAGATCTTTATCAGTTTTTAACTGAATTCTTGCAGATCTGTGAGACTGTAAAAACGAATGGAGTTGATCCTGAAGTCTACAGACTCATGCTTTTCCCTTTTGCTGTAAGAGACAGAGCTAGAGTATGGTTGGATTCACAACCCAAGGATAGCCTGGACTCATGGGATAAGCTTGTCACTGCATTCTTGGATAAATTCTTTCCTCCTCAAAAGCTGAGCAAGCTAAGAGTGGATGTTCAAACCTTCAAACAAAAAGATGGTGAATCCCTCTATGAAGCTTGGGAAAGATACAAGCAGCTGACCAAAAGGTGTCCATCTGACATGTTTTCAGAATGGACCATATTGGATATATTCTATTATGGTCTCTCTGAATTTTCGAAAATGTCATTGGATCATTCTGCAGGTGGATCTATTCACCTGAAGAAAACGCCTGGAGAGGCTCAAGAACTCATTGACATGGTTGCAAACAACCAGTTCATGTATACTTCTGAGAGGAATTCCGTGAACAATGGGATACCTCAGAAGAAAGGAGTTCTTGAAATTGATGCTCTAAATGCCATATTGGCTCAGAACAAAGTGTTGACTCAACAGGTCAACATGATCTCTCAAAATCTGAATGGATTGCAACATGCATCCAACAGTACTAGAGAGGCAGCTTCTGAAGAAGCTTATGATCCTGAGAACCCTGCCATGGCAGAGGTTAATTACTTAGGTGAACCTTATGGAAACACCTATAACTCATCATGGAGAAATCATCCAAATTTCTCCTGGAAGGATCAACAAAAACCTCAACAAGGTTTTAACAATGGTGGACATACTAGGCTGGCCAATAGCAAGCCATATCCATCATCTTCTCAGCAACAGACAGAGAATTCTGAACAAAACAATTCTAATTTAGCCAATATAGTCTCTGATCTGTCAAAGGCCACTTTCAGTTTCATGAATGAAACAAGATCCTCCATTAGAAATCTGGAGGCACAAGTAGGCCAGCTGAGTAAGAAAGTCATTGAAACTCCTCCCAGTATTCTTCCAAGCAATACAGAAGAGAATCCAAAAGGAGAATTGATGAGCGGATATTTTGTACGCTTTTTGGGAGTAATTTCATGTAGATTTTAGCATGTTTCAGTTAGTTTTTAGTAGAATAATATTAGTTTTTAGGCAAAAATCATATTTCTAGACTTTACTATGAGTGTGTGTATTTTTCTGTGATTTCAGGTATTTTCTGGCTGAAATTGAGGGAGTTGAGCAAAATCTGACTTAGGCTGAAAAAGGACTGCTGATGCTATTGGATCCTGACCTCCCTGCACTCGAAATGGATTTTCTGGAGCTACAGGAGTCCAATTGGCGCGCTCTCAACGGCGTTGGAAAGTAGACATCCAGGGCTTTCCAGCAATATATAATAGTCCATACTTTGCGCAAAGATAGACGACGTAACTTGGCGTTGAACGCCAAGTACATGCTGCTGTCTGGAGTTAAACGCCAGAAAAACGTCATGATCCGGAGTTGAACGCCCAAAACACGTCATAACCTGGAGTTTAACGCCAAGAAAGGTCTTTACACGTGGAAAGCTTTAGTCTCAGCCCCAGCACACACCAAGTGGGCCCCAGAAGTGGATTTCTGCACCAATTATCTTAGTTTATTCATTTTCTGTAAACCTAGGTTACTAGTTTACTATTTAAACAACTTTTACAGACTTATCTTGTACCTCATGACATTTTTCAGATCTGAATTACATACTTTGTGACGGCATGAGTCTCTAAACTCCATTGTTGGGGGTGAGGAGCCCTGTAGCGTCTCGATGATTTAATACAATTCCTTTGTTTTCCATTCAAACACGCTTGTTCTTATCTAAGATGTTTATTCGTGCTTAATTGTGAAGAAGGTGATGATCCGTGACACTCATCACCTTCCTCAATCCATGAACGTGTGCCTGACAACCACCTCCGTTCTACATCAGACTGAATGAATATCTCTTAGATTCCCCAACAGAATCTTCGTGGTATAAGCTGGATAGATGGCGGCATTCATGAGAATCCGGAAAGTCTAAACCTTGTCTGTGGTATTCCGAGTAGGATTTCGGGATTGAATGACTGTGACGTGCTTCAAACTCCTGAGGGATGGGCGTTAGTGACAGACGCAAAAGAATCAAGGGATTCTATTCCAACCTGATTGAGAACCGACAGATGATTAGCCGTGCTGTGACAGAGCATAGGAACGTTTTCACTGAGAGGATGGGAGGTAGCCATTGACAACGGTGACACCCTACAGAGAGCTTGCCATGGAAGGAACCTGCGTGTGAGAAGAGGATTTCAAGGAAGAGTTGAGGTCAAAGGACAAAGCATCTCCAAAACTCCAACATATTCCACAATCCTTTATAAACAAGTAACTCTATTATTCCCTATTATTTTAACTTACAATTTTAAGTAGTTTGTAGTTTGGCTTTTTACAAGTAAATCCACATAACTTCATTAGCCTCCTGACTAAGATCAATAAAATAACATTGATTGCTTCAAACCAATAATCTCCGTGGGATCGACCCTTACTCACGTAAGGTATTACTTGGACGACCCAGTGCACTTGCTGGTTAGTTGAACGGAGTTGTGAAAAGAAAGTAATCAGTTAGTTGAATTAGTTCTTTTTGGCACATGCCAAGGAGCCACTAATTAAGGATCACAATTTCGTCCACCAAGTTTTTGGCGCCGTTGCCGGGGATTATTGAGTTTGGACAATTGAAGGCTTATTTTATTCTTAGATTAGGAATAATTTATTTTATTTTTATTCTTGTTTTTATTGTTATAGAGTCATTAAATCTTGATAGGATAGTTTCTTTTCAAAAATTTCTTTTCAAAATTTATTATTTTTCTTTTAATTAATTGCTAATTTTCGTGAGTTTTAGTGTCTTGTTCTAAGTTTGGTGTCAATTGCATATCTCATATTTTTCTTTAAAATTTTCGACTTGTGATCTTTGTTCTTCATTAATCTTCAAGTTGTTCTTGCTTATTTTTCTTGTTTGATCTTGAGTTTTTCTTGCTTTGTGTCTTTTCTTGTTTCACTTGTGTTCCGTTTAAAGCACTAATTGGAATATCTGCATCAAGTGTCATATTTATTCCCAATTGGCTAAAGCATTGGTTTATATTCTTGATGAGGGAGCACCAGTACTTTTGAAAATCTTTTTCAGAAATAATTTTTCTTGGATTGAATCTTGTGCCAAACTCTAAGTTTGGTGTTTTCTTGTTAATCTTTTTTATAATTTTCGAAAACTTGTCTTGATTTTCTAAAAATTTAAGTTTGGTGTTCTTCTTGTGTTCTTGGTGTTCTTGTGAATCTTCAAAGTGTTCTTGAGTTTTTCTTGTGTCTTGATCTTAAAATTTTTTAAGTTTGGTGTTCCTTGGTGTTTTCCCTCCAAAAATTTTCGAAAATAAGGAGCATTAGATCTAAAAATTTTAAGTCTTGTGTCTTTTGTGTGTTTTTCTCTTTCATCATAAAATTCAAAATTCAAAAAAAAAAAATTTATTTTCTAACTATTTTTAAAACTACTTTTTCGAAAATTTTACATTAAAAATTCAATTTTCAATTTCAAAATATTTCCACTTTCTTTTATTTATTTCGTTTTTATTTTATTTTAAAAAAAATAATAATTTTCTTTCACAAAATATCTTCAAAATATTTTTATATCTATATCCCATTTTTTTGTTATTCCATTACTATAAAATAAATAATTCTCAACATATAAATTCTCAACTTGTATTCCATTATGGAAGTAAGTATGAATGAACAGTCCAAGAGGACTCTGGGGTCATATGCCAACCCCACTACTGCTTCATATGGGAGTAGTATCTGTATACCCTCCATTGGAGTTAGTAGCTTTGAGCTGAATCCTCAGCTCATTATCATGGTGCAGCAAAACTGCCAGTATTCTGATCTTCCACATGAAGAACCTACAGAGTTTCTGGCACAATTTCTGCAAATTGCTGATACAGTACATGATAAGGAAGTGGATCAGGATGTCTACAGATTACTACTGTTTCCATTTGCTGTAAAAGATCAAGCTAAGAGGTGGTTAAATAACCAACCTAAAAACAGCATAAAAACATGGAAACAGCTGTCAGAAAAATTCCTGAATCACTATTTCCCTCCCAAACGAATGACACAGCTAAGGCTAAACATTCAAGGCTTCAAACAAGGAGATAATGAATCCCTTTATGATGCTTGGGAGAGGTACAGAGAGATGCTAAGAAAATGCCCTCTGAAATGTTTTCAGAATGGGTGCAATTAGACATCTTCTACTATGGGCTTACAGAAAAAGCTCAGATTTCTCTAGACCACTCAGCTGGTGGATCTATACACATGAGAAAAACAATTGAAGAAGCTCAAGAGCTTATTGATACGGTTGCCAGAAATCAGCATCTGTACCTAAACAGTGAATCCTCCATGAAAGAAGAAGCTAAAACAGTAACTGCAGAACTCAGTCCAGTGGATCAGGCTAATGAATTCAATCAGCAATTAGATTTTCTAACTCAGCAGCTAGCCAAATTCAAGAAAATATTACAGGAAACAAGAATGGCTAACAGGAACATGGAAGTACAATTAAAGCAGACAGAAAAGCAACTGTCAAAACAAATAACAGAAGAATGCCAAGCAGTTCAATTAAGAAGTGGGAAAACATTAAATACCTCACTTCAAAGTAGCAGGAAACCAAGAAATGAACAGGTGGATACTCAAAATCCCTCTGAGGATAATCAGAGCCCAGAGAGGAATAAAGCTGGCGCTGAACGCCCAGACCATGCTCATTCCTGGCGTTCAACGCCAGAAACAAGCATGGATCTGGCGTTGAACCCCCAAAGGGAGCATGGTTCTGGCGTTCAAACGCCAGTAACAAACAAGGAAGTGGCGTCTAACACCACTCCAGCTCCCACCACTGGCATTCAAATACCAGTGGGGAATCAGTCACATACAAGTGCTGATAACAACCCTTCTAAAAAGGCTTCCCAACCCACTTCTGTAGGTAATAAACCTGCAGCAACTAAGGTTGAGGAATACAAAGCCAAAATGCCTTATCCTCAAAAACTCCGCCAAGCGGAACAGGATAAGCAATTTGCCCGCTTTGCAGACTATCTCAGGACTCTTGAAATAAAGATTCCGTTTGCAGAAGCACTTGAGCAAATACCTTCTTATGCTAAGTTCATGAAAGAAATCTTAAGCCATAAGAAGGATTGGAGGGAAACTGAAAAAGTCTACCTCACTGAAGAATGCAGTGCAGTCATTCTGAAAAGCTTACCTGAGAAGCTTAAAGATCCTGGGAGCTTTATGATACCATGCACATTAGAGGGTAATTGTACCAAGCAAGCTTTATGTGATCTTGGGGCAAGTATCAACCTAATACCTGCATCTACCATCAGAAAGCTTGGTTTAACTGAAGAAATTAAACCAACCAGGATATGTCTTCAACTTGCTGATGGCTCCATTAAGTACCCATCAGGCGTGATTGAAGACATGATTGTCAAGGTTGGGCCATTCGCCTTTCCTACTGACTTTGTGGTGCTGGAAATGGAGGAGCACAAGAGTGCAACTCTCATTCTAGGAAGACCTTTCCTAGCAACTGGCCGAACCCTCATTGATGTCCAAAAAGGGGAAGTAACCTTGAGAGTCAATGAGGAGGAGTTCAAGTTGAATGTTGTCAAAGCAATGCAACATCCAGACACCCCAAATGACTGCATGAGTGTTGATATTATTGATTCTCTGGTAAGAGAGGTCAATATGGCTGAGAGTTTGGAATCAGAGCTAGAGGACATCTTTAAAGATGTTCAGCCTGATTTGGAGGAGTCAGAGAAGATAATAGAACCTCTGAAAATCCCTCAAGAAGAGGAGAAACCTCCAAAACCCGAACTCAAACCATTACCACCATCCCTGAAATATGCATTTCTGGGAGAAGGTGATACCTTTCCTGTAATTATAAGCTCTACCTTAGAGCCACAGGAAGAGGAAGCACTAATTCAAGTGCTAAGGACGCACAAGACAGCTCTTGGGTGGTCCATTAGTGATCTTAAGGGCATTAGCCCAGCCAGATGCATGCACAAAATCTTGCTGGAGGATGACGCCAAGCCAGTGGTTCAACCACAAAGGCGGCTGAATCCAGCTATGAAAGAAGTGGTGCAGAAAGAGGTCACTAAATTACTAGAGGCTAGGATTATTTATCCTATTTCTGACAGCCCCTGGGTGAGCCCTGTCCAAGTTGTCCCAAAGAAAGGAGGCATGACAGTGGTTCATAATGAAAAAAATGAACTGGTTCCTACAAGAACAGTTACAGGGTGGCGTATGTGCATTGATTATAGAAGGCTCAATACAGCCACCAGAAAGGATCATTTCCTTTACCATTCATAGACCAGATGCTAGAAAGACTAGCAGGTCATGAATACTACTGCTTCCTGGATGGATATTCAGGTTATAATCAAATTGCAGTAGATCCCCAGGATCAGGAGAAAACGGCATTTACATGCCCATCTGGAGTATTTGCATACAGAAGGATGCCATTTGGCCTGTGCAATGCACCTGCAACCTTTCAGAGGTGCATGCTCTCCATTTTCTCTGATATGGTGGAAAAATTTCTGGAAGTCTTCATGGATGACTTTTCAGTATTTGGAGACTCATTCAGCTCCTGCCTTAACCATTTAGCACTTGTTCTGAAAAGATGCCAAGAGACCAACCTGGTATTAAACTGGGAAAAATGTCACTTTATGGTGACTGAAGGAATTGTCCTTGGGCACAAAATTTCGAACAAGGGAATAGAGGTGGACCAAGCTAAGGTAGAGGTAATTGAAAAATTGCCACCACCTGCTAATGTTAAGGCAATCAGAAGCTTTCTGGGGCATGCAGGATTCTATAGGAGGTTTATAAAGGATTTTTCAAAAATCACCAAACCTCTGAGCAACCTGCTAGCTGCTGACACGCCATTTATCTTTGATAAAGAGTGTCTGCAGGCAATTGAGACCCTGAAAGCTAAATTGGTCTCAGCACCAATCATCTCTGCACCAGACTGGACATCACCATTTGAATTAATGTGTGATGCCAGTGACCATGCCATTGGTGCAGTATTGGGAAAAAGGCATAACAAGCTTCTGCACGTCATTTACTATGCCAGCCGTGTTCTAAATGATGCGCAGAAGAATTACACAACTACAGAAAAAGAACTACTTGCAGTAGTTTACGCCATTGATAAGTTCAGATCCTATTTAGTAGGATCAAAGGTGATTGTGTACACTGATCATGCTGCTCTTAAATATCTACTCACAAAGCAGGATTCAAAACCCAGACTTATAAGATGGGTGTTGCTTCTGCAAGAGTTTGATATAGAAATAAGAGACAGAAAAGGGACAGAGAATCAGGTAGCAGACCACCTGTCCCGAATAGAACCAGTAGAAGGGGCGTCCCTCCCTCTCACTGAGATCTCTGAAACCTTTCCAGATGAGCAACTCTTTGCCATCCAGGAAGTGCCATGGTTTGCAGACATTGCAAACTACAAGGCAGTGAGATTCATACCCAAAGAGTACAGTAGGGTGCAGTCAAAGAAATTAATCACAGATGCAAAGTACTATCTTTGGAATGAACCATATCTCTTCAAGAGATGTGCAGACGGAGTAATCCGTAGATGTGTGCCTAAAGAAGAAGCACAGAAGATCCTTTGGCATTGCCATGGATCACAGTATGGAGGACATTTTGGAAGTGAGCGAACAGCCACAAGAGTCCTCCAAAGTGGCTTCTACTGGCCGACTCTCTATAAAGATTCCCGTGCATTTGTGCTTAATTGTGACAGTTGCCAAAGATCAGGCAACTTACCTCACAGTTATGCCATGCCTCAACAAGGAATCTTGGAGATTGAGTTGTTTGATGTATGGGGTATTGACTTCATGGGACCTTTCCCACCATCATACTCAAACACTTATATTCTGGTGGCAGTGTATTATGTATCCAAATGGGTGGAGGCTATTGCAACACCCACTAATGACACTAAAATAGTGTTAAAATTCCTTCAGAAACACATCTTCAGCAGATTTGGTATCCCTAGAGTGTTAATTAGTGATGGGGGCACTCATTTCTGCAATAAACAGCTTTATGCTGCTCTGGTTCGTTATGGAGTTAGCCACAGGGTAGCTACTCCATATCATCCACAAACTAATGGGCAAGCTGAAGTCTCAAATAGAGAGCTCAAAAGAATCCTGGAACGGACTGTAATTAACCGTAGAAAGGATTGGGCAAGAAGCTTGGATGATGCTCTGTGGGCATACAGAACAGCATTCAAGACCCCTATAGGGACCTCTCCATACCAGCTTGTGTATGGAAAGGCATGTCACTTGCCAGTGGAACTGGAACACAAGGCCTATTGGGCAACCAGATTCCTAAACCTTGATGCCAAATTAGCTGGAGAAAAACGATTGCTTCAGTTAAATGAGCTAGAGGAATTTAGACTCAATGCTTTCGAGAGTGCAAAAATTTACAAAGAGAAAGTAAAAAGATGGCATGATAAGAAATTGTCATCCAGAGTCTTTGAGCCAGGGCAGAAAGTTCTGCTATTTAATTCCAGGCTCAAAATATTCCCCGGGAAATTAAAATCCCGGTGGAGAGGTCCATATGTGATTACAAGTGTATCACCATATGGATACGTAGAGCTTCAGGATAATGAATCCAACAAAAAGTTCATTGTTAATGGACAGAGAATTAAACATTATCTTGAAAGTAACTTCGAGCAAGAATGCTCGAAACTGAGATTTGATTAAAACTCAGTGGTAGTCCAGCTAAAGACAATAAAGAAGCGCTTGCTGGGAGGCAACCCAGCCATTTACAAAGTTTATTTACTAATTAAATAAATTTTCTTTTCTTTACAGGTTTGAGTCCAAGTATCTTCAAAGGTGAAATAGCAATTGGTTGAAGTCACAGAGTTACAGGAAATTTTGGAAGCTCACTGGCGTGAAAAAGCCAGTAAGAAATACTTTGGGCGTTAAACGCCCAAAAGAAGCGCCCACTGGGCGTTTAACGCCAGAAAGGAGCATCTTCTGGGCGTTAAACGCCAGAAAGATGCACCTTCTGGGCGTTTAACGCCAGTCTGCTAGCATCCTGGGCGTTCAGAAAAACGCCCAGTGAAGAAGGACTTTCTGGCGTTCAACGCCAGAAAGAAGCACCAGATGGGCGTTCAACGCCCAGGAGAAGCAACATGTGGGCGTTGAACGCCCAAAACATGCACCATGTGGGCGTTCAACGCCAGGATGGTGGGAGGAGGTACAATTTCGTTTTCAATCCTAATTTTTCTAAATTTTTCTGTTTCAATTCATGAATTGTTGCATAAACATGTTCAAAAGGTCATTCTTCAAAATCAAATTGGTTTTCTAAGAACCCTAATTGCTAAAATCCCTTTTTCAAAAATATCAAATGTATCTTAATTCATAAAACACAAATCTTTTTCCAATCCAATTCTTTTTCAAATATTTTTAATTTCTTCTCATATCTTTTTCAACTCATCTTATCTTTATTTGAAAATGCCTGTACTTCTACTCCTCTCCTTTCCTTTCTTTTGCTTGAGGACAAGCAAACCTTTAAGTTTGGTGTGATTTGCCATGATCACTGAGCTAAAACTCATTAAGATCATGGCACCTAAGAGAACAGGAAGAGCAAGGATGTGAACTTAAGGGAGCTGAAGCATCAGAAATTAATTCTTGAAGGCACCCCACAGACTAGAGGAACATCCACTTCCCAAAATACAGGTTGTTAAGTTCTAATTCCAGCTTTTAACTCTGTGATAGTCTTATTATAGGATTTTACCTTAGAAGTTATAGGAGTAGTAGTAATTAGTATGTCTATTTTGATTTTATTTCCAATTAAGCTATAATTTATTTTTCTCATCATCATCAGGCATAAATAAAGTAGTAGAATTTTTTTAGAATAAAGAAGTAATTTATATTTATGAGTTCTTAGTAATAAAGACTATAATTAATTATATGTGGTGGCAATACTTTTTGTTCTCTGAATGAATGCTTGAACAGTGCATAAATTGTACTTTGAATTTGATGAATATTGGCTCCTGAAAGGATGAGGAACACGAAAAATATTATTGATGATCTGAAAAATCATGAAATTGATTCTTGAAGCAAGAAAAAGCAGTTCAAAAAAAAAAGCCATGAGCACTAGCAAAAAAAAAAAAAAAAAAAGGATCCAAGGCTTTGAGCATCAATGGATAGGAGGGCCCAAGGAAATAAAATCCAAGCCTAAGCGGCTAAATCAAGCTGTCCCTAACCATGTGCTTGTGTCATGAAGGTCCAAGTGAAAAGCTTGAGACTGAGTGGTTAAAGTCGTGATCCAAAGCAAAAGAGTGTGCTTAAGAGCTCTGGACACCACTGACTGGGGACTCTAGCAAAGCTGAGTCACAATCTGAAAAGGTTCACCCAGTTATGTGTCTGTGGCATTTATGTATCCGGTGGTAATACTGGAAGACAAAGTGCTTAGGGCCACGGCCAAGACTCATAAGTAGCTGTGTTCAAGAATCAGCATACTACACTAGGAGAGTCAATAATACTATCGGAATTCTGAGTTCCTAAGGATGCCAATCATTCTGAAATTCAAAAGATACAGGGAGATGCCAAAACTATTCAGAGACAAAAAGCGTCAAGCCCCGCTCATCTAATAAGAATCTGAGCTTCATTTAAAACTCTAAATATATTACTTCTTAATTTCTGTTAGAACCTATTTATTCATCTAGTTGCTTGAGGACAAGCAACAGTTTAAGTTTGGTGTTGTGATGAGCGGATATTTTGTACGCTTTTTGGGAGTAATTTCATGTAGATTTAGCATGTTTCAGTTAGTTTTTAGTAGAATAATATTAGTTTTTAGGCAAAAATCATATTTCGGGACTTTACTATGAGTGTGTGTATTTTTCTGTGATTTCAGGTATTTTCTGGCTGAAATTGAGGGAGTTGAGCAAAAATGACTTAGGCTGAAAAAGGACTGCTGATGCTGTTGGATCCTGACCTCCCTGCACTCGAAATGGATTTCTGGAGCTACAGGAGTCCAATTGGCGCGCTCTCAACGGCGTTGGAAAGTAGACATCCAGGGCTTTCCAGCAATATATAATAGTCCATACTTTGCGCAAAGATAGATGACGTAACTTGGCGTTGAACGCCAAGTACATGCTGCTGTCTGGAGTTAAACGCCAGAAAAACGTCATGATCCGGAGTTGAACGCCCAAAACACATCATAACCTGGAGTTTAACGCCAAGAAAGGTCTTTACACGTGGAAAGCTTTAGTCTCAGCCCCAGCACACACCAAGTGGGCCCCAGAAGTGGATTTCTGCACCAATTATCTTAGTTTATTCATTTTCTGTAAACCTAGGTTACTAGTTTACTATTTAAACAACTTTTACAGACTTATCTTGTACCTCATGACATTTTTCAGATCTGAATTACATACTTTGTGACGGCATGAGTCTCTAAACTCCATTGTTGGGGGTGAGGAGCTCTGCAGCGTCTCGATGATTTAATACAATTCCTTTGTTTTCCATTCAAACACGCTTGTTCTTATCTAAGATGTTTATTCGTGCTTAATTGTGAAGAAGGTGATGATCCGTGACACTCATCACCTTCCTCAATCCATGAACGTGTGCCTGACAACCACCTCCGTTCTACATCAGACTGAATGAATATCTCTTAGATTCCCCAACAGAATCTTCGTGGTATAAGCTGGATAGATGGCGGCATTCATGAGAATCCGGAAAGTCTAAACCTTGTCTGTGGTATTCCGAGTAGGATTCCGGGATTGAATGACTGTGACGTGCTTCAAACTCCTGAGGGATGGGCGTTAGTGACAGACGCAAAAGAATCAAGGGATTCTATTCCAACCTGATTGAGAACCGACAGATGATTAGCCGTGCTGTGACAGAGCATAGGAATGTTTTCACTGAGAGGATGGGAGGTAGCCATTGACAACGGTGACACCCTACAGAGAGCTTGCCATGGAAGGAACCTGCGTGTGAGAAGAGGATTTCAAGGAAGAGTTGAGGTCAAAGGACAAAGCATCTCCAAAACTCCAACATATTCCACAATCCTTTATAAACAAGTAACTCTATTATTCCCTATTATTTTAACTTACAATTTTAAGTAGTTTGTAGTTTGGCTTTTTACAAGTAAATCCACATAACTTCATTAGCCTCCTGACTAAGATCAATAAAATAACATTGATTGCTTCAAACCAATAATCTCTGTGGGATCGACCCTTACTCACGTAAGGTATTACTTGGACGACCCAGTGCACTTGCTGGTTAGTTGAACGGAGTTGTGAAAAGAAAGTAATCAGTTAGTTGAATTAGTTCTTTTTGGCACATGCCAAGGAGCCACTAATTAAGGATCACAATTTCGTCCACCAAGTTTTTGGCGCCGTTGCCGGGGATTATTGAGTTTGGACAATTGAAGGCTTATTTTATTTCTTAGATTAGGAATAATTTATTTTTATTTTTATTCTTGTTTTTATTGTTATAGAGTCATTAAATCTTGATAGGATAGTTTCTTTTCAAAAATTTCTTTTCAAAATTTATTATTTTTCTTTTAATTAATTGCTAATTTTCGTGAGTTTTAGTGTCTTGTTCTAAGTTTGGTGTCAATTGCATATCTCATATTTTTCTTTAAAATTTTCGACTTGTGATCTTTGTTCTTCATTAATCTTCAAGTTGTTCTTGCTTATTTTTCTTGTTTGATCTTGAGTTTTTCTTGCTTTGTGTCTTTTCTTGTTTCACTTGTGTTCCGTTTAAAGCACTAATTGGAATATCTGCATCAAGTGTCATATTTATTCCCAATTGGCTAAAGCATTGGTTTATATTCTTGATGAGGGAGCACCAGTACTTTTGAAAATCTTTTTCAGAAATAATTTTTCTTGGATTGAATCTTGTGCCAAACTCTAAGTTTGGTGTTTTCTTGTTAATCTTTTTTATAATTTTCGAAAACTTGTCTTGATTTTCTAAAAATTTTAAGTTTGGTGTTCTTTCTTGTGTTCTTGGTGTTCTTGTGAATCTTCAAAGTGTTCTTGAGTTTTTCTTGTGTCTTGATCTTAAAATTTTTTAAGTTTGGTGTTCCTTGGTGTTTTCCCTCCAAAAATTTTCGAAAATAAGGAGCATTAGATCTAAAAATTTTAAGTCTTGTGTCTTTTGTGTGTTTTTCTCTTTCATCATAAAATTCAAAATTCAAAAAAAAAAATTTATTTTCTAACTATTTTTAAAACTACTTTTTCGAAAATTTTACATTAAAAATTCAATTTTCAATTTCAAAATATTTCCACTTTCTTTTATTTATTTCGTTTTTATTTTATTTTAAAAAAAAATAATTTTCTTTCACAAATATCTTCAAAATATTTTTATATCTATATCCCATTTTTTTGTTATTCCATTACTATAAAATAAATAATTCTCAACATATAAATTCTCAACTTGTATTCCATTATGGAAGTAAGTATGAATGAACAGTCCAAGAGGACTCTGGGGTCATATGCCAACCCACTACTGCTTCATATGGGAGTAGTATCTGTATACCCTCCATTGGAGTTAGTAGCTTTGAGCTGAATCCTCAGCTCATTATCATGGTGCAGCAAAACTGCCAGTATTCTGATCTTCCACATGAAGAACCTACAGAGTTTCTGGCACAATTTCTGCAAATTGCTGATACAGTACATGATAAGGAAGTGGATCAGGATGTCTACAGATTACTACTGTTTCCATTTGCTGTAAAAGATCAAGCTAAGAGGTGGTTAAATAACCAACCTAAAAACAGCATAAAAACATGGAAACAGCTGTCAGAAAAATTCCTGAATCACTATTTCCCTCCCAAACGAATGACACAGCTAAGGCTAACATTCAAGGCTTCAAACAAGGAGATAATGAATCCCTTTATGATGCTTGGGAGAGGTACAGAGAGATGCTAAGAAAATGCCCCTCTGAAATGTTTTCAGAATGGGTGCAATTAGACATCTTCTACTATGGGCTTACAGAAAAAGCTCAGATTTCTCTAGACCACTCAGCTGGTGGATCTATACACATGAGAAAAACAATTGAAGAAGCTCAAGAGCTTATTGATACGGTTGCCAGAAATCAGCATCTGTACCTAAACAGTGAATCCTCCATGAAAGAAGAAGCTAAAACAGTAACTGCAGAACTCAGTCCAGTGGATCAGGCTAATGAATTCAATCAGCAATTAGATTTTCTAACTCAGCAGCTAGCCAAATTCAAGAAAATATTACAGGAAACAAGAATGGCTAACAGGAACATGGAAGTACAATTAAAGCAGACAGAAAAGCAACTGTCAAAACAAATAACAGAAGAATGCCAAGCAGTTCAATTAAGAAGTGGGAAAACATTAAATACCTCACTTCAAAGTAGCAGGAAACCAAGAAATGAACAGGTGGATACTCAAAATCCCTCTGAGGATAATCAGAGCCCAGAGAGGAATAAAGCTGGCGCTGAACGCCCAGACCATGCTCATTCCTGGCGTTCAACGCCAGAAACAAGCATGGATCTGGCGTTGAACCCCCAAAGGGAGCATGGTTCTGGCGTTCAAACGCCAGTAACAAACAAGGAAGTGGCGTCTAACACCACTCCAGCTCCCACTACTGGCATTCAAATACCAGTGGGGAATCAGTCACATACAAGTGCTGATAACAACCCTTCTAAAAAGGCTTCCCAACCCACTTCTGTAGGTAATAAACCTGCAGCAACTAAGGTTGAGGAATACAAAGCCAAAATGCCTTATCCTCAAAAACTCCGCCAAGCGGAACAGGATAAGCAATTTGCCCGCTTTGCAGACTATCTCAGGACTCTTGAAATAAAGATTCCGTTTGCAGAAGCACTTGAGCAAATACCTTCTTATGCTAAGTTCATGAAAGAAATCTTAAGCCATAAGAAGGATTGGAGGGAAACTGAAAAAGTCTACCTCACTGAAGAATGCAGTGCAGTCATTCTGAAAAGCTTACCTGAGAAGCTTAAAGATCCTGGGAGCTTTATGATACCATGCACATTAGAGGGTAATTGTACCAAGCAAGCTTTATGTGATCTTGGGGCAAGTATCAACCTAATACCTGCATCTACCATCAGAAAGCTTGGTTTAACTGAAGAAATTAAACCAACCAGGATATGTCTTCAACTTGCTGATGGCTCCATTAAGTACCCATCAGGCGTGATTGAAGACATGATTGTCAAGGTTGGGCCATTCGCCTTTCCTACTGACTTTGTGGTGCTGGAAATGGAGGAGCACAAGAGTGCAACTCTCATTCTAGGAAGACCTTTCCTAGCAACTGGCCGAACCCTCATTGATGTCCAAAAAGGGGAAGTAACCTTGAGAGTCAATGAGGAGGAGTTCAAGTGAATGTTGTCAAAGCAATGCAACATCCAGACACCCCAAATGACTGCATGAGTGTTGATATTATTGATTCTCTGGTAAGAGAGGTCAATATGGCTGAGAGTTTGGAATCAGAGCTAGAGGACATCTTTAAAGATGTTCAGCCTGATTTGGAGGAGTCAGAGAAGATAATAGAACCTCTGAAAATCCCTCAAGAAGAGGAGAAACCTCCAAAACCCGAACTCAAACCATTACCACCATCCCTGAAATATGCATTTCTGGGAGAAGGTGATACCTTTCCTGTAATTATAAGCTCTACCTTAGAGCCACAGGAAGAGGAAGCACTAATTCAAGTGCTAAGGACGCACAAGACAGCTCTTGGGTGGTCCATTAGTGATCTTAAGGGCATTAGCCCAGCCAGATGCATGCACAAAATCTTGCTGGAGGATGACGCCAAGCCAGTGGTTCAACCACAAAGGCGGCTGAATCCAGCTATGAAAGAAGTGGTGCAGAAAGAGGTCACTAAATTACTAGAGGCTAGGATTATTATCCTATTTCTGACAGCCCCTGGGTGAGCCCTGTCCAAGTTGTCCCAAAGAAAGGAGGCATGACAGTGGTTCATAATGAAAAAAATGAACTGGTTCCTACAAGAACAGTTACAGGGTGGCGTATGTGCATTGATTATAGAAGGCTCAATACAGCCACCAGAAAGGATCATTTTCCTTTACCATTCATAGACCAGATGCTAGAAAGACTAGCAGGTCATGAATACTACTGCTTCCTGGATGGATATTCAGGTTATAATCAAATTGCAGTAGATCCCCAGGATCAGGAGAAAACGGCATTTACATGCCCATCTGGAGTATTTGCATACAGAAGGATGCCATTTGGCCTGTGCAATGCACCTGCAACCTTTCAGAGGTGCATGCTCTCCATTTTCTCTGATATGGTGGAAAAATTTCTGGAAGTCTTCATGGATGACTTTTCAGTATTTGGAGACTCATTCAGCTCCTGCCTTAACCATTTAGCACTTGTTCTGAAAAGATGCCAAGAGACCAACCTGGTATTAAACTGGGAAAAATGTCACTTTATGGTGACTGAAGGAATTGTCCTTGGGCACAAAATTTCGAACAAGGGAATAGAGGTGGACCAAGCTAAGGTAGAGGTAATTGAAAAATTGCCACCACCTGCTAATGTTAAGGCAATCAGAAGCTTTCTGGGGCATGCAGGATTCTATAGGAGGTTTATAAAGGATTTTTCAAAAATCACCAAACCTCTGAGCAACCTGCTAGCTGCTGACACGCCATTTATCTTTGATAAAGAGTGTCTACAGGCAATTGAGACCCTGAAAGCTAAATTGGTCTCAGCACCAATCATCTCTGCACCAGACTGGACATCACCATTTGAATTAATGTGTGATGCCAGTGACCATGCCATTGGTGCAGTATTGGGAAAAAGGCATAACAAGCTTCTGCACGTCATTTACTATGCCAGTCGTGTTCTAAATGATGCGCAGAAGAATTACACAACTATAGAAAAAGAACTACTTGCAGTAGTTTACGCCATTGATAAGTTCAGATCCTATTTAGTAGGATCAAAGGTGATTGTGTACACTGATCATGCTGCTCTTAAATATCTACTCACAAAGCAGGATTCAAAACCCAGACTTATAAGATGGGTGTTGCTTCTGCAAGAGTTTGATATAGAAATAAGAGACAGAAAAGGGACAAAGAATCAGGTAGCAGACCACCTGTCCCGAATAGAACCAGTAGAAGGGGCGTCCCTCCCTCTCACTGAGATCTCTGAAACCTTTCCAGATGAGCAACTCTTTGCCATCCAGGAAGTGCCATGGTTTGCAGACATTGCAAACTACAAGGCAGTGAGATTCATACCCAAAGAGTACAGTAGGGTGCAGTCAAAGAAATTAATCACAGATGCAAAGTACTATCTTTGGAATGAACCATATCTCTTCAAGAGATGTGCAGCCGGAGTAATCCGTAGATGTGTGCCTAAAGAAGAAGCACAGAAGATCCTTTGGCATTGCCATGGATCACAGTATGGAGGACATTTTGGAAGTGAGCGAACAGCCACAAGAGTCCTCCAAAGTGGCTTCTACTGGCCGACTCTCTATAAAGATTCCCGTGCATTTGTGCTTAATTGTGACAGTTGCCAAAGATCAGGCAACTTACCTCACAGTTATGCCATGCCTCAACAAGGAATCTTGGAGATTGAGTTGTTTGATGTATGGGGTATTGACTTCATGGGACCTTTCCCACCATCATACTCAAACACTTATATTCTGGTGGCAGTGTATTATGTATCCAAATGGGTGGAGGCTATTGCAACACCCACTAATGACACTAAAATAGTGTTAAAATTCCTCCAGAAACACATCTTCAGCAGATTTGGTATCCCTAGAGTGTTAATTAGTGAAGGGGGCACTCATTTCTGCAATAAACAGCTTTATGCTGCTCTGGTTCGTTATGGAGTTAGCCACAGGGTAGCTACTCCATATCATCCACAAACTAATGGGCAAGCTGAAGTCTCAAATAGAGAGCTCAAAAGAATCCTGGAACGGACTGTAATTAACCGTAGAAAGGATTGGGCAAGAAGCTTGGATGATGCTCTGTGGGCATACAGAACAGCATTCAAGACCCCTATAGGGACCTCTCCATACCAGCTTGTGTATGGAAAGGCATGTCACTTGCCAGTGGAACTGGAACACAAGGCCTATTGGGCAACCAGATTCCTAAACCTTGATGCCAAATTAGCTGGAGAAAAATGATTGCTTCAGTTAAATGAGCTAGAGGAATTTAGACTCAAATGCTTTCGAGAGTGCAAAAATTTACAAAGAGAAAGCAAAAAGATGGCATGATAAGAAATTGTCATCCAGAGTCTTTGAGCCAGGGCAGAAAGTTCTGCTATTTAATTCCAGGCTCAAAATATTCCCCGGGAAATTAAAATCCCGGTGGAGAGGTCCATATGTGATTACAAGTGTATCACCATATGGATACGTAGAGCTTCAGGATAATGAATCCAACAAAAAGTTCATTGTTAATGGACAGAGAATTAAACATTATCTTGAAAGTAACTTCGAGCAAGAATGCTCGAAACTGAGATTTGATTAAAACTCAGTGGTAGTCCAGCTAAAGACAATAAAGAAGCGCTTGCTGGGAGGCAACCCAGCCATTTACAAAGTTTATTTACTAATTAAATAAATTTTCTTTTCTTTACAGGTTTGAGTCCAAGTATCTTCAAAGGTGAAATAGCAATTGGTTGAAGTCACAGAGTTACAGGAAATTTTGGAAGCTCACTGGCGTGAAAAAGCCAGTAAGAAATACTTTGGGCGTTAAACGCCCAAAAGAAGCGCCCACTGGGCGTTTAACGCCAGAAAGGAGCATTTTCTGGGCGTTAAACGCCAGAAAGATGCACCTTCTGGGCGTTTAACGCCAGTCTGCTAGCATCCTGGGCGTTCAGAAAAACGCCCAGTGAAGAAGGACTTTCTGGCGTTCAACGCCAGAAAGAAGCACCAGATGGGCGTTCAACGCCCAGGAGAAGCAACATGTGGGCGTTGAACGCCCAAAACATGCACCATGTGGGCGTTCAACGCCAGGATGGTGGGAGGAGGTACAATTTCGTTTTCAATCCTAATTTTTCTAAATTTTTCTGTTTCAATTCATGAATTGTTGCATAAACATGTTTCAAAAGGTCATTCTTCAAAATCAAATTGGTTTTCTAAGAACCCTAATTGCTAAAATCCCTTTTTCAAAAATATCAAATGTATCTTAATTCATAAAACACAAATCTTTTTCCAATCCAATTCTTTTTCAAATATTTTTAATTTCTTCTCATATCTTTTTCAACTCATCTTATCTTTATTTGAAAATGCCTGTACTTCTACTCCTCTCCTTTCCTTTCTTTTGCTTGAGGACAAGCAAACCTTTAAGTTTGGTGTGATTTGCCATGATCACTGAGCTAAAACTCATTAAGATCATGGCACCTAAGAGAACAGGAAGAGCAAGGATGTGAACTTAAGGGAGCTGAAGCATCAGAAATTAATTCTTGAAGGCACCCCACAGACTAGAGGAACATCCACTTCCCAAAATACAGGTTGTTAAGTTCTAATTCCAGCTTTTAACTCTGTGATAGTCTTATTATAGGATTTTACCTTAGAAGTTATATAGGAGTAGTAGTAATTAGTATGTCTATTTTGATTTTATTTCCAATTAAGCTATAATTTATTTTTCTCATCATCATCAGGCATAAATAAAGTAGTAGAATTTTTTTAGAATAAAGAAGTAATTTATATTTATGAGTTCTTAGTAATAAAGACTATAATTAATTATATGTGGTGGCAATACTTTTTGTTCTCTGAATGAATGCTTGAACAGTGCATAAATTGTACTTTGAATTTGATGAATATTGGCTCCTGAAAGGATGAGGAACACGAAAAATATTATTGATGATCTGAAAAATCATGAAATTGATTCTTGAAGCAAGAAAAAGCAGTTCAAAAAAAAAAAGCCATGAGCACTAGCAAAAAAAAAAAAAAAGGATCCAAGGCTTTAAGCATCAATGGATAGGAGGGCCCAAGGAAATAAAATCCAAGCCTAAGCGGCTAAATCAAGCTGTCCCTAACCATGTGCTTGTGTCATGAAGGTCCAAGTGAAAAGCTTGAGACTGAGTGGTTAAAGTCGTGATCCAAAGCAAAAGAGTGTGCTTAAGAGCTTTGGACACCACTGACTGGGGACTCTAGCAAAGCTGAGTCACAATCTGAAAAGGTTCACCCAGTTATGTGTCTGTGGCATTTATGTATCCGGTGGTAATACTGGAAGACAAAGTGCTTAGGGCCACGGCCAAGACTCATAAGTAGCTGTGTTCAAGAATCAGCATACTACACTAGGAGAGTCAATAATACTATCGGAATTCTGAGTTCCTAAGGATGCCAATCATTCTGAAATTCAAAAGATACAGGGAGATGCCAAAACTATTCAGAGACAAAAAGCGTCAAGCCCCGCTCATCTAATAAGAATCTGAGCTTCATTTAAAACTCTAAAATATATATTACTTCTTAATTTCTGTTAGAACCTATTTTATTCATCTAGTTGCTTGAGGACAAGCAACAGTTTAAGTTTGGTGTTGTGATGAGCGGATATTTTGTACGCTTTTTGGGAGTAATTTCATGTAGATTTTAGCATGTTTCAGTTAGTTTTTAGTAGAATAATATTAGTTTTTAGGCAAAAATCATATTTCGGGACTTTACTATGAGTGTGTGTATTTTTCTGTGATTTCAGGTATTTTCTGGCTGAAATTGAGGGAGTTGAGCAAAAATCTGACTTAGGCTGAAAAAGGACTGCTGATGCTGTTGGATCCTGACCTCCCTGCACTCGAAATG
This sequence comes from Arachis stenosperma, assembly GCF_014773155.1. NCBI lineage: Eukaryota > Viridiplantae > Streptophyta > Magnoliopsida > Fabales > Fabaceae > Arachis > Arachis stenosperma. Next base: position 53,449,293 of record NC_080383.1, on the reverse strand, counting down.
GATTTTCTGGAGCTACAGGAGTCCAATTGGCGCGCTCTCAACGGCGTTGGAAAGTAGACATCCAGGGCTTTCCAGCAATATATAATAGTCCATACTTTGCGCAAAGATAGATGACGTAACTTGGCGTTGAACGCCAAGTACATGCTGCTGTCTGGAGTTAAACGCCAGAAAAACGTCATGATCCGGAGTTGAACGCCCAAAACACATCATAACCTGGAGTTTAACGCCAAGAAAGGTCTTTACACGTGGAAAGCTTTAGTCTCAGCCCCAGCACACACCAAGTGGGCCCCAGAAGTGGATTTCTGCACCAATTATCTTAGTTTATTCATTTTCTGTAAACCTAGGTTACTAGTTTACTATTTAAACAACTTTTACAGACTTATTGCCTCATGACATTTTTCAGATCTGAATTACATACTTTGTGACGGCATGAGTCTCTAAACTCCATTGTTGGGGGTGAGGAGCTCTGCAGCGTCTCGATGATTTTAATACAATTCCTTTGTTTTCCATTCAAACACGCTTGTTCTTATCTAAGATGTTTATTCGTGCTTAATTGTGAAAAGGTGATGATCCGTGACACTCATCACCTTCCTCAATCCATGAACGTGTGCCTGACAACCACCTCCGTTCTACATCAGACTGAATGAATATCTCTTAGATTCCCCAACAGAATCTTCGTGGTATAAGCTGGATAGATGGCGGCATTCATGAGAATCCGGAAAGTCTAAACCTTGTCTGTGGTATTCCGAGTAGGATTCCGGGATTGAATGACTGTGACGTGCTTCAAACTCCGAGGGATGGGCGTTAGTGACAGACGCAAAAGAATCAAGGGATTCTATTCCAACCTGATTGAGAACCGACAGATGATTAGCCGTGCTGTGACAGAGCATAGGAACGTTTTCACTGAGAGGATGGGAGGTAGCCATTGACAACGGTGACACCCTACAAGAGCTGCCATGGAAGGAACCTGCGTGTGAGAGGATTTCAAGGAGAGTTGAGGTCAAAGGACAAAGCATCTCCAAAACTCCAACATATTCCACAATCCTTTATAAACAAGTAACTCTATTATTCCCTATTATTTTAACTTACAATTTTAAGTAGTTTGTAGTTTGGCTTTTTACAAGTAAATCCACATAACTTCATTAGCCTCCTAACTAAGATCAATAAAATAACATTGATTGCTTCAAACCAATAATCTCCGTGGGATCGACCCTTACTCACGTAAGGTATTACTTGGACGACCCAGTGCACTTGCTGGTTAGTTGAACGGAGTTGTGAAAAGAAAGTAATCAGTTAGTTGAATTAGTTCTTTTTGGCACATGCCAAAGAGCCACTAATTAAGGATCACAATTTCGTCCACCAAGAATGCAAGGCCATTGACATAGTTAATATGGCCGAATGCACAAGGGAGGAGGAGGACGAAAATCCTAGTGAGGAAGACCTCCTGGGACGTTCCTCAATCAAGAAGGAGTTTCCTATTAAGGATCCTGAGGAATCTGAGGCTCATCTAGAGACCATAGAGATTCCTTTAAATCTCCTTCTGCCATTCATGAGCTCTGAAGAATATTCATCCTCTGAAGAGAATGAAGATGTGACTGGAGAGCAAGTTGCTCAATATTTAGGAGCTATCATGAAGCTGAATGCCAAGCTGTTTGGTAATGAGACTTGGGAAAGTGAACCTCCCTTGCTCATTAGTGAACTAGATACTTGGATTCAGAGAACCCTACAAAAAGAAACAAGATCCTGGCAAGTTCTTAATACCTTGCACCATTGGCACCATGAGCTTTGAAAAAGCTCTATGTGATCTTGGGTCAGGATAAACCTTATGCCACTCTCTGTAATGGAAGCTGGGGATCATTGAGGTACACCTGCTTTGTTCTCATTACAATTGGCAGATAAGTCAGTGAGGCAAGCATATGGAATAGTAGAGGACGTTTAGTAAAGGTGAAGGCCTTTACATCCCTACTGATTTCATAATCCTAGACACTAGGAAGGAAGATGATGAATGCATCATCCTAGGAAGACCTTTCCTAGCCACAGCAGGAGCTGTGATAGATGTCAACAGAGGTGAGTTAGTCCTTCAATTGAATGGGGACTACCTTGTGTTTCAGCACATGGCCATCCCTCTGTGACAAAAGAGAGTAAGCATGAAGAGCTTCTCTCAGTTCAGAGTCAAGAAGAGCCCACAGTCAAACTCTAAGTTTGGTGTTGTGAGCCACAACCAAACTCTAAGTTTGGTGTTCAAACCCCATATCCAAACTCTAAGTTTGGTGTTGGGAATACCACACTTAAGTTGACCTGATCACCTTGTGGTTCCATGAACCCTGTCAAGCTATTGACATTAAAGAAGCGCTTGTTGGGAGGCAACCCAATTTTATTTATCTAATTTTATTTTTTTTTGTTTCTTTGTTATTTTTGTGTTTAATTAGGTACATGATCATGAGGAGTCACGAAAAAAATCAAAAAAATTAAAAACAGAGTCAAAAACAGAAGAAAAAAATTTTTCACCCTGGAAGACGCACGGGCTGGCGTTCAACGCCCAGAAGGTGCATCTGTCTGGCGTTCAACGCCAGAACAGAGCACCATTCTGGCGTTGAACGCCCAAAACAAGCAACAACCTGGCCTTAAACGCCAGGATGGTGCACGAAGAGGACAACCTGGCGCTGAACGCCAGAAACAAGCATGAAACTGGCGTTCAACGCCAGAAACATGCATTACATGGGCGTTGAACGCCCAGAACATGCACCAATGGGCGTTTGAACGCCAGAATGATGCATGAAGGCATGTTACATGCCTATATGGTGAAGGAATGGTATTTCTTTTACACCTCAGGATCTGTGGACCCCACAGGATCACCTCAGGATCTGTGAACCTCACAGGATCCCCACCTACCTCGCCCTCTCTCTCTCCATTCATGGTCATCCCTTCTATTTTTCATTCACCACTCACCCTTTCCCACAAACCCCACTCACCTTTACAATTCTTCTCCTTACCACCCAATCCCACCCATATAGCCGAATCCATCTCCCCTCACTCACCTCCATTTTCTTCTTCTTCTTCTTCTTCTTCTCTTCTTTCTTCTCTTGCTCGAGGGCGAGCAATATTTTAAGTTTGGTGTGGTAAAAGCATAGTTTTTTTTTTGCTTTTCCATTACCATTAATGGCACCTAAGGCCAGAGAAACCTCAAAGGGAAGACAAAAGCTTCCACCTCTGAGTCATGGGAGATGGAAAGACAAAAATATAAGCCGTCATAGCTCAGTGGTAGAACATGTGGCTGCAAATCAAGAGATCCCTGAGATACCTCAGGGAATAAGTTGTCCTCCACACAAATATTGGAAGCAACTAGGGGTAGGAACACGAAAATTACTAGGAATCATTCAACAGAAGCAAGGAAGAGACATAGAGGAGCTCAAAGAGCACCATTGGATCTTCAAGAAGGCGCCACCCTCACTCAGGTGGATTTATTCCTTGTCTTTATTTCTTTCTGTTTTTCGGTTTTTTAATATTGTGTTTATCTATGTTTTGTGTCTTTATTTCATGATCACTAGTATGTAACCATGCCTTAAAGCTATGAATAAAATCCATTACTCCTTCACCTTTCTTAAAAGAAAAAATGTTTTAATTCAAAAGAACAAGAAGTACATAAATTTCGAATTTATTATTGAATTTAGTTTAATTATATTGATGTGGTGACAATACTTTTTGTTTTCTGAATGAATGATTGAACAGTGCATATGTCTTTGGATATTGTTGTTTATGAGTGTTAAAATTGTTGGTTCTTGAAAGAATGATGAACAAAGAGAAATGTTATTGATGATCTAAAAAATTCATGAAATTGATTCTTGAAGCAAGAAAAAGCAGTGAAAAAAAAAAGATGGCTAAAAAGAGTATATAGAAAAAGAAGGAGCAGTAGAAAAAGCCAATAGCCCTTAAAACCAAAAGGCAAGGGTAAAAAGGATCCAAGGCTTTGAGCATCAATGGATAGGAGGGCCCAAGGAAGTAAAATCCAGGCCTAAGCGGCTAAATCAAGCTGTCCCTAACCATATGCTTGTGTCATGAAGGTCCAAGTGAAAAGCTTGAGACTGAGTGGTTAAAGTCGTGATCCAAAGCAAAAGAGTGTGCTTAAGAGCTCTGGACACCACTAACTGGGGACTTTAGCAAAGCTAAGTCACAATCTGAAAAGGTTCACCCAGTTATGTGTCTGTGGCATTTATGTATCTGGTGGTAATACTGGAAGACAAAATGCTTAGGGCCACGGCCAAGACTCAAAAGTGGCTGTGTTCAAGAATCAACATGCTTAACTAAGAAAGTCAATAACACTATCCCAAATTCTAAGTTCCTTAGAGACGCCAATCACTCTGAACTACAAAGGAGAAAGTGAGATGCCAAAACTGTTCAGAAGCAAAAAGCTACAAGTCCCGCTCATGTAATTAAATTAATATTCGGTGATATTTTGGACTTTATAGTATATTCTCTTCTTTTTATCCTATTTGATTTTCAGTTGCTTGGGGACAAGCAACAATTTAAGTTTGGTGTTGTGATGAGCGGATAATTTATACGCTTTTTGGCATTGTTTTTAGGTAGTTTTTAGTAAGTTTGAGCTACCTTTAGGGATGTTTTCATTAGTTTTTATGTTAAATTCACATTTCTGGACTTTACTATGAGTTTGTGTGTTTTTCTGTGATTTCAGGTAAATTCTGACTGAAATTGAGGGATTTGAGCAAAACTCTGAAAAAGGCTGACAAAAGGACTGCTGATGCTGTTGGAATCTGACCTCCCTGCACTCAAAATGGATTTTCTGGAGCTACAGAACTCTAAATGGCGCGCTCTCAACGGCGTTGGAAAGTAGACATCAAGGGCTTTCCAGCAATATATAATAGTCCATACTTTATTCGAAGAATGACGACGTAACTTGGCGTTAAACGCCAAGTTCATGCTACTGTCTGGAGTTAAACGCCCAAAACACGTCATAACTCAAAGTTCAACTCCAAGAGAAGCCTCAGCTCGTGGATTAATCAAGCTCAGCCCAAACACACACCAAGTGGGCCCCGGAAGTGGATTTATGCATCAATTACTTACTCATGTAAACCCTAGTAGCTAGTCTAGTATATATAGGACATTTATCTATTGTATTAGACATCTTTGGTCTCAGTTTTGTTTTATTTCTTCATCCTAAGAGACTATTGATCACGTTTAAGGGGGCTGGCCATTCGGCCATGCCTGAACCTTCTGCTTATGTATTTTCAACGGTGGAGTTTCTGCACACCATAGATTAAGGGTGTGGAGCTCTGCTGTACCTCAAAGATTAATGAAGTTCTATTTTCTTTTATTCAAATCTATCTTATTCTTATTCCAAGATATTCATTCGCACCCAAGAACATGATGAATCTAATGAGTCAGATAACCCTCATTAGCATTCTCACTTATGAACGCGCGTGATTGACAACCACTTTCGTTCTACATGCAACAAGGCTTGAATGTGTATCTCTTAGATTCCCCAACAGAATCTTCGTGGTATAAGCTAGATAGATGGCGGCATTCATGAGGATCCGGAAAGTCCAACCTTGTCTGTGGTGTTCCGAGTAGGATCTTGGGAATCCGGAAAGTCTCACCTTGTCTGTGTATTCCGAGTAGATTCCGGTAATGAATGACTGTGACGTGCTTCAAACTTGTAACCTGCTGGGCGTTAGTGACAAGCGCAAAAGAATCAAGGGATTCTATTCCAGTAGGAGCGGGAACCAACCGGTGATTGGCCGTACTGTGACAGAGTGCGTGAGCATTAGCTTTCACTGCGAGGATGGGATGTAGCCATCAGCCATGGGTGATGCCTCCAGACTGGTTAGCTGTGCGAGTGACAGCCGCATAGGATATTTCCCCGAGAGGAATGAAAGTAGCCACAGCTGATGGTGAACCCCTATACAAAGCTTGCCATGGAAAGGAGTAAGAAGGATTGAGTAGAAGCAATAGCATGGCAGGCGTCCTTGAGCCATGCTGCATCTTCATGCACTTATCTGAAATTCCTACCAATGAATCTGCATAAGTATTTTTATCCCTTTTATTATTCCTTTTTATTTACAATCCAATAATCACAATTACCTTTTTTTTATCTGCCTAACTGAGATTTGCAAGGTGACCATAGCTTGCTTCATACCAACAATCTCTGTGGATTCGACCCTTACTCACGTAAGGTTATTACTTGGACGGCCCAGTACACTTGCTGGCTAGTTGAACGGAGTTGTGACTTCAAATAAGGACAATTATTGAATAAAGTCATATAAAGACAAACAACTTGAAAAGAGCAGTAATCACAATTTCGTCCACCAACTATTTATTTTAGGTAGCATTCGGCTAGATTTGATGGAGTTTCTGCAGCACAAGAATCAAAGGAGATGGCTGCGAGGAGCGACGCGCACGCGTGCCTAACGCGTGCGCGTGATCTGGAAGTATCCATGGCGACGCGTACGCATGACTGACGCGTACGCGTGTATTGAAGATTTGCTCAGCGACGCGTCCGCGTGACTGACGCGTCCTCGTGACTTGCGAAGAAGACCAGCAATACGTACGCGTGATGTGCGCGATCTGCAGAATCTACAGAAATTACTGGCATGGATTTTGGGTCACGTTTTGACTCAGTTTTCAGCCCAGAAAACACAGATTAGAAGCTACAAAATGGACAAAGCAAGTGGTCTCCACCCATCAGCTGAAGACTTGTTAATTAATTCAAATTTAAAGTCAAATCTTATCTTTTAGGAAAAGATGTTATTTTTAGTTTTAGATAATTAGATTTTAAATTTATTAGGATTAGTTATAAATAGAAACTCTGTACATTTAGACACGGTACACATTGTTATCAGAACCCTTATTTTTCTCTGAACCATGAGCAACTAATCCTCCATTGTTAAGGTGAGGAGCTCTGTCTACTTTCATGGATTAATTCGTTTGATCTTTTTAATTTAATTCATGTCTTGATTTATATTTCAATAATTGTTTTCGTTCATTATTTCATGAATATGGGTGGAACGGAAGTATGACCCATGTTCTAATTGAGTTCTCGTAAAACTTAGAAAAGCTCTTTACTTGAACAACAGTTTGAAAACATTTTATACTGAATTTTTAATTGTTTGTATTTAACGGGATACGTGACATATAATTCCCTTATTTTTGGATAATTAGGATTCTTTTGGCATATAAACTAGAAATTGATCATCACCTTCTAATTGGAATTAATTGACCAAGGAATTGGCAATTAATAAATTTTAGAGGAGACTAGGAAGGTCTAAGGAATTAGGGTCTAGTCACATATAGTTTGCCATGAAATTAAATCTTGCATGATTAAATTAATTAGTAATAAAAGTTAATCCGGAAAATAGATAACTCTGAAACCTTAACTGCTTTCTCAATACATTATTCTCAACTTACTTATCTGCCTGTCTTTATGATGAGCGGATAATTTATACGCTTTTTGGCATTGTTTTTAGATAGTTTTTAGTAAGTTCAAGCTACTTTTAGGGATGTTTTCATTAGTTTTTATGTTAAATTCACATTTCTGGACTTTACTATGAGTTTGTGTGTTTTTCTGTGATTTCAGGTAATTTCTGGCTGAAATTGAGGGACTTAAGCAAAACTCTGAAAAAGGCTGACAAAAAGGACTGCTGATGCTGTTGGAATCTAACCTCCCTGCACTCGAAATGGATTTTCTGGAGCTACAGAACTCCAAATGGCGCGCTCTCAACGGCGTTGGAAATTAGATATCCAGGGCTTTCCAGCAATATATAATAGTCCATACTTTATTCGAAGAATGACGACGTAACTTGGCGTTGAACGCCAAGTTCATGCTGCTGTCTGGAGTTAAACGCCAGAAAAACGTCATGATCCGGAGTTGAACGCCCAAAACACGTCATAACTCGGAGTTCAACTCCAAGAGAAGCCTCAGCTCGTGGATTGATCAAGCTCAGCCCAAACATACACCAAGTGGGCCCCGGAAGTGGATTTATGCATCAATTACTTACTCATGTAAACCCTAGGAGCTAGTTTATTATAAATAGGATGATTTACTAATGTATTAGACATCTTTTGACCACTTTAAGTCTTTAATCATTCGGTCACTTGATCATGGAGAGGGCTGGCCATTCGGCCATGCCTGAACCTTTTGCTTATGTATTTTCAACGGTGGAGTTTCTGCACACCATAGATTAAGGGTGTGGAGCTCTGCTGTACCTCAAGTATTAATGCAGTTCTATTTTCTTTTATTCAAATCTCTCTTATTCTTATTCCAAGATATTCATTCGTACCCAAGAACATGATGAATGTGATGAGTAATAACCCTCATCATCATTCTCACCTATGAACGCGTGCCTGACAACCACCTCCGTTCTACATGCAACAGAGCTTGAATGTGTATCTCTTAGATTCCCCAACAGAATCTTCGTGGTATAAGCTAGATAGATGGCGGCATTTATGAGGATCCGAAAAGTCTCACCTTGTCTGTGGTATTCCGAGTAGGATCCTGGGAATCCGGAAAGTCTAACCTTGTCTGTGGTATTCCGAGTAGGATTCCGGTAATGAATGACTGTGACGTGCTTCAGACTTGCAAGTGCTGGGCGTTAGTGACAAAGGCAAAAGAATCAAGGGATTCTATTCCAGTATGAGTAAGAACCAACCAGTGATTAGCCGTGCTGTGACAGAGTGCGTGAGCGTAGTTTTCACTGCGAGGATGGGATGTAGCCATCAACCATGGGTGATGCCTCCAGACGATTAGCCATGCGAGTGACAGCCGCAGAGGACCATTTTCCCGAGAGGATTGAAAGTAGCCACCGCTGATGGTGAACCCCTATACACAGCTTACCATGGAAAGGAGTAAGAAGAATTGAGTTGAAGCAGTAGGAGAGCAGGCGTCCTTGAGCCATACAGCATCTTCATATACTTAACTGAAATTCCTACCAATAAATCTGCATAAGTATTCTATCCCTTTTATTATTTTTTCTTATTATTAATTTTCGAACCCCATAACTGTTTAATCCGCCTAACTGAGATTTACAAGGTGACCATAGCTTGCTTCATACCAACAATCTCTGTGGGATCGACCCTTACTCACGTAAGGTTTATTACTTGGACGACCCAGTACACTTGCTGGTTAGTTGAACGGAGTTGTGAATTCAACTGGTGCCCCTTAGAAGCCTTCATCTCAAAATAATTCGAACATGGATCACAATTTCGTCCACCAAGTTTTTGGCGCCGTTGCCGGGGATTGTTCGAGTATGGACAACTGACGGTTCATCTTGTTGCTCAGATTAGGTAATTTTCTTTTCAAAAACTTTTTCAAAAATTTTTTTCTTTTCTTTTTCGTTTTTCCAAAAATGTTTTTCGAAAAAAAAAATTTTAATAAAAATACAAAAAAAATTAGAAAATCATAAAAATCAAAAATATTTTGTGTTTCTTGTTTGAATCTTGTGTTAATTTTTAAGTTTGGTGTCAATTGCATGCTTTTAAAATTTTTCTTGCAATTTTTCGAAAAATCCTTGTATTCATAGTGTTCTTCATGATCTTCAAGTTGTTCTTGATAAGTCCTCTTGTTTGATCTTGATGATTTCTTGTTTTATGTTGTTTGTTGTTTTTCATGTGCATTTTTGCATTCATATTTTCCATGCATTAAAGATTTCTAAGTTTGGTGTCTTGCATGTTTTCTTTGCATCAAAAAATTTTTCAAAATTATGTTCTTGATGTTTATCATGATCTTCAAAGTGTTCTTGGTGTTCATCTTGACATTCATAGCATTCTTGCATGCATTCATGGTTTTGATCTAAAAACTTCATGCATTGAGTATTTTTGTTGTTTTTCTCTCTCATAATTAAAAATTCAAAAATCAAAAAAATATAATTTCCTTATTTCCCTCCAAAATTTCGAAATTTTGGGTTGACTTGGTCAAAAATTTTCAAAATTAGTTGTTTCTTACAAGTCAAGTCAAAATTTCAATTTTAAAAAGTCTTATATTTTCAAAATCTTTTTCAAAAATCATATCTTTTTCAATTTTTTCTATTTTTCGAAAATTTCAAAAATCTTTTTCAAATCTTTTTCAAAATCTTTTTCTTATCTCTATATGTAATTTTCGAAAATTCACTAATAATTAATGTGATTGGTTCAAAAATTTGAAGTTTGTTACTTTCTTGTTAAGAAAGGTTCAATCTTTAAGTTCTAGAATCTTATCTTGTGGTTTCTTGTTAGTGAAGTAAAATAATTTCAAAATTTTTGAATTAAATTTTTTATCTTTTATTTTATCTTTTTCAAAAATTTTATCTTTTTCAAAAATTTGATTTCAAAATATCTTATCCAACTTTTTATCTTCTTATCTTCTTATCTTTTTCAAATTTGATTTCAAATCTTTTTCAATCAACTAACTAACTTTTTGTTTGTATCTCATCTTTTTCAAAACCACCTAACTACTTTTCCCTCTTCTATTTTCGAAAATATCTCTCTCTTTTTCAAAAATTATTTTTAATTAATTAATTGTTTCATGTTTTAATTTTAATTACATTTTATCTCTAATTTTCGAAAATCACTAACCCTTTTTCAAAAATTATTTTCGAAATTCTCCCTCTCTTTTCTTCTTCTATTTAATTATTTAATTACTAACACTTCTCTTCACCTCTCTTCATCCAAAAATCTGAATCCATCCTTCTTCTTTCTATACCCCTTTCTTTTTTTCTACTAACATAAAGGAATCTCTATACTGTGACATAGAGGATTCCTCTTTCTTTTCTTGTGTTCTTCTCTTTCATATGAGCAGGAACATGGATCAAGGCACTCTTGTTAAAATTGATCCAGAACCTGAAAGGACTCTGAAGAGAAAATTAAGAGAAGCTAAATTACAACAATCCAGAAGCAACCTTTTAGAAATTTTCGAACAAGAAAAGGAGATGGCAGCCGAAAATAATAATAATGCAAGAAGAATGCTTGGTGACTTCACAAAGCCAACGTCCAAGTTTGATGGAAGAAGCATCTCCATTCCTGCCATTGGAGCCAATAACTTTGAGCTGAAACCTCAGCTAGTTGCTTTAATGCAACAAAACTGCAAGTTTTATGGACTTCCATCTGAAGATTCTTATCAGTTTTTAACTGAGTTCTTGCAGATCTGTGAGACTGTAAAGACGAATGGAGTTGATCCTGAAGTCTACAGACTCATGCTTTTCCCTTTTGCTGTAAGAGACAGAGCTAGAGTATGGTTGGATTCACAACCCAAGGATAGCCTGGACTCATGGGATAAGCTGGTCACTGCCTTCTTGGATAAATTCTTTCCTCCTCAAAAGCTGAGCAAGCTGAGAGTGGATGTTCAAACCTTCAAACAAAAAGATGGTGAATCCCTCTATGAAGCTTGGGAAAGATACAAGCAGCTGACCAAAAGATGCCCATCTGACATGTTTTCAGAATGGACCATATTAGATATATTCTATTATGGTCTCTCTGAATTTTCGAAAATGTCATTGGACCATTCTGCAGGTGGATCTATTCACCTGAAGAAAACGCCTGAAGAGGCTCAAGAACTCATTGACATGGTTGCAAATAACCAGTTCATGTACACTTCTGAGAGGAATTCCGTGAACAATGGGGTGCCTCAAAAGAAAGGAGTTCTTGAAATTGATACTCTGAATGCCATATTGGCTCAGAACAAAGTGTTGACTCAACAGGTCAATATGATCTCTCAAAATCTGAATGGATTGCAACATGCATCCAACAGTACTAGAGAGGCAGCTTCTGAAGAAGCTTATGATCCTGAGAACCCTGCCATGGCAGAGGTTAATTACATGGGTGAACCTTATGGAAACACCTATAACTCATCATGGAGAAATCATCCAAATTTCTCATGGAAGGATCAACAAAAACCTCAACAAGGCTTTAACAATGGTGGACGTAATAGGCTGGGCAATAGCAAGCCATATCCATCATCTTCTCAACAACAGACAGAGAATTCTGAACAAAATAATTCTAATTTAGCTAATATAGTCTCTGATCTGTCAAAAGCCACTTTCAGTTTCATGAGTGAAACAAGATCCTCCATTAGAAATCTGGAGGCACAAGTGGGCCAGCTGAGTAAGAAAGTTATTGAAACTCCTCCCAGTATTCTCCCAAGCAATACAGAAGAAAATCCAAAAGGAGAGTGCAAGGCCATTGACATAGTCAATATGGCCGAATGCACAAGGGAGGAGGAGGACGAAAATCCTAGTGAGAAAGACCTCCTGGGACATCCCTCAAGCAAGAAGGAGTTTCCTATTAAGGATCCAAAGGAATCTGAGGCTCATACAGAGACCATAGAGATTCCATTTAATCTCCTTCTGCCATTCATGAGCTCTGAAGACTATTCATCCTCTGAAGAGGATGAAGATGTAACTGGAGAGCAAGTTGCTCAATATTTAGGAGCTATCATGAAGCTGAATGCCAAGTTGTTTGGTAATGAGACTTGGGAAAGTGAACCTCCCTTGCTCATTAATGAACTGGATACTTGGATTCAGAAAATTCTACCTCAAAAGAAACAAGATCCTGGCAAGTTCTTAATACCCTGTACCATAGGCACCATGATCTTTGAAAAAGCTCTGTGTGATCTGGGGTCAGGGATAAATCTAATGCCACTCTCTGTAATGGAGAAGCTGGGGATCATTGAGGTACAACCTGCCTTGTTCTCATTACAATTGGCAGACAAATCCATGAGACAAGCTTATGGAATAGTAGAGGACGTGCTAGTAAAGGTTGAAGGCCTTTACATCCCTGCTGATTTCATAATCTTAGACACTAGGAAGGAAGAGGATGATTGCATCATCCTTGGAAGACCTTTCCTAGCCACAGCAGGAGCTGTGATAGATGTCAACAGAGGAGAATTAGTCCTTCAATTGAATGGGGAATACCTTGTGTTTAAAACACAAAGCCATTCCTCTGTGACAGAAGAGAGTAAGCATGAAGAGCTTCTCTCAGTTCAGAGTCAAGAAGAGCCTCCACAGTCAAACTCTAAGTTTGGTGTTGTGAGGGCACAACCAAACTCTAAGTTTGGTGTTCAAACTCCATATCCAAACTCTAAGTTTGGTGTTGGGACCACACTTAAATTGACCTGATCACCTTGTGGCTCCATGAGAGCCACTGTCAAGCTATTGACATTAAAGAAGCGCTTGTTGGGAGGCAACCCAATTTTATTTATCTAATTTTATTCTATTTTGTTTCTTTGTTATTTTTGTGTTTAATTAGGTACATGATCATGAGGAGTCACGAAAAAAAATAAAAAAAATTAAAAACAGAGTCAAAAACAAAAGAAAAAATTTTTCATCCTGGAGGTAGCACAGACTGGCGTTCAACGCCAGTAAGGTGCATCTGGCCGGCGTTCAACGCCAGAACAGAGCACCATTCTGGCACTGAACGCCAGAAACAAGCAACATCCTGGCACTGAACGCCAGGAATGTGCCTAGAGGAGACAAACTGGCGCTGAACGCCAGAAACAAGCATGAAACTGGCGTTCAACGCCAGAAACATGCATTACATGGGCGTTGAACGCCCAGAACAAGCACCAATGGGCGTTTGAACGCCAGAATGATGTATGAAGGCATTTTACATGCCTATATGGTGCAGGGATGGAATTCCTTGACACCTCAGGATCTGTGAACCTCACAGGATCCCCACCTACCTCGCCCTCTCTCTCTCCATTCATGGTCATCCCTTCTATTTTTCATTCACCACTCACTCTTACCCACAAACCCCACTCACCTTCAAAATTCAAACTTCTCCTCCCCACCCAATCCCACCCATATAGCCGATTCCATCTCCCCTCACTCTCCATTTTCTTCTTCTTCTTCTTCTTCTCTTCTTTCTTCTCTTGCTCGAGGGCGAGCAATATTTTAAGTTTGGTGTGGTAAAAGCATAGCTTTTTTTGCTTTTCCATTACCATTAATGGCACCTAAAGCCAGAGAAACCTCAAAGAAAAGACAAGAAGCTTCCACCTCTGAGTCATGGGAGATGGAAAGACTAAAAATATAAGCCGTCATAGCTCAGTGGTAGAACATGTGGCTGCAAATCAAGAGATCCCTGAGATACCTCAGGGGATAAGTTGTCCTCCACACAAATATGGGAAGCAACTAAGGGGAGGAACACAAAAATTACTAGGAATCATTCAACAGAAGCAAGGAAGAGACATAGAGGAGCTCAAAGAGCACCATTGGTTCTTCAAAAAGGCGCCACCCTCACTCAGGTGGATTCATTCCTTGATTCTTTATTTCTTTCTGTTTTCGGTTTTTAGTATTATGTTTATCTATGTTTTGTGTCTTTATTTCATGATCATTAGTATGTAACCATGCCTTAAAGCTATGAATAAAATCCATTAATCCTTCACCTCTCTTAAATGAAAAATGTTTTAATTCAAAAGAACAAGAAGTACATAAATTTCGAAAATAGCTCTTGAATTTAGTTTAATTATATTGATGTGGTGACAATAATTTTTGTTTTCTGAATGAAAGCTTAAACAGTGCATATGTCTTTTGATCTTGTTGTTTATGAATGTTAAAATTGTTGGCTCTTGAAAGAATGATGAACAAGGAGAAATGTTATTGATGATCTGAAAAAAATCATGAAATTGATTCTTGAAGCAAGAAAAAGCAGTGAAAAAGAAAAAAGCATTCGGAAAAAAAAAATGGCTAAAAAGAGTATATAGAAAAAGAAGGAGCAGTAGAAAAAGCCAATAGCCCTTAAAACCAAAAGGCAAGGGTAAAAAGGATCCAAGGCTTTGAGCATCAATGGATAGGAGGGCCCAAGGAAATAAAATCCAGGCCTAAGCGGCTAAATCAAGCTGTCCCTAACCATGTGCTTGTGTCATGAAGGTCCAAGTGAAAAGCTTGAGACTAAGTGGTTAAAGTCGTGATCCAAGGCAAAAGAGTGTGCTTAAGAGCTCTGGACACCTCTAACTGGGGACTTTAGCAAAGCTAAGTCACAATCTGAAAAGGTTCACCCAGTTATGTGTCTGTGGCATTTATGTATCCGGTGGTAATACTGGAAAACAAAGTGCTTAGGGCCACGGCCAAGACTCATAAGTAGCGGTGTTCAAAAATCAACATGCTTAACTAGGAAAGTCAATAACACTATCCGAAATTCTAAGTTCCTAGAGAAGCCAATCATTCTAAACTTTAAAGGAAAAAGTGAGATGCCAAAACTGTTCAGAAGCAAAAAGCTACAAGTCCCGCTCATTTAATTATAATTAATATTCATTGATATTTCTGAATTTATACTATATTCTCTTCTTTTTATCCTGTTTGATTTTCAGTTGCTTGGGGACAAGCAACAATTTAAGTTTGGTGTTGTGATGAGCGGATAATTTATACGCTTTTTGGCATTGTTTTTAGATAGTTTTTAGTAAGTTCAAGCTACTTTTAGGGATGTTTTCATTAGTTTTTATGTTAAATTCACATTTCTGGACTTTACTATGAGTTTGTGTGTTTTTCTGTGATTTCAGGTAATTTCTGGCTGAAATTGAGGGACTTGAGCAAAACTCTGAAAAAGGCTGACAAAAAGGACTGCTGATGCTGTTGGAATCTGACATCCCTACACTCGAAATGGATTTTCTGGAGCTACAGAACTCCAAATGGCGCGCTCTCAACGGCGTTGGAAAGTAGACATCCAGGGCTTTCCAGCAATATATAATAGTCCATACTTTATTCGAAGAATGACGACGTAACTTGGCGTTGAACGCCAAGTTCATGCTGCTGTCTGGAGTTAAACGCCAGAAAAACGTCATGATCCGGAGTTGAACGCCCAAAACACGTCATAACTCGAAGTTCAACTCCAAGAGAAGTCTCAGCTCGTGGATTGATCAAGCTCAGCCCAAACATACACCAAGTGGGCCCCGGAAGTGGATTTATGCATCAATTACTTACTCATGTAAACCCTAGGAGCTAGTTTATTATAAATAGGATGATTTACTAATGTATTAGACATCTTTTGACCACTTTAAGTCTTTAATCATTCGGTCACTTGATCATGGAGAGGGCTGGCCATTCGGCCATGCCTGAACCTTTTGCTTATGTATTTTCAACGGTGGAGTTTCTGCACACCATAGATTAAGGGTGTGGAGCTCTGCTGTACCTCAAGTATTAATGCAGTTCTATTTTCTTTTATTCAAATCTCTCTTATTCTTATTCCAAGATATTCATTCGTACCCAAGAACATGATGAATGTGATGAGTAAATAACCCTCATCATCATTCTCACCTATGAACGCGTGCCTGACAACCACCTCCGTTCTACATGCAACAGAGCTTGAATGTGTATCTCTTAGATTCCCCAACAGAATCTTCGTGGTATAAGCTAGATAGATGGCGGCATTTATGAGGATCCGGAAAGTCTCACCTTGTCTGTGGTATTCCGAGTAGGATCCTGGGAATCCGGAAAGTCTAACCTTGTCTGTGGTATTCCGAGTAGGATTCCGGTAATGAATGACTGTGACGTGCTTCAGACTTGCAAGTGCTGGGCGTTAGTGACAAACGCAAAAGAATCAAGGGATTCTATTCCAGTATGAGTAAGAACCAACCAGTGATTAGCCGTGCTGTGACAGAGTGCGTGAGCGTAGTTTTCACTGCGAGGATGGGATGTAGCCATCAACCATGGGTGATGCCTCCAGACGATTAGCCATGCGAGTGACAGCCGCAGAGGACCATTTTCCCGAGAGGATTGAAAGTAGCCACCGTTGATGGTGAACCCCTATACACAGCTTACCATGGAAAGGAGTAAGAAGAATTGAGTTGAAGCAGTAGGAGAGCAGGCGTCCTTGAGCCATACAGCATCTTCATATACTTAACTGAAATTCCTACCAATAAATCTGCATAAGTATTCTATCCCTTTTATTATTTTTTCTTATTATTAATTTTTGAACCCCATAACTGTTTAATCCGCCTAACTGAGATTTACAAGGTGACCATAGCTTGCTTCATACCAACAATCTCTGTGGGATCGACCCTTACTCACGTAAGGTTTATTACTTGGACGACCCAGTACACTTGCTGGTTAGTTGAACAGAGTTGTGAATTCAACTGGTGCCCCTTAGAAGCCTTCATCTCAAAATAATTCGAACATGGATCACAATTTCGTCCACCACTTTAATATTCCAAATTTGCTGTTTAATGCTCTTTGAACATCTCAAAACCATTTTCTGCTTGCCTAACTAAGTTAATCCTATCAAACACTATTGTTGCTTGATCCATCAATCCTCGTGGGATCGATCCTTACTCACGTAAGGTATTACTTGGTACGACCCGGTGCACTTGCCGGTTAGTAGTGTGGGTTATAAAATACCGCACCAAGTTTTTGGTGCCGTTGCCGGGGATTGACTGTGATTAACAACTATTGGTTGTTTGATTGCTTAGATTAGGCGTTTTAGTTTTAATTTTATTTTAACTTTTGTTTTATTATTTTCGAAAAAAATAAATAAAAATATTTTTTTCTTATTCTCCGTGAACCCCCTCCCCCTGTTTCGTTTTAACGAATTTTTCCTTTTATTACTTGATTTTCGAAAAAAAAAACAAATATTTTAATTAAATTTTAATACAAAAAAAAAGTATTTCGAAAAATAATTTTTTTATAAATAGCACCAATATTTTTCTTAATTTCTGAAATTAAGTTTGGTGTTATGATTTATGATTTAGTATTTTTGTTTTATTATTTTACACAGATCACCTCACTGGGAATTCTCTGCACTCTGACGTAGAGATTCACATTCTTTCTTATTTTCTGCTTGTTTATGCACAGGAACAGAGACAAAGAACATCTTTTAGACCTTGATCCTGAACCCGAAAGGACTTTCAGGCGGCATTTACAACAAGCAAGGCTTTACAAGGCTACAGAATCCACTATGGATCTGAATAATACTGAGAATGCCAATGGGGCAAACTCGAATGGGAATGAGCATCAAAGGAGAATGCTTGGCTCTTACTCTTCTCCTACTGCAGATCTTTATGGAAAAAGCATCGTGGTGCCTCCTATTGCTGCGAATAACTTTGAGTTGAAGCCTCAACTGGTCACTCTGGCAACAAAACTGCCAGTATCATGGTCTTTCCCGCAAAGACCCAAATCAGTTTATTTCTAGTTTTCTGCAAATTTGTGATACTGTGAAGACAAATGGAGTAAACCCAGATGTGTACAAACTCATGCTCTTTCCGTTTTCTCTGAGGGATGGAGCAAAGCTATGGCTAGATTCCCAACCCAAGGAAAGTCTGGATACTTGGAACAAGGTGGTTACTGAGTTTCTCACAAAATTTTTCCCATCAAAGAAGCTGACTAAGCTTAGGATGGAGGTTTAGACCTTCAGGCAGAAGGATGGTGAGTCTCTGTATGAAGCTTGGGAAAGATACAAGCTACTGACTAGGCAATGCCCTCCGGACATGTTCTCCAAATGGACTCAACTAGACATCTTTTATGAAGGCTTGGGTGAAATGTCTAAGATGTGCCTAGATAATTCTGTAGGAGGTTCATTGCACAAGAAGAAGACACCAGAGGAGACTATTGAGCTTATTGAATTGGTTGCTAGCAACCAATATTTATACTCCTCTAACAGGAATCCTGTGAACTCTGAGGCTCCTCAGAAGAAGGGTGTCATGGAAGTGGAAGCTCTTAATGCTATTCTTGCTCAGAACAAGCTTATGTCTCAGCAAATAAATTTGCTTACTCAACACATGGGTGGCATGCAAGTCTCAGCTATCAACACCCAAAATCCACCTCAAGAGATCTCTTATGACATGGCAGGACATTTAGTGCAAAATGACAACTATGATTATGTTCAATCCTCTTCTGAACAAGTTAATTACATGGGGAGCGGTTCCAGAAATCCCAATAATGACCGCTATTCTCAGATATACAATCAAGGATGGAGAAATCACCCAAATTTTGGGTGGAGAGACCAACCCCAGAGACTTCAGAACTTCAACAATAACTCTCAGGACGGTTTTCAACAGAACAGCTACAATAACCGTCAATCTCAACCTCAGTAGGCTAACTCTAAATCCAAGGAAGATTCTAATTGGGAGATGATGAGGAGTTTTATGCAGGAAACCAGAGCCTCCATTAGAAACTTGGAAGTGCCAATGGGCCAGCTGAGCAAGAAAATACCTGAGAGGTCTACAAGTACATTTCCAAGTGATACAGTGGTAAACCCAAGAGAAGATTGCAAGGTTATTCAATTGAGAAGTGGTAAAACAGCTGGCTCTAAGACAAGGGCCAATGAAGAGCTAGTTGAAAAGAAAGCTCTAGAGGAGAAAAAGGAAGAAGTGGAGCACGCCCCCCTCCCCCCCCCCAAAGCGTGCAGACAACCCATTCCCTGACTCTCTAGACACGTATCCTGCATTGCCAAAGGCTCCTGAATACAAGCCAAAAATTCTATATCCTCAGAGACTTCATAAGGCTTCAAAAGAAAAGCAATTCTCTAAATTTTTAGATGTCTTCAAGAAGCTACAAATCAACATTCCCTTTGCAGAGGCTCTTGAGCAAATGCCTCTCTATGCTAAATTTATGAAAGAATTGTTGACCCATGATGAGCGGATAATTTATACGCTTTTTGGCATTGTTTTTAGGTAGTTTTTAGTAGGATCTAGCTACTTTTAGGGATGTTTTTATTAGTTTTTATGCAAAATTCACATTTCTGGACTTTACTATGAGTTTGTGTATTTTTCTGTGATTTCAGGTATTTTTTGGCTGAAATTGAGGGACCTGAGCAAAAATCTGATTCAGGCTAACAAAGGACTGCTAATGCTGTTGGATTTTGACCTCCCTGCACTCGAAATGAATTTTCTGGAGCTACAAAACTCCAAATGGAGCGCTCTTAACGGCGTTGAAAAGTAGACATCCAGAGCTTTCCAGCAATATATAATGGTTTATACTCTGTTTGAGCTTAGACGACGCAAACTGGCATTCAACGCCAGTTCCAAGCTGCATTCTGGAGTAAAACGCCAGAAACAAGTCACAAAGCAGAGTTAAACACCAAAAACACGTTACAACTTGGTGTTTAACTCCAAGAGAAGCCTCTGCACGTGTAAAGCTCAAGCTCAGCCCAAGCACACACCAAAGTGGGCCCCAAAAGTGGATTTCTGAATTTAGACTTATTTCT
This sequence comes from Arachis stenosperma, assembly GCF_014773155.1. Classification (NCBI taxonomy): domain Eukaryota; kingdom Viridiplantae; phylum Streptophyta; class Magnoliopsida; order Fabales; family Fabaceae; genus Arachis; species Arachis stenosperma. The sequence goes on along the minus strand of NC_080383.1, from coordinate 53,429,181 downwards.
GTAAACCCTAGTAACTAGTTGGTGCACAAAATTATGATCATCAATGGCGCCATCAACATGGTACGCTCAATTGAATTCTCAAGTCTTTATCACAACTTCGCACAACTAACCAGCAAGTGCACTGGGTCGTCTAAGTAATAAACCTTACGCGAGTAAGGGTCGATCCCACGGAGATTGTTGGTATGAAGCAAGCTCTGGTCACCTTGTAAATCTTAGTCAGGCATATTCAAATGGTTATGGATGATTTATGAATAAAACATAAAATGAGGATAGAGATACTTATGCAATTCATTGGTGAGAATTTTAGATAAGCGTATGGAGATGCTTTGTCCCTTCCGTCTCTCTGCTTTCCTACTGTCTTCATCCAATCCTTCTTACTCATTTCCATGGCAAGCTGTATGTTAGGCATCACCGTTGTCAGTGGCTACAATCCCGTCCTCTCAGTGAAAATGTTCAACGCACCCTGTCACGGCACGGCTAATCATCTGTCGGTTCTCAATCAGGTTGGAATAGAATCCATTGATTCTTTTGCGTCTTTCACTAACGCCCAACCTTCAGGAGTTTGAAGCTCGTCACAGTCATTCAATCCTTGAATCCTACTCAGAATACCACAGACAAGGTTTAGACCTTCCGGATTCTCTTGAATGCCGCCATCAATTCTAGCTTATACCACGAAGATTCTGATTAAGGAATCCAAGAGATAAACATTCAAGCCTTGTTTGCTTGTAGAACGGAAGTGGTTGTCAGGCACACGTTCATAAGTGAGAATGATGATGAGCGTCACATAATCATCACATTCATCAAGTTCTTGAGCGCAAATGAATATCTTGGAATAAGAACAAGCTGAATTGAATAGAAGAACAATAGTAATTGCATTAATACTCGAGGTACGGCGAGCTCCACACCTTAATCTATGGTGTGTAGAAACTCCACCGTTGAAAATACATAAGAACAAGGTCTAGGCATGGCCGTGAGGCCAGCCCCCAAAGAGGGTTCAATCATAAAAACATGATCAAAAGATTTCTAAGATTGAAAGATGAAAATACAATAGCAAAAGGTCCTATTTGTAGAGAACTAGTAGCCTAGGGTTTACAAAGATGAGTAAATGACATAAAAATCCACTTCCGGGCCCACTTGGTGTGTGCTTGGGCTGAGCATTGAAGCTTTTTTGTGTAGAGACTTCTCTTGGAGTTAAACGCCAGCTTTTGTGCCAGTTTGGGCGTTTAACTCTCATTCTTGTGCCAGTTCCGGCGTTTAACGCCGGGCAGTTTTGAGCTGATTTGGAACGCCGGTTTGGGCCATCAAATCTCGGGCAAAGTATGGACTATTATACATTGCTGGAAATCCCAGGATGTCTAATTTCCAACGCAATTGAGAGGGCGCCAATTAGGCTTCTGTAGCTCCAGAAAATCCACTTCGAGTGCAGGAAGGTCAGAATCCAACAGCATCTACAGTCCTTTTCAGCCTCTGAATCAGATTTTTGTTCAGGTCCCTCAATTTCAGCCAGAAAATACCTGAAATCACAGAAAAACACACAAACTCATAGTAAAGTCCAGAAAAGTGAATTTTAATTAAAAACTAAAAAATATAATAAAAACTAACTAAAACATACTAAAAACAATGCCAAAAAGCGTATAAATTATCCGCTTATCACAACACCAAACTTAAATTGTTGCTTGTCCCCAAGCAACTGAAAATCAAATAAGATAAAAAGAAGAGAATATGCAATGAATTCCAAAAACATCTATGAAGATCAGTATTAATTAGATGAGCGGGGCTTTTAGCTTTTTGCCTCTGAATAGTTTTGGCATCTCACTCTATCCTTTGAAATTCAGAATGATTGGCTTCTATAGGAACTCAGAATCCAGATAGTGTTATTGATTCTCCTAGTTAAGTATGATGATTCTTGAACACAGCTACTTTATGAGTCTTGGCCGTGGCCCAAAGCACTCTGTCTTCCAGTATTACCACCGGATACATACATGCCACAGACACATAATTGGGTGAACCTTTTCAGATTGTGACTCAGCTTTGCTAGAGTCCCCAATTAGAGGTGTCCAGGGTTCTTAAGCACACTCTTTTTGCCTTGGATCACAACTTCATTATTTTTTTTTTCTTTTTTTCTCTTTTTTTTCGTTTTCTCTTTTCTCTTTTTTTTTGAATATTCACTGCTTTTTCTTGCTTCAAGAATCATTTTTATGATTTTTCAGATCCTCAGTAACATGTCTCCTTTTTCATCATTCTTTCAAGAGCCAACATTCATGAACAACAAATTCAAAAGACATATGCACTGTTTAAGCATACATTCAGAAAACAAAAGTATTGCCACCACATCAAAATAATTAATCTGTTATAAAATTCAGAATTCATGCAATTCTTCTCTTTTTCAATTAAGAACATTTTTTTTATTTAAGAAAGGTGATGGATTCATAGGACATTCATAACTTTAAGGCATAGACACTAAGACACTAATGATCATAAGACACAAACATAGATAAACATAAGCATGAAAATTCAAAAAACAAGAAAATAAAGAACAGGTCCACCTTAGTGATGGCAGCTTGTTCTTCCTCTTGAAGATCTTATGGAGTGTTTGAGCTCCTCAATGTCTCTTTCTTGCCTTTGTTGCTCCTCTCTCATGATTCTTTGATCTTCTCTAATTTCATGGAGGAGGATGGAATGTTCTTGGTGCTCCACCCTTAGTTGTCTCATGTTGGAACTCAATTCTCCTACGGAGGTGTTGATTTGCTCCCAATAGTTTTGTGGAGGAAAGTGCATCCCTTGAGGTATCTCAGGGATTTCATGATGAGTAGGATCTCTTGTTTGCTCCATCCTTTTCTTAGTGATGGGCTTGTCCTCATCAATGAGGATGTCTCCCTCTATGTCAATTCTAACTGAATAACAGAGGTGACAAATGAGATGAGGAAAGGCTAACCTTGCCAAGGTAGAGGACTTGTCCGCTACCTTATAAAGTTCTTGGGATATGACCTCATGAACTTCTACTTCCTCTCCAATCATGATGCTATGAATCATGATAGCCCGGTCTATAGTAACTTCGGACCGGTTGCTAGTGGGAATGATTGAGCGTTGGATAAACTCCAACCATCCCCTAGCCACGGGCTTGAGGTAATGCCTTCTCAGTTGAACCGGCTTCCCTCTTGAATCTCTTTTCCATTGAGCGCTCTCTTCACAAATGTCTATGAGGACTTGGTCCAACCTTTGATCAAAGTTGACCCTTCTAGTGTAAGGGTGTTCATCTCCTTGCATCATGGGCAAGTTGAATGCCAATCTTACATTTTCCGGACTAAAATCTAAGTATTTTCCCCGAACCATTGTAAGCCAATTCTTTGGGTCCGGGTTCACACTTTGATCATGATTCTTGGTGATCCATGCATTGGCATAGAACTCTTGAACCATGAAGATTCCGACTTGTTGATTGGGGTTGGTAAGAACTTCCCAACCTCTTCTTCGAATCTCATGTCGGATCTCCGGATATTCACTCTTTTTGAGTTTGAAAGGGATCTCGGGGATCACCTTCTTCATGGCCACAACTTCATAGAAGTGGTCTTGATGCACCTTTGAGATGAATCTCTCCATCTCCCATGACTCGGAGGTGGAAGCTTTTGCCTTCCCTTTCCTCTTTCTAGAGGTTTCTCCGGCTTTAGGTGCCATAAATGGTTATGGAAAAACAAAAAGCAATGCTTTTACCACACCAAACTTAGAAGTTTTGCTCGTCCTCAAGCAAAAGAAGAAAGAAGAGAGTAGAAGAAGAAGAAATAGAGGAGATGGAGGTGGCTTTGTGGTTCGGCCAAGGGGGAGAAGTAGTGTTTAGGATGTGTGAGAATGAAGAGGTGAAGATGGGTTTATATAGGAGTGGAGAGTGGGTGTATGGTTCGGCCATTATGGGTGGGTTTGGGAGGGAAAGTGGTTTGAATTTGAATGGTAAGGTAGGTGTAGGTTTTATGAAGGATGGATGTGAGTGGTGAAGAAAATAGTGGGATTTGATAGGTGAGGGGTTTTTGGGGAAGAGTGGTTGAGGTGATTGGTGAATGGGTGAAGAAGAGAGAGGGTGGTGGGGTAGGTGGGGATCCTGTGGGGTCCACAGATCCTGAGGTATCAAGAAAAATTCATCCCTGCACCAAGTGGCGAGCAAAAATGCTCTTTATGCCAATTTTGGCGTTAAACGCCGGGCTGGTGCCCATTTCTGGCGTTTAACGCCAGCTTCTTGCCCTTTCCTGGCGTTTAACGCCAATCTGGTGCCCCTTTCTGGCGTTAAACACCCAGAATGGTGCCAGACTGGGCGTTAAACGCCCATTTTCTACCCTTACTGGCATTTAAACGCCAGCAAGATCTTCCTCCAGGGTGTGCTGTTTTTCTTTCTATTTTTCATTCTGTGTTTGCTTTTTCAATTGATTTTGTGACTTTCCATGATCATCAACCTACAGAAAACATGAAATAACAAAGGAAAATAGATTAAATATAACATTGGGTTGCCTCCCAACAAGCGCTTCTTTAATGTCAGTAGCTTGACAGAGGGCTCTCATGGAGCCTCACAGATACTCAGAGCAATGTTGGAACCTCCCAACACCAAACTTAGAGTTTGAATGTGGGGGTTCAACACCAAACTTAGAATTTGGTTGTAGCCTCCCAACACCAAACTTAGAGTTTGACTGTGGGGGCTCTGTTTGACTCTGTTTTGAGAGAAGCTCTTCATGCTTCCTCTCCATGGTGACAGAGGGATATCCTTGAGCCTTAAACACAAAGGATTCTTCATTCACTTGAATGATCAATTCTCCTCTGTCCACATCAATCACAGCCTTTGCTGTGGTTAGGAAGGGTCTGCCAAGGATGATGGATTCATCCATGCACTTCCCAGTCTCTAGGACTATGAAATCAGCAAGGATGTAATGGTCTTCAACTTTCACCAAAACATCCTCTACAAGTCCATAAGCTTGTTTTCTTGAATTGTCTGCCATCTCTAGTGAGATTCTTGCAGCTTGCACCTCAAAGATCCCTAGCTTCTCCATTACAGAGAGAGGCATGAGGTTTATACTTGACCCTAAGTCACACAGAGCCTTCTTAAAGATCATGGTGCCTATGGTACAAGGTATTGAAAACTTCCCAGGATCCTGTCTCTTTTGAGGTAATCTCTGCCTAGTCAAGTCATCCAGTTCTTTGGTGAGCAAAGGGGGTTCGTCCTCCCAAGTCTCATTACCAAATAACTTGTCATTTAGCTTCATGATTGCTCCAAGGTACTTAGCAACTTGCTCTTCAGTGACATAGTCATCCTCTTCAGAGGAAGAATACTCATCAGAGCTCATGAATGGCAGAAGTAAATCCAATGGAATCTCTATGGTCTCAGTGTGAGCCTCAGATTCCCATGGTTCCTCATTAGGGAACTCATTGGAGGCCAGTGAACGTCCATCGAGGTCTTCCTCAGTGGCGCTCACTGCCTCTTTCTCCTCTCCAAATTCGGCCATGTTGATGACCTTGCACTCTCCTTTTGGATTCTCTTCTGTATTGCTTGGAAGAGTACTAGGAGGGAGTTCAGTAACTTTCTTACTCAACTGACCCACTTGTGCCTCCAAGTTCCTAATGGAGGACCTTGTTTCAGTCATGAAACTTTGAGTGGTTTTGATTAGATCAGAGACCATGGTTGCTAAGTCAGAGTGGCTCTGCTTAGAATTCTCTGCCTGTTGCTGAGAAGATGATGGAAAAGGCTTGCCATTGCTAAACCTGTTTCTTCCACCATTATTGCTGTTGAAACCTTGTTGAGGTCTCTGTTGATCCTTCCATGAGAGATTTGGATGATTTCTCCATGAAGGATTATAGGTGTTTCCATAGGATTCTCCCTTGTAATTCACTTCTTCCATTGAATGGTTCTCAGAATCATAAGCTTCTTCTTCAGATGAAGCGTCCTTAGTACTGTCTGGTGTAGCTTGCATTCCAGACAGACTTTGAGAGATCATATTGACTTGCTGAGTCAATATTTTGTTCTGAGCCAATATGGCATTCAGAGTATCAATCTCAAGAACTCCTTTCTTCTGATTCGTCCCATTGTTCACAGGATTCTTTTCAGAAGTGTACATGAATTGATTATTTGCAACCATTTCAATGAGTTCTTGAGCTTCTGTAGGCGTCTTCTTCAGATGAAGAGATCCTCCAGCAGAACTATCCAATGACATCTTGGACAGTTCAGACAGACCATCATAGAAGATACCTATGATGCTCCATTCAGAAAGCATGTCAGAAGGACACTTTTTGATCAATTGTTTGTATCTTTCCCAAGCTTCATAGAGGGATTCACCTTCCTTCTGTCTGAAGGTTTGGACTTCCACTCTAAGCTTACTCAATTTTTGAGGTGGAAAGAACTTTGCCAAGAAGGCATTGACTAGCTTTTCCCAAGAGTTCAGGCTTTCTTTAGGTTGTGAGTCCAACCATATCCTAGCTCTGTCTCTTACAGCAAAAGGGAATAGCATAAGTCTGTAGACTTCAGGGTCAACCCCATTGGTCTTGACAGTGTCACAGATTTGCAAGAATTCAGCTAAAAACTGATGAGGATCTTCCAATGAAAGTCCATGGAACTTGCAATTCTGTTGCATTAGAGAAACTAATTGAGGCTTAAGCTTAAAGTTGTTTACTCCAATGGCAGGGATAGAGATGCTTCTCCCATAGAAGTCGAGAGTAGGTGCAGTAAAGTCACCCAGCACCTTCCTTGCATTGTTGGCATTGTTATTATTTTCGGCTGCCATGGGTTCTTCTTCTTTGAAGATTTCTGTTAGGTCCTCTACAGAGAGTTGTGCCTTAGCTTCTCTTAGCTTTCGCTTCAAGGTCCTTTCAGGTTCAGGGTCAGCCTCAACAAGAATGCTTTTGTCTTTGCTCCTGCTCATATGAAAGAGAAGAGAACAAGAAAATATGGAATCCTCTATGTCACAGTATAGAGATTTCTTGAGGTGTCAGAGGAAAAGAAAAATGGAAGGAAGAGGTAGAAAATTCGAACTTATCAAGGAAAGATGGAGTTCGAATTGTGCATTGAGGAGTAGTGTTAGTCCATAAATAGAAGGATGTGAGAAGAGGGGAAGAAATTTTTGAAAATAAATTAAAATGATTTTAAAAACATTTTGAAAAAAATACTAATTGATTTTCGAAGACTTAAGAGTGGAAAAAGAAATCAAGTGATTTTTGAAAAAGATTTTGAAATTAGAAATTAAAAAGATATTATTGAAAACTATTTTGAAAAAGATGTGATTAAAAAAATATGATTTAAAAGTCATGGTTTTAAAAAGATATGATTGAGAAGATATGATTTGAAAAATAATTTAAAAAGATTTGATTTTGAAAATTAATGACTTGGCTAACAAGAAAAGATATGATTCAAACATTAAACCTTTCTCAACAGAAAAGGTAACATACTTGAAATGTTGAATCAAATCATTAATTGATAGCAAGTATTTTTGAAAATGGAAAGAAATTGATTTTGAAAACATATGATTGAAAAGATTTGATTTGAAAAAGATTTGATTTGAAAAAGATTTGATTTTGAAAAATCATGAAAACTTGAAAAAAAATTGGATTAAAAACAAAATCTTCCCTCTTGTGCCATCCTGGCGTTAAACGCCCAGAATGGTATCCATTTTGGCGTTTAACGCCCAAAGCTCTACCCTTTTGGGCGTTAAACGCCCAGCCAGGCACCCTGGCTGGCGTTTAAACGCCAGTTTTCCTTCCTCACTGGGCGTTTTGAACGCCCAGCTTTTTCTGTGTAATTCCTCTGCTGAATGTTCTGAATCTTCAATTCTCTGTATTATTGACTTGAAAATACACAAATTAAAATTTTTTTTTTGAATTTTAATAATGAGGAATAATCAAAATGCAACTAAAATCAAATAAACAATGCATGCAAGACACCAAACTTAGAAGTTTGTATACTATTGACACTAACAAAATGAGAATGCATATGAGAAACAACAAAACACTCAAGACAAGAGAATTTAAAGATCAGAGCAAGGAAATCATCAAGAACAACTTGAAGATCAATGAAGACACATGAATGAATGCAAGAAGAACAGAAACATGCAATTGACACCAAACTTAAAATTAGACACTAGACTCAAACAAGAAACATAAAATATTTTTGGTTTTTATGATTTTGTCTTTTTTTTGGATTTTTCAAAAATTATATGGAGAAGAAAATAAAGATATCAAAATTCTTAATGAGAATTCTAGGAATCATGCAATGTTAGTCTAAAGCTTCAGTCTAAAGAAATTAGACATGGCTAGCCAAGCTTCAGCAGGACATTACATTCAAGAGCTAAATTGATGAGAATCAATCAGCTTTGGTGATGATGAGAACATCACCTTGAAACACTAGAATTCATTCTTAAGAACTCTGAAGAAAAATACCTAATCTAAGCAACAAGATGAACCGTCAGTTGTCCAAATTCGAAACAATCCCCGGCAACGGTGCCAAAAACTTGGTGCACGAAATTGTGATCATCAATGGCGCCATCAACATGGTACGCTCAATTGAATTCTCAACTCTTTATCACAACTTCGCACAACTAACCAGCAAGTGCACTGGGTCGTCCAAGTAATAAACCTTACGCGAGTAAGGGTCGATCCCACAGAGATTGTTGGTATGAAGCAAGCTATGGTCACCTTGTAAATCTCAGTCAGGCAGATTCAAATGGTTATGGATGATTTATGAATAAAACATAAAATGAGGATAGAGATACTTATGCAATTCATTGGTGAGAATTTCAGATAAGCGTATGGAGATGCTTTGTCCCTTCCGTCTCTCTGCTTTCCTACTGTCTTCATCCAATCCTTCTTACTCCTTTCCATGGCAAGCTGTATGTTGGGCATCACTATTGTCAGTGGCTACAATCCCGTCCTCTCAGTGAGAATGTTCAACACACCCTGTCACGGCACGGCTAATCATCTGTCGGTTCTCAATCAGGTTGGAATAGAATCCATTGATTCTTTTGCGTCTGTCACTAACGCCCAGCCTTCAGGAGTTTGAAGCTCGTCACAGTCATTCAATCCTTGAATCCTACTCAGAATACCACAGACAAGGTTTAGACCTTCCGGATTCTCTTGAATGCCGCCATCAATTCTAGCTTATACTACGAAGATTCTGATTAAGGAATCCAAGAGATAAACATTCAAGCCTTGTTTGCTTGTAGAACGGAAGTGGTTGTCAAGCACGCGTTCATAAGTGAGAATGATGATGAGCGTCACATAATCATCACATTCATCAAGTTCTTGAGTGAGAATGAATATCTTGGAATAAGAACAAGCTGAATTGAATAGAAGAACAATAGTAATTGCATTAATACTCGAGGTACAGCAGAGCTCCACACCTTAATCTATGGTGTGTAGAAACTCCACCGTTGAAAATACATAAGAACAAGGTCTAGGCATGGCCGTGAGGCCAGCCCCCAAAGAGGGTTCAATCATAAAAACATGATCAAAAGATTTCTAAGATTGAAAGATGAAAATACAATAGCAAAAGGTCCTATTTGTAGAGAACTAGTAGCCTAGGGTTTACAAAGACGAGTAAATGACATAAAAATCCACTTCTGGGCCCACTTGGTGTGTGCTTGGGCTGAGCATTGAAGCTTTTTCGTGTAGAGACTTCTCTTGGAGTTAAACGCCAGCTTTTGTGCCAGTTTGGGCGTTTAACTCCCATTCTTGTGCAAGTTCCGGCGTTTAACGTCGGGCAGTTTTGAGCTGATTTGGAATGCCGATTTGGGCCATTAAATCTCGGGCAAAGTATGGACTATTATACATTGCTGGAAAGCCCAGGAAGTCTACTTGCCAACGCAATTGAGAGCGCGCCAATTGGGCTTCTGTAGCTCTAGAAAATCCACTTCGAGTGCAGGAAGGTCAGAATCCAACAGCATCTACAGTCCTTTTCAGCCTCTGAATCAGATTTTTGCTCAGGTCCCTCAATTTCAGCCAGAAAATACCTGAAATCACAGAAAAACACACAAACTCATAGTAAATTCTAGAAAAGTGAATTTTAACTAAAAACTAAAAAAATATAATAAAAACTAACTAAAACATACTAAAAACAATGCCAAAAAGCGTATAAATTATCCGCTCATCACTAGTCTAGTATAAATAGGACATTTTACTATTGTATTAGACATCTTGGTATCTATCTTTGGACGTTTAGTTCTTAGACTTTGGGGGCTGGCCATTCGGCCATGCCTGAACCTTGATCACTTATCTATTTTCAACGGTGGAGTTTCTACACACCATAGATTAAGGTGTGGAGCTCTGCTGTACCTCAAGTTTTAATGCAAAGTATTACTGTTTTCTATTCAATTCCGCTTATTCTTGTTCTAAGATATTGGTGCACGAAATTATGATCATTACTTTTCACAAATCAAATAATCCCTAGTAATGGCTCCAAAGACTTGGTGCTCAATACCATGGCATAAACACAACTTCGCACAACTAACCAGCAAGTGCACTGGGTCGTCCAAGTAATACCTTACGTGAGTAAGGGTCGATCCCACGGATATTGTTGCTATGAAGCAAGCTATGGTCACCTTGTAAATCTCAGTCAGGCAGACTCAAATGGGTATAGTGATGAATGAATAAAACATAAAGATAAAGATAGAGATACTTATGTATATCATTGGTGAGAGCTTCAGATAAGCGTATGAAGATGCCTTCCCTTCCGTCTCTCTGCTTTCCTACAGTCTTCATCCAATCCTTCTTACTCCTTTCCATGGCAAGCTCATGTAGGGTTTCACCGTTGTCAATGGCTACCTCCCATCCTCTCAGTGAAAATGTTCCTGATGCTCTGTCACAGCATAGGCTAATCAGCTGTCGGTTCTCGGTCAGGCCGGAATAAAATCCATCGATCCTTTTGCGTCTGTCACTAACGCCCCGCCTGCTAGGAGTTTGAAGCACGTCACAGTCATTCAGTCATTGAATCCTACTCAGAATACCACAGACAAGGTTAGACCTTCCGGATTCTCTTGAATGCCGCCATCAGTTCTTGCCTATACCACGAAGACTCTGATCTCACGGAATGGCTGGCTCGTTTGTCAGGCGAGCACTCGGTTGTCATGCAATCAACCATGCATCGTGTATCAGGAATCCAAGAGATATTCACTAAGCCTCAGATGCTTGTAGAACAAGAGTGGTTGTCAGTCACTTTGTTCATGAGTGAGAATGATGATGAGTGTCACGGATCATCACATTCATCAAGTTGAAGAACAAGTGATATCTTGGACAAAGAACAAGCGGAATTGAATAGAAGAACAATAGTAATTGCATTAATACTCGAGGTACAGCAGAGCTCCACACCTTAATCTATGGTGTGTAGAAACTCTACCGTTGAAAATACATAAGAACAAGGTCTAGGCATGGCCGAATGGCCAGCCTCCCAATGATCTAAGAACTAGATGTCCGAAGATGAAAATACAATAGTAAAAGGTCCTACTTATAGAAAACTAGTAGCCTAGGGTGTACAGAGATGAGTAAATGACATAAAAATCCACTTCCGGACCCACTTGGTGTGTGCTTGGACTGAGCAATGAAGCATTTTTGTGTAGAGACTCTTCTTGGAGTTAAACGCCAGCTTTTATGCCAGTTTGGGCGTTTAACTCCCATTTAGGTGCCAGTTCCGGCGTTTAACGCTGGAATTTCTTGAGGTGACTTTGAACGCCGGTTTGGGCCATCAAATCTTGGGCAAAGTATGGACTATCATATATTGCTGGAAAGACCAGGATGTCTACTTTCCAACGCCGTTGAGAGAGCGCCAATTCGGCTTCTGTAGCTCCAGAAAATCCACTTCGAGTGCAGGGAGGTCAGAATCCAACAGCATCTGCAGTCCTTTTCAGTCTCTGAATCAGATTTTTGCTCAGATCCCTCAATTTCAGCCAGAAAATACCTGAAATTACAGAAAAACACACAAACTCATAGTAAAGTCCAGAAAAGTGAATTTTAACTAAAAACTAATAAAAATATAATAAAAACTAACTAAAAGATACTAAAAACATACTAAAAACAATGCCAAAAAGCGTACAAATTATCCGCTCATCAGATATCACTCGTACTTCAACCTGATGGATGTGATGATCCGTGACACTCATCATCATCCGTCCTTACGAATGCGTGCCTGACAACCACCTCCGTTCTACAAGCGAGAGCTAGAGTGTATATCTCTTGGATTTCTGATGCACGACGCATGGTCGCCCTCTCCTGATAACCGAGCCTTCCATTCTGTGAGATTAGAGTCTTCGTGGTATAAGCTATAATCCATTGGCGGCATTCATGAGAATCCGGAAAGTCTAAACCTTGTCTGTGGTATTTCGAGTAGGATTCAGGGATTGAATGACTGTGACGAGCTTCAAACTCGCGATTGTTGGGCATAGTGACAGACGCAAAAGGATCAATGGATCCTATTCTGACATGATCGAGAACCAACAGCTGATTAGCCATGTGGGAAACCGTAGAGGACCATTTTCACTGAAAGGATGGGAAGTAGCCATTGACAGTGGTGACGCCCTACATATAGCTTGCCATGGAAAGGAGTAAGAATGACTGGATGAAGCAGTAGGAAAGCAGAGATTCAGAAGGAACACAGCATCTCCATGTACTTATCTGAAATTCCTACCAATGAATTACATAAGTATCTCTATCTTTATTTTATGCTTTATTTATTATAATTTTTGAAAATCTTTATAACCATTATAATCTGCCTGACTGAGATTTACAAGATGACCATAGCTTGCTTCATACCAACAATCTCCGTGGGTTCGACCCTTACTCACGTAAGGTTTATTACTTGGACGACCCAGTCCACTTGCTGGTTAGTTGTGTGAAGTTGTGAAGAATGTAAGTGAACCATAGTAGTGTGCACCAAGTCTTTGGAGCCATTGCTAAGAATTGTTCAAGTTATGAAAAGAGTAAATCACAATTTTGCCTATCAGCCCACAAGAGGAACTGGAAGGAACAAGAAACAGTGGTGTTAACCAAGGAATGCAGTGCCATTATTCAACATAACCTTCCTGAGAAGATGCCAGACCCAGGGAGCTTTATCATTCCTTACACCATTGGAGATGTCACCATTCAGAGAGCTTTATGTGACCTTGGAGCCAGCATCAATCTCATGCCACTTTCAGTGATGAAAAAGCTTCAAATTGAGGAGGTAAAACCCACTCGTATTTCTCTTCAACTTGCTGATTTTTCTATTAAATTACCTGTGGGAGTTGTTGAGGATTTACTTGTTAAAGTAGAACCATTCATCTTTCCTGTTGATTTTGTTATATTAGACATGGAAGAGGAGGTGAAATCCTCTATTATACTTGGTAGACCCTTTTTAGCTACAGATAGAGCTCTGATTGATGTACAAAACGGTGAATTAACCCTGAGGGTCAATGAAGAACAGGTGGTCCTTCATGTTTTTGAAGCTCTCAAGCACCCTAATGATTCTGAAGGGTGTATGAAAATAGATGTTATTGAACCACTTGTTCAAGAGGTACTTGTTCCAAGGGTTACCTGAAACTGTAGGTCGATCTCGGACGAGATCTTCTGTGCTGGTCGGGGCTATTGTGTCCGACTTGGTGACGGTGCTAATCCTTCATCCCCGGAGGGTGAGGGGTACCTGAAAGGGACTCCGATGCTTAAGTTAGCAAGGGTATTAAGCAGGTATTTAGTAGAATCAGAGTATGAGTTATACTTGGGTGCTCCAGTGTATTTATAGTGATGAGGCGTGACCTTTTTAGATAAGATAAGTTAGTTATCTTATCTTATCTTACCTTCTAGGTGAGGTCAGCTTATCTTTCATGGGAACCGCCCTTCTCTCTGTAGGCTTGGGCTGCCTTAGGATTTGGGGCGTATTCCTCTATTTGGGCCCTTCTTTGGGCTTTTCTGATGACTTGGCCGAGCTCTCAAGAAAGAGGTCGGATTGTCCTGACCTGAAGAGGTCGGTTGCTTTGTCTGTAGAACATCCCGAGTTAGACAGCTTGATCCAGGGTATGAACAGTGCCCCTGCTCGAGCTCGGTCTTTATTTGGAGGTCGAGTCTTAGTTTTAGGACTTCGAACCTTCTCAGGTGAAGCCGAACTCGAGCATTTTGTTGATTTTGCCTTTGTAGGGTTCCTTTTTTGAATGCAGAACGTTTTGCTTCCTTTTGAAAATGCGCGCTTTTGGATTAGCGTACTGGCCTTGGGAACGTGCGAGGGTTTTTAATGCCCCATTAATTAGTTTTTGATGCTCCGTTTCTCTTGGCTTTTATTTTTGAATTTTACTCTCGAGAAACATTTTTTCTCCTCACTTGCTTTTGCTGTGACTTCCCTTGTTCTCCTCTCCTTCTGTTTTCTTTTGAAAACTTACGTTTCTTGGTGTTTCTTCTTGCAACGTTTGTTCGGCGATCGTAAGTGCTTTCGACGGCGATTTCTAACATCCTCGTCTTCAACCTTCTTGCGTATTCTTCTCTTTTCTCAGGTTGGTTTTGCTTTCCCTTCGCCGTTTATTTCTGCTGTGTTGTGTTTGACTTTGGAGCTTTGATTTTGACTGAGTGCATGTTGGAAAGTTTGAATTTTTATCGCGCCTGGTTTGTTACTGTGATGCATGCTTTTTCTCTTTTGACCTTATATATGCTTCTGAGTGTATTTTCTTGGCTTGGCACTTTTAAGGCTTTGTGTGCTACTGCTGATTTCTGAACTGTTGTAGCCTTTTCTTTTGGCGACTCGTTTGATCTTTTTCGCATTTGTTTTTCTTGGAAAGGGTTTCTATTGAGACCTTAGTCTTGTAGATTTTCCTGAATCTTTATTCCCTGATTGCCTCCAAAGGATTCCTCTGGACCTTGGGTTGTGTCCTGGGGTTTTTCTTTTTATCTGCTGTACCTAGGGGTGGAAACAGGCCAGGTCAGGCCAGGCTTTACTCTTAACCGGCCAGGCCTGTAATAGAGTATATTGGCCTTAGCCTGGCCTGTAGCCTAGTATAGGCTTTTTAATGAGTACTGAGCCTGGCCTGTTGTTAAATCTGGCCTGGCCTGAAGCCTGTCAATAGGCCTATTTTTTTTTAAATAATAATTAAATTTAAGATATAATTTAATTTTTAAAATTATAAAATATAAAATAATAAATTTATGAATAATATTGATATAAAATACACATATATAATTAAAGAGACAAATGGCTGAGTGGATAAAGGTATTATTATAAGATAAAAGACCCAAGTTCAAATCCTTCTAATAACATTTTAACTAGTATAATAAAATATATATATATATATATATATATATATATATATATATATATATTTGCAGGCTCAGGCCGGCCTGACAGGCCCAACAGGCTATTTCAAAAGCCTAGGCCTGGCCTTTTAAAGAATATAGGCTTTTTTAATAGCCTGAGCCTGGGCCTATTTCCTATCAGGCCAGGCTAGGCCAGGCCAAACACAGGCCAGGCTGCAGGCCCCTGGCAGGCCGCCTGGCCTATTTCCACCCCTAGCTATACCACGCTGGAATGTGCTGTCCGAGTTGTTTTGATTTCGTCTGGGATGTCTTTACCTTTTTAGTAACCCAATATTTTTCTTGCTTTGTAGGATTAGTTGGCTATGTCTTCCCGAAAAAATATTGTCGAGGCGTCTTCTGAGGTTTCCGAAGGGATGTCTGATTGGCTGAACTCTCTTATCTTGCTGTGTGTTTCTTTAGTTGATTCAGAATTTTGTGCGACGCTTAGAAAGCATCATCGTGTCTGTAGCAGTGTGGATCAGGAGGGCAATTATGAGTTGGTAGCACCTGATTCTGGCGATAGAGTTTGCTTCCCAGTCCTGATCCAGGGGGAGCGTCCCTTCTTCTATGCTTATGACTTCTTTTTTAGCCAAATGAACATCACCTTTCCTTTTACTTCGTTTGAAACTGACCTGTTATGGTCTTGTAACGTAGCCCCGTCTTAGCTCCATCCAAATTCATGGGGCTTCATCAAGATTTTTCAGCTTGTTTGTCAAGAATTTGGTGTTACGCCTTCTCAAACTCTTTTTCTGTATCTTTTTGTGTTGACCAAACCTGGGACTACCAAGAAGAAGGCTTCTTGGATTTCTTTTAGGTCTGCCCAGGGGCACAAGGTTTTTTCCATGTATGACGAATCTTTCTGGGATTTTAAGAACTACTTCTTTAAGGTCCGGGCTGTTGAAGGAGCCCAACCTTTCTTTCTGGATGAAAATAATGAGCCCTGCTTTCCCTTAGAGTGGCAAAGGAACGTAGTGGTATCCCGATATACTTGGGAGATGTTGAGCGAGGTCGAGCAGTCCTTTGTGAGTGTTTTGGAGGATATTTGGGGAGAACCTCCTCACTTGGATACTAAAAAGTCATTAGGAGATCCGTCCCTTATTCGAACTGCTTTGGGTACTGCCTTGATATATCTTGTTTATCTTGTTTTTCTCCTGCTTTCTTCCTGGCGTGATAAATTGTTGTTTTTCGTTTTGCAGAGATGGCCAAAAATAATGATGCAATGAAGGCCTTCAAGAAGGCGAGGAAAGCTACTGCGGCTCAAAACATCTCGGCCCGGGTTGATGGGGGAGGAACTTCCCAAGCTCCTTTGAAGCCATCCGTGCCGAGCTCTCCTGGCCCGAGGAGAATGATCCCTACACCTCGAGTCCGTTTAGTGGATCCCCCTCAGTCTTCTACTGCTGCTGTGGTTTCTTCTTCGGCCGCCCCTCCTCCAAAAAGACCTCGAACTGTTGAACCTTTCAATCTAGATGCCCCAGATTTTGATCCTATTGGTTTTGTGGACCAGCATATCGCACTTTATGGTGCTCTTTCAATGGGTGATGTATCTCTCCTTCATCACTTGGATTTTATAACTCGGAGTAGTGTCAAGATGGCCCATATGGGAGCTGCTTTGTATCGCACTTCCCAAAATCTACCTCTGCATGCTACCAAAGCTTTTATGGAGGAAGCTAAGTGAGAATTTGATCGGATGAAGGGTCTCAAGGAGGAGTTTGAAGCGGAGGTGACTAAATTGAAGAAGGAGCTGGAAGGGGAGAATGCCAGCTCTCTTGCCCTGGCGGCCTCTGTGCGATTGGCTGAGGATGTGGCTTTGAAGCACAAAGAAAGCTATGCCGTGTCCTACCGAGAAGTGATGCGTCTTCGGGATGAGCTAGAGTCGGTCCGGGTTGATTATTCCGAGCTCCAGGGTCATCTTGTGGGTAGCGTAACTGCTGCCTATGAGAACCTGAAGGAACAGGTTCGGGTTATTGCCCCGGAGGCTGACCTTGCCTTGTTTAGCTTGGATAATGTTGTGAAGGATGGCAAAATCGTTCCCGAGCACCCTGATGATGATGATGTTGAGCCTCCTCCTGTTCCTTCTACCAAAGTCTCGATTGTGTCACCCTCTTCCTCTCAGGCTGCTGAAGTCGTTCAGCCTGAGTCCGATCCTGATGTTCAGATCCTGAACCAGGATGATGGGACGGTAGATGCAGTGCCTCTTTAGACTCGTCCTCCTTCACCCCGGGATGCTGCTACTGGGAAACCTTTGGACTCTCTTTGATTATTTCTGATGAATTTGTGTATAGCCCGGTCTGTGGGCTTTGAACTCTTTTATTTTGTAAATGGTGTTTTGTTGACTATTGATATTTCTGTTGCTTGTTTAGCAACTTTCTTTTGAAAAACAAAGTGACTTTCGTGCTTCATGGACTGATTTGGGTGGCCTCTGAAGCTTGCTATTATCATAACTTAGTAGTTTTTATATCCTGTCTTCTTTGCGCTCGTCTTGGCACATTCGTAGGTTTTTATCTGTCATGATTAACTTGATTCTTTGGCCTGACGCTGCTCTCATCAATCTTAAACTGTTGTTTATCGTAATACTGAGATTGCCGATTTTCCAACTTGGTTTTTTGTTTGTTTGTAGCCCTTCCTTTTTGGATCTTACTTAAGGTCTCTTCCAAGGGTAGCTTTATCGTGTCAGTTCCTGTCAAAGGTGTTTCACCGGTCTTCTCCGCGGCTTCCTCCTTCTCCTTCTCCACGGCGTCTCCCCCTTCTAGTTCGGCACATCTTCCATTCCCAGGTGAAATTGCTGGTCGAGGCCTCCAGCTGGTGCATTGTGGTGTCGCCGTCGTGCCTTCGTCTTCCTGCTGTCAGTGAAAGGTTAGTGAAACAGTGATTTACTAATTTCTGTTGAGTCTGTTACTCTGTTTTAGGGTTTTGAGGTTGAATTTGTGATTTTTGATTTCTTGGGTCTTTTGTAATGCTACTGATTTATGATTTTTGTTACTTGTTATGGCACTATGATTCTGTGATCATTGATCAATGTTTGTCGCCATCTATCGCAGTCAGGAGTTTGTCTCCTCGAGTCTTTGTGCATCACACTCAGGGGAGTTCTCCAAGTTCTTCCCGACAGTGACCTTCATCACAGTAACATGTTCATCTAAAATGTTTGTTTTACAGTTTTAAATGGCAAAACGATGCGAAAAGTGGGTGTGGAGGTTGTGGGGTTGGGAGCCCTAAAGTTCACTGGATTCCTTAGAGAACAATGCAATGGAATAACATGAGTTTTGAATCAATGTACACTGTTTGAATGCTGAAACAGGTACTAAACTACTAAAACCATTCCTTTTTGTTTTTGCTTGAATTTTAGAAGAAAGAGCACTGTAATGTATTCCTATTTTTGATTCCATAAGACCAAGGTTAAATTAACAATTCAGGTGGAGTTGAGTTTTGTTTATGAGTAACTAAATGCACAAAACAAGAATAGGATTGCTAATTTCTTTTGTGACTTTCATTGTTCTTTTTCCCTTGTTGTGCTACTGTTGTTGTTATGCTGCTGTTTTGTTTTGGCTCTGTGATTCTGCAATCACTGATCAGTGTTTTGAATTTGAAATTTCTGATTAGTGACTTGTTAAGCTACTGTTGCTGTTATGGTGCTGTTTTGTTATGGCACTATTGTTGTTATGTGGTTGTTTTGTAATGGTTGTTGCTGAATGCTAAAAGTGGAAATCAAATCAAATGCTGGTTGTTGCTGAATGAGTAGGGTAGCTACCTGCCAATGGCATATATAAATAAACTGATGAATGATGATGATAGTAGTGGAAGGAGAGTCAAAGTGTATAGGTAGTTGGTGATATGCTATGCTTTCTTATTCAATGACTACTTGGTATATTAATACCTCAACTTGGAAACAACACTAGATCCCGTTTATGGCTTGCTCAGCAAGAAGAATCTGTTGCTAAGAGAGCTCTCTTACAACAGATGAATGCAACGCTACCTAAGATTAAACCGAAAAGGTCATCCTGCAAGGTTCAGGTTCATGTTCAGTTAGCATAATACCACAGAATGATCAACATTTTCTAACTGAACTAGCTCAACATTCTTTTGAAATTGATAATCCTTTGTCTCTTGACATTTCTAAACTAGGTCAAATTTTAATATTTAGATATTTATTTTTACTATATAACTTTTGAGTTTGTATTTTGATAAGATCATATGAACTTGGTTGATAATTTTTTGTGTAGTATTTTAAATTTAGAAGATATTTTAGGATGTTTATTTATAACTTGTTTATTATTTTATTCTAAAACGGTTTTTTTGGTTGAACCACTGGTTGGACCAATTGGACCAGTGAACCAGTAAATCAGTGATCAGAGCAGTTTAATGACTGGTCCAGTTTTCAGAACCTTGGTTACAACATTGATAATTGAAGTGCAAAGTTAAGATCGGTTATAAATGGTTGATTAATGTGGATAATGATTGTGATTAAATGAGTGAATTGTCATATATGGACATAGACTATGTATGAGAAACGAGTAGCCAAAAATGGTGAATTTTCCTTGGGTCAATTGAGGTATTACGACTCTTGAGGTATAAAATTTTCGATATTCGTATTAATTTGAAAGAATAAAACTTTGGTTAAATTTAGAAATTTACTATGGCCTTAAAGTATAATTTGAGTCTTAGGATGAACCTAAGTATTATGTGGGTCAATTTGAGAAAGTTTAAAAGTGAGCCATATGTTTTGTGATCTGATAATAGAATGACCTTTAATTGAGTCTTTGAAGTGTATGTGACCCCGAGTATGAATATAAAGAGAAAATGAGTAAGGAATGTGAGTTTTGGCATGATGTGGATGTAGTATATTATTATTGAAAATAACTGGGTCAAAATATGATTTGTAGGAAAAAAAGATGCCAATAAGTGATTTGAATTGTGATATTACTTGATTTTTTGGCAAGGATGGCGGTATAGTTCCGCTTGCTCAGTGCGTTGTTATTTTGTGGGGATGGTGGTTTCGTCCCACCCTTGGTGAGGATGGTGGTTTTATCCCGTTCATCGCTTAAGGATAATTATCCTTGTGATGAATATGAACATAAAGAATTATGATTCTGATTTCGATTTTGGTTTTGATTATGATCTTCGTTATGTTTGATCATGATTATGATTGAGATATGATCAATGAATTGGCAAGGACGTGGATTTTGTCGCACTTGCATTGTTGATGAGGCACCTACACCAGGCAAAGATAATGGTTTTGTCCTGCTTGCTCGTAATTGTGGTGTGATATGGAGATGGTGGTTTTGTCCACCCACATTCTCTCTAGACGTGAAGTATGGCGGGCACTATATCCCAAGAGTGTGGCAGGAACTATATCACAGATAGCGTTGCCTCCAATGAGAAAGTGACACATCACTCTCTCTTTGAAACCAGCTTGTGATAAGCTTGGGATGTTTCTACTAGGGATGCACGATAGAGAGATGATGTTCGGGTTAGCTACCGGATGTGTCGGGTTCTGGCAATCTAACTGACAAGTAAGTTCACGACCAATAGGACAAGCATGAATCGTATTGCATTTGTTTGTGTATTGCTTGAAATTGTTTGTCTGTTTGTCTGTTTGCCTGTTTGTATGTACTTGTGTAATTGTAATATGTGTGATTGTGTATTTGATTGATTGTGTTTATGATTGCAATTATTAGTTCGGAAGTGCTGAAAAAAGGTAATTCAAGAAAGAGATTGACTAAATAGTAAATCTAGATAGAGATAAAAAGTAATATAGCCCATGATCGAAAATAAGAAAAATAAACAACAGTGAATTAAATTAGAGAATTATGAGAACATAATAGTTTAGAGAAGTAATAGTATTAAGAAATGAGTTAGGAAAGAATGATATTTGAATCCTAAAAATTGGAAGATAAGGAAAGTTTGCAAGAAAAAAGATTCATAAGACAAGCACTAATCACTGCCATAAAATAAATTTTATTTTACACATCTTTCTATGATAATTCTGAAATCCCTCTACTGAGACCTTCGAGTTAGGTTCTCATTCTCCTTATATCTAAAATTTTCAAGAAAATGGACGAAGAAGGATCTAAAGATTCTACTGAACATTGGACATTTACTTCTTTATTTTAGAATGAATTTGTATTTAATTATTTTTCTTTCGCTATTATTTTAGAATTTACTATTTTATGAGGGGCAAGGAATTGTATTACTTATTGTATGTATATAAATGTGTATAGAAGTATGAGATGTATTTTTATTCATGACAATAGATGTAGCTGTTGGATTATAGTAATTATTGATTTTATTGAGATAAATAGAATATAAATATATATAATGCCTTTCGTTTTAAGTTTCATTCTTAAAGGCTCGTATATATGTAAATAGGTAATACAGGGAATATACGTAGTTTTTTTCCATTAGCAATATCATGACTTAAGCAAGATATTCTGATAGTAAGGATGTTATAATTGAAGCTCAGCGCCTATGAAGGAAGAAGGACTGGCGCCCAACTTTAAGTAATTTTTCACTCTCAGGAGGGTCCAAAGTCCGATGCCAACTATCAAAGCCTGGTGCCAATGCTCCAAGCCTAGCACCAGTGCCCAAGTTCAGCACCAATGCTTATAAATCTCTTCTAGAATACTTTGATTCAGCCCAAACTCTCCAAAGATTTAAGATTTGAATGATTAGTTATTGTTAGCTTCTTCTAGAAAGATAAGAGTTGGTTTTAATTTAAATTATTGTTTTAGTTATCTTATTTTTCAAAAGATAATATTAGATTTAGTTTGAATTTGAATTTTATGATAGATTTAGGATATAAATAAGCAAAGAGATGATCGGAAAATCGATCATCCAGGATCACGCAGTCTTTAGTTTAGTTTAGTTTTCTATTTACCATGAGTCACTAATTCTCTTTTTGTTAGGGTTATGAGCTCTGTTTGATTTTATCGATTAGTAGTTTGATTATTTATTTTATTTTGATTAATGCATTGATACTTTTTAAGAGTTGAGTTTTGTTCTTATTCTTAATGATTAGAAGTATTGAAAAATATTCTAACACTGTCTTAGATTCCTTTATTATCTTAGAAAATTTAAAATTGGGATTAGCTTGAAACTCATTCTCATAATTTTTCAAACTAACTATGGATAGTTTTTGAAAGGTTGTGCAACTTTAAATCAGAATTGTACTTAACATCTTTTTCTTAATTAATAAACCAAGAAATTAGCGATTAAATAAGATAAAGAGAAATTGAATTGTCAAGGGATTGAAGTTTGATTATATATGATTTGTCGTGAAAGTATATTACAGAGTCAAAGTAAATAAACATGAATGTTTCCTTTTATGAAAATTAAACATCTCTAAAACCTTAACATCTTCCAGTCATTGTTTATCTCTCTAATCATTCATAAGCATTCATTTACATACTTTGCTGTTATTGTTTCAAGATCTCGTCATCCACTACAAAAGTTTGTTGATCTAATTAAAGATTTGATTAGAAGTTGCTACTTAATCCTTTAATCCTCGTGGGAACGATATCTACTCATTGTGGTATTACTTGAAGTAATTTGGTGCACTTGCAAAATTTAAATCCATCAAGTTTTGGCACATCAATGCACTTATCAATCTTTTATAATAATGGTAAAATAGCAGCGTTTATCTAGCATCTTTAAATTTAAACATATGGTTCTTATCATAATTCTGAAAATCAAACCGGATTGACCAATTCAACCGAATTAACCAAAACCAGTCACTTTTCCAGTTCGATTGATCTCATAAACCGCTTGAAAAAAATCGGTCAAAAAACTAATCAAATCGACGATTAACCAGTAAACTGTGGGAATCAGCCGGTTTAGTTAAGGGTTTTTGGTTCGGTATCACCCCCTCAAAACGATGCCGTTTAACCCTTAAGAAAAAAAAGAGCCCTAATCCAGTAATCCCCTAAATGCAGCCCTAGTCCCACTCCTCTCTTTCTCTCTGAAAATTGATAATTGAAAGAACCCCAGTCCCCAAACGCAGCCTCGTATCCCCGCAACCATCGACCCTCTTTGTAGTCATCACCGAACTCTTCTCCGCTGGGGACAGACATCGCATGTGAAAATTCTGTCGCCGTCGTAGGAAGTTGTATCACGTGTGAAAGCTCCGTCACCGTCCTAGGAATCTCTTCGCCGTCGTGTGGAAGTTATGTCGCTGTCGTGTGGAAGCTCTGTCGCCATCATCGTCTCCTCTATTCGAGCTCTCTTTCTGTCATCGTCGGCAATTCCAACTCCTCTATCGTTGCCATCTATGCCCTTCTTCTATCGCTACTGGTAAGTACTGTTACTTGGAATTATTTTTATTTGTTTTATAATTTGTACTGTTATTAATAATATTGGGTTGTTGATTTATAGATTTTGTTAATACTTTTGTAGTTTTGTTAATAATATTGGGTTTAGTGGTTTACTGATTGTCTGGATTTTGCTATTTCACTTTAATGTGATTGTGATTATATTACAGATAGCAGATAATCTTGTGGATGAATTTGCTGATCTAGGCAACAGTGGTTTGTGTTCCGATCAGGTTTTCTCATATAAAGAAATTTTTATTTTATATTCTTTTTCACAGAGTGAATGTTTAAGATAAGTAACTTATGTTTCTTGAGTTGAACATTTATCACAGCAACAATATGATGAGAAAAATATCCGTAGAAGGATCTATGATGCTCTTAACATTCTCATGGCGATGGATATTATTTCAAAGGATAAAAAGGAAATATAAGGGAAGGGTCTTCCTCGTACTAGTATGAACGATATTGAAGAACTAAAAGTTTGCAGACAGTCTCAAGTTTTTGCTATTTTCATCTAAGTAGTTATGCTATGTTTCTTCTATAATGATGGCTTGAGCTTATCCAAAATATAGAATGAAGGATCTTTAAAGGTTTATAACACATTAATACCTTAGTATTGATCTTTGTTAATATTTTTTTGATAATAAAACATTATGTGTTTTTTGTTATATGCGTTTTAATTTAGTTATGAATTTTAATATTTAAAATTATTTGTATATTTTTAATATTAAATTATAAATAATTTATTATATAAAATTATAAAATTATAAAATTTTATTAAATTAAAAATTATATATTAAATTTTTAATAATTTTATTTAATATTTAATTAAACTAGTTAAACTTTGATCAAATCATTAAACCAACAAACAGTTACCTTATCAATTCATTGAGAAGTCTAGTTCTCACAACCTTGGTTCTTATTGGTCAAACAAAAAACCTGTGACATGTATTAAAACAGACGATGAGGTTTCCACTGAAGGAATAAAGTAAGGAGTTAAACATGTTACAAGGATTGACCCGAGATACAAAAAGTTACATATAACTGAACTGACTACAGGCCACAACTGATCAATAAATTAGTAGTGTAAAATAAGTAAGAAAGACACTCTGACAATAATAATATACAAAAAAATAAAAATAAAAAAGGCCTAACTAATTATGAAATTTGTGATCATTTCTTAGAACGTTTCTTGGGTCGCTTATCCTTACTAGCACTAGCACTATTTTCCCTCCCACGCTTTGCAGAAGCTGTATTGCTTTCTGCTGTTTTCTTTGGAGGCCTACCTACACTCCTCTTGCTATTCTCAACAACGTTCTTGTTCCTTTTATCCCCTGACCCTCCTCCTCCACCGTTATTATGCCTTGACGCCCTTTCTTTCCCTTTATTATCACCCTTTCCACTATTCACAATTTTCTTTTGCTCTTTCATACTTGCAGTCCCACCTCTGCTGCTGCTACTACTTCCTCCACCACTACCACTGCCACTCTTCAGTGCCTCCACTGGAGCGTTTCGCTTTATTCGTTTCAAGAAATCAGCAGCGGCATTCTTCTTCTTGTCCTGCCCTCCCTCTGCTTTGCTCTTGTCTGGTTTTGCGGCTTCGACAGCCTTGGTCACCAAAGTCCCTGCTTTTATGGTGGAGTTAGTGGGGAGTTTCTTATTGCCAGAATTGCTGTTGCTGCTGAGGTTCTTGTTGCTTCTTCTCAGGCTTCGAGCTCCAGTGACCGGCTTTTCCTTGGCCTTGGGAGGCTCATCTTCATCTGTCTCGGAAGAAGAGGGTTTCATGGGTGGTTTTGCATCAGAAGATGGTTTTTCCTTCTTATCGGTGATGGGTTGGTCACCCTTTTGGCCAAAGGTCGCCGGAGAAGGTTTAGATGACATTGAACTGCGTTTTCGGCATACCAATATTGGAGCAGAGGCTTTGTGCTTGGAAAGGAGAGATTCTGGTTTGGCTTGAGGAGCGTTTGGAGGGTTGGAATCCGTCTTCTGTGGGGTGGGATCAGATTGTGCTTGGCCTTGGTTTTTCATCTCTGCCATGACGAGGCGCCGCAGCTGCTGCGCCGCCATTGATTCCAGGGAGTCTCTGGGAAAGAAGACGGTGGCATTCGTAAAGAGGAGGAGAAGGTCACGAAAGAAAGAGTTGGTGCTAGAGGAATAATGTCCTTTATGGAGTCTCGATTGTATGGTTTCCAAATCCACGTGCTGTCTTACAATGTTTTTGTATCTTTCCGATTCCTGCTGCCATGTACCAGAACAGGCCAAAACTGAGCAAATTACTAAATTGTTATAATAATTACACAAACTCACCTAAAATGTCCTACTTTTATCCATTGAAGAATTCTAAAGACCAATACTTTTAACATGGAAAAAAAATAAAGAATTAATTAATTTTAGACTAAAAGATAAAGTAAAAACAAGAAAAAAAAGTGTCGAATAACTACTATTTCTTAATAAAACTATCAAAACAAAAATACTATAGGACTATTGGAATTTATTGTTTTTTACTATTAATATTTAAAAATATAAGATAAAATATATTACTAAATTATTTGACTAAAAAAATTAAATTGATAGTTAAGTAATGGTAAAAAATAATAAACTCTAATAATCCTTTAATATTTCTCTTGTCAAAAAGTACATTGAAAATCCAATACTTTCAGTATTAATAATTAAAATCTGAGTTTATTAAATGATCAAACACAAATTCTATTTTTCACACGCATTTGAAATAAAAAATTAAATAGAAAATATAGTTTTATATTTTAGTTACATTCAGGACGTAAAATTAGAATATATTTATTCTGAACAAAAGAAATAAAAAGCTAATTTTGTTTTTTGGTAAAGTTCTAAAAAGAAAAAATAAAAATAAACGAGCTAATTGATACATAAAAGTGGATTTTTCAATCATTAACACGTAAAACAGATTTTTTGTGTGGTGATTATAAGTAAAACAGATTTGATTATCTTTAGACATTAGCGTTAAAACATTAGTTTTACCAAAACCATATCCACTAGTGCAAAATGAAGGCCTCACTTTTTGTTGTTTAATCGAGAACGGACGGGTAAAAGAACAAGGTAGGAACAATATAGGCGCTATAGGGCCCATTAGTAATTCCACTACCGTCCAGATTTTCTTTGTTCCATATTATTAAACGACCAGCCACAACTACAAGCCATGGTTTCCCTCTAATCCACAACTTAAGGATTAGACTTTCAAACATCTAAGAAATAATAATACGCGACATGGTTAGTTGATTACGACCTGTGACCAAACACTGAAACACGTAACCGCCGCGAAGCATGGGAGCAAGTAGAGAAACAAAGAAAAATGATAATAGTGGTAGTATTTTGTCAATATAAACATGGATAATTCGGCCATTTCGAATACTTTGGGTCGTGTTGAATACGGTAACATGGCCCAATACCAAACCAAACTATGGGCTTTCAACCATGAGTTACCACGTTACATAAGTCCACCCAATCCTGGGCTTAAAAGGAATTTATGTGCTCGGCTAAACCATAATCTTTTTTTTTTTCTTAAAAACAAAGATGCAAATTTTATTTTTTTGTGTAAAAAAATTAATAAGGGGGCCTGATGAAGTAAATTATCTTTTGCTTGAAAAGGAAAAACTGCCTAAAAATGGTTGTCTTGTATTGATCCTTTTTCGGCATAAAGCTAGTCCTATTGTAAAGAAAATAATTTTGCCTGCATGACATCTTGAATCGATGGATTTAAGTAATATTTATAATAAATATATATTTTTTAATTGAATACTATATATAGGAAAGATACTTATGAAATTACTAATGCATATAAATTCGTTACTTTTAATTTTTAGACGGTTAATTATCTATATCGGCTTTGCAGATAAAGGGGCCAACGTCTTTGCCGCAGCCCGCAGGTACCTACCAATTCCCCCAAAGTTTTACTTGTGACCAAATTTTTTCCGGCGTTTTTTTTATTTCATAAAGTTAAACTTACTTTTGTTTCCTTGGACTATTTTTTATTCACAAACTTCATGCCCGTAAAAAACCAATAAATTTCAAGAGTGGTCCCCATTTGTTGGACTGTCATGATTTAGGGAACGTATGCAATGCCCTCCTTGTTGCCACTGTATACCCAAGTTTTCTTAACAACAAATCAAAATATGTATTTTGTTTAAAAGATTTAATTAAAGAGTATTTAAGAACATTCGTTAAAAAATAATATTAAAAACTTGTTATTCTTTCAATATAAAAAATTATATTTTTAAATTATAATTTTTTATTTGTAATATTTGTAATCATAAATGTCTTTAAGCAAAACTCCTTTTCTTAATTTAATTTAAATATACATGTTTTAATCCATTGGTGTTTTTTCTTCTAAAAGAGAAGCAAAAAATTTGTTACGTGCATGCATGTAAATTATTAATTTGTTAAAGAAAGAAAGAGGAGGGAGGGGAGTTAAAACTTAAAAATTAGTTATTTCAAATTTTTGAGTGTGTGTGAAATCCCAATTATATCCTCTCGAAAAGGGGAGGGTGGAATGGAATACCTGGCTCTCGAGACGGCGCTCGAACAATGAGCTGTGTTCGTGTGCCTTGATCATCTCCAACAGCCCAATCAACGGCTCGGATTTCACCATGGTCTCGTCACTCTCCGGGGCCACCTCGCCGCCACCACTACCACCGGAAGCCTCCTTCCTCCGCCGCGTCTTCCTCTTCCTCGTCAGGCTAGCAGAGCTCTGCACCTCGCTGCTCTCCCTCGTCCCTCGTCCCCCTTCCCCCGAGTGGACCACCGAGTCATCACGCAACTCGGACGAGTCACCATCCTCTGCCTTCCTCTCCTCACTTGGCGGCTGCGACTCGCACGTTGGAACTTTAACCTCAGTATCGTAGCTTCCGTTATTCGATTCCTCCCCAATCGGTCTCCGCTTCCTGCCAACCGGATCCGGTTCTTTCGGACCGGGATGAACCGGAACCGCCCCTACCCCCGTCTTCCCATCACCATCTCCTGCTCCGGTTTTCCCTCCCTCAAACCGCGAACCGGTCGAGTTCGACTCATTAACCGACTGATTTTCCCGGTCCGACTCGTCACCGGTGGTTGGCAAAAGCTTATCGGTGTTCGTGGTGCTCTCTTCGAGCCGGCGAATCTCCGGTTCAGAACCGGTCGGCTCCGGAACTTCCCTTTCTCCGCCGGTTCCATCGTTTCCCGGCCGTGCCTCGCCGCAAACCGCCAGATCTGCTTTCTCATCGACTTTACCGTCATTTTCTTTCTCTCTCTCCTCCTCCAACTTCTTCACCTTCAACTGCAACGACCTTGAAGGAAAAGAAATAATTATAAAATGAAAAAAAAGGAAATTAGATCCAAAACCTACAGAAAAGTTAAACAATAATCATTAACCGAAAACTAAATAGAATATTTTTATGATGAGATTTACAGGATAGAAACGTCGGATTGTTGGACCTCGCGGCGGAGCTCGGCGACGCGGAGCTTCCGCAATTCGTCGAGCCAGGGGACATGATCAGAGCTATCGACGGAGGCCGCGCCGTTCTGGAGAAGCGGCGGGACAGCGTCGTTTAATTGGTCGGCGAATCGGAGGTTGAGATCGTGGAATTTCTGCTCGCAGTGGAGCGCGGTGGCTTGTAGGTTGGGTACGGAGGTCCGCGACTGTACCTCCATGGCGACGGTGTCCCAGTCTTTGAAGCCATGGCGGTTGACGGCGCTCGCTAGCAAGAGTTCCTCCCACGTGCCCCAAACCTGAGGGTGTTGGTTTCGCTTCTTCTTCTCTTCTTCTGCTAGGTCTGGGTCACGGGTCGGGTTATTGTTTTGATGGTTTTCCATATGATATGAGAAAGATGATGGTTTAACCATACAAGTATACAACTTCTTCTAACACCCTCGTTGCCTCCACCTCTTCAAATCCAATCTCTTTAGTTATTATTTTGAAAAATAAAAGTATAAAACATCAAAATAAATATATTTACACAAAAACATATAATGAAAAATATTTAAATAACTCTATTAGGGTTTTTTTCCCTTCTTGTTTCTATTAGTGGCTGGTTGGTCATGTCTGCTTTTTAGTTCCTTTGTGTAGTAGTTGCTGTTGTTGAGAGTTTGTGCGGATTTTAGTTAGGAAAAATCTCTTTGTGCACATATTGATATTGCTTTAGTTTTTTTTTTTCCTAATTTGTATTTTCTTTAAGAGTTGATTGTTATATTGCATTAAGCGAAAATTCACTACATAAAATTGTTTTTTAGATTTCTGACCCATATTATTATTTAATTTGATTAAAAAAATTAATTTATTTTATATAAATAGTTTTTTTTAAATCGATTTGGATAAATTATGTAACCATCTTTTAAACAAAAATTTCAATTTTTTCTGGATATTATCACTAAATAATAAATTTGGTAGTTCTTTTTTTTTTCATCCATTTTAACTAAATTTATTTTTTATTTTTATTTATTTAATTCTTGTGATATATATATTGTTTAAGAAAAGTAAAGTTTGATATTATGAAAAATTCACATTTTTTTTATTTGTATAGGAATGGAGAAAAAACTAGAAATAAAAAAAAAGAAAAAAAATAGAATTTACATTCTCTCCAGTTTTTTTAACACTTGAAAAAATACCATGTGATCTCTCACCATTAA
Organism: Arachis stenosperma; assembly: GCF_014773155.1. Classification (NCBI taxonomy): domain Eukaryota; kingdom Viridiplantae; phylum Streptophyta; class Magnoliopsida; order Fabales; family Fabaceae; genus Arachis; species Arachis stenosperma. Next base: position 53,398,987 of record NC_080383.1, on the reverse strand, counting down.
CTTTATAAGTTGGGCCAAAATTAAATATGAGAGAGAGCATTAAAGGATGAAAGATCACAATTGACACCATCCAATTTTTTCTTTACTAGAGAGAATCCACTCCCTAACAAAGAGAAAACAAACTTGAATTTGAGAAGTAAGGACAACACAATCAATTTTTATGTTGATCTTGGATAAAGATGTGAACAGTATAACACTTAAAATTATTGTCTAATATCCAGTTAATTTTGATCTAAACATTAAATAGGGTGATCAAATGAACAGATACATATTTTATTAAATAATTTTCATCGTTTATAGAAAATTGAATTAAAACAAAAATTAACAAATATATTTGAAGTAAAAAAATTGATTAAAAAATATCAATAAGAGGAACATATCTAATTAAAAGTTTGAGATTAGTTTTAAAAAATTAGCAAAGAAGAATTTCAAAAACGTAATAAAAAAGAAAATAATAAAGGATTTGGATTGACTTTTGAAAAAAGTACTTATTTTTTTATCTTTTTAAAAAAAAAATTTTTTTAACATATAAAAATTATCTTATATTTGAATATATTTTTTGAAGAGAATTTTCAAATATTACAAACGGTTTTTGCTTTTGCTTTTTTTTTTTTAAAACAAGGTATTGAATCAGTTTGGATTAGCTTTTAAAAAAATATTTATTTTTTTATTTTAAAAAAGATTTTTTTTAATGAACAAAAATTATTTTAAATTTAAATAAATTTTTTAAAAAGAGTTTTTAAATGTTAAAAAATGTTTTTTATTTTTGTTTTTTTAAAAGCAAGATATTGTTAGTTTTTAAAAAAAGTAAATAATTTATTTTTTTATTAAAAAATTTATTTTAAAGGATGTTTTTAAATAAATTTTAAATTAAATAAAAATATTTTTTCACACAAAAAAATTAATCCAAATTAATATAATGTTAGCTTTTAGAAAAAATAAATAATTTATATTTTTAATAAAATATTTTTTAAAAAATATATCCAAATAAATTTTAAATTAAATAAAAATATTTTATTTTTTAAAAAAAATATTTTTTTACTTAAAAAAACAAATTCAAATTAATATTAAAAATAATTATTTAATCAAATTTAAATTATTTTTTAATTAAATTATTTATATATAATAATCGATTTTTTTAAACTAAATAATAACATATGTTAACTATTCAAAATGGATGTTACAATACTCCCTTAATGTTTGGAGTTTTAAAACTCCATATAATTTTAACAAAAAAAACACTATTAAAATTTAAAATTTAATTTACTTTGCGTTGATTTAGGTTAACATTTAATGGATACTGATGAAATCAATAAATAATTAATATTTTTTTTGAAAAACTACAAACATATTAATTACAACTTATAAAATATATTTTTAATAAATGATAATTATAATTATTATAAGAAATTTAATATGCTCTATTAGTATATAAGTTATTTAATTAGTTAATAAAATCTAATTAATTAATAATTTATATTTTATTTATTTTAATTATTTATTTAAAATGATAATTTATTTTATAAAGTTTATTTAATATACTATCTTTTTTTGTTCATTGAAAATAATGAATTTGTTCACCGACAAATTTATTCCTATTTCTGTACAATTTAAATCGTATTCGTATATTTTTATTTTTTTTATTAATCTAATTTTATTTACATATTTGAATTTTAAACTTTTAAAATTTTTTATTTAAAATTTAGATAGATATAATTTAAATTAATAATTTAATTTAATAAAAATAAACGTATTCGTATTATTTTTATTATCTTAACCAAAAAATATCTCTAACTATATTTTTTAGGTAAGATTTATTAATCTTTTCAGATATTATGTACTTATATATACACTCTAATATTATTAATTTGAAAGATTACATATATCTATCTCTTTTGTTGAGATATTAAAAATCATGTTTAACCGCTTTAAAAAATAATACGAGCATATTTATTTAAAATAAGATGAATATATTTATTTAAAATTTAAAAATTTTAAATAAATTTATTCGTATTAATTTTAAAATAATATGAATATGCTTGTTTAAATAAAAAAATTTTAGAATAATAAGAGTATTATATCTTTTTAATTCTTTTAAATTTTTATTTTTATCATAATTTTATAATAATTTAATATCAATCTAAAAATAAAATAAATTTAAATTAAATCAAAAAATTTAGCTCAAATAGAATTTAATGTTAATTCTTTTTTTTTAATAATTAAATGATAATTCTTCTCTCTCTTTTTTATTAAGGAATAGTAAAACTCTAAATACGTTAACTTTTATTTAACTCTTTAAGAAGAGTTTTAATACTCCAAACCTTTATTGAATCAGGCGCGCCATGAATAGATGATTGAGTTTCTGGCTTTCTGCCATTGTATTATCGAAATGGCTAACGGTACCAATTCTATGGAGTAACCCCTGCAGTTAAGACGGGCCTCATGACCGGGGACGCACAACTTGAGTTACTCACGCAACTTTTTTTTGGTTAGGATACCTCATGCAATTGTTTTTTCCTCTTCCCCTTCTATGATTCTGACCCAATCACCCAAACAGGTCAAATTTCAATATTTCGTCACTTATTTCTTTAATTTATTTTGTTTGGTCCGGACTGATTTTATAATAATTTTGGTCATGATCTCATGGTCTCATGGTCTCATTGGTTTTGTACTAGTTTTAAGGCCCAATTACTCAACGAATTGGAAAAAGAAATCAGGGTGCCATGAGCCTATGACCCGCCAAACAGAAAACCCTAAGATGCACTTTGAGGCTCAAAATCTTTTTTTTTTTTGGTATTAGCCTATTAGGTTCCAAATCTTAACATAATGTAAGTTTTACAACTCTTGTGTAGTATTCGCAAAAATATTTTAGAAAGCCCATTCTGTTTTTTTTTCAAAACCCATAACATTAACCTTTTACTAAAACCGATGAATATTGAATATGCATTGCGTACAACGGAGACTTCCAAAGAATTTTAGAAACCCAATGATGATCAAACATCGCCTTTCTTTTTTGGTAAGTGTAAGGGTTCACTAGGCCCACACAATAAAAACTACAAAACTAAAGGTTCTTCGAACAAAAAACTCTTTTACATCATCTCTCATTAAACTAACTAAATCAAATACCAAAAAAAAAAAAAAAAAAACCTAACTAAATCTAATGGAGACTGGGGGAACATCCAAAAAGTAAAGTCTCCCTGAACTTAATGTTACTGCGCGCTAACCAGTGTGTACACTGATTGACTTCTCTTCCAATATGAACAAAAGCAATTTCTCAAGGTCTACGAAGGATTTTGTAAATCTCGTTAAACACTTTGTTGTGGAATAATTTTTCTCTCTTTTACTCCTTTAAAGTCACATACACCTCCTTTGCATCTACTTTTACCTCCACTCTTCTCATTCCTAAGTCTGCTGCCATGTGAAGTCTATGAAGGACGCCCACAACTCAGCTTGCACTGGTTGGCATCTTTCCAGATTCGCCCGAAAACTTCCAATCTACTTTTTATTATGGGTTCGAAGAACTGATTAAATTTGATCATTTTAAAATAAATCAGATAAATATGTTTTTGTGATTAAATTTGGACCAATCATATCAGTTTGTATTAATTTAAATACCAACTTAAAAATTAGATTTCTAAAAAACAAAAAAAAAAGAAAAATATTTACAACGAAGAAAAATAAGGATAAACTAATCCGATTACCCCTAACTTTATGGATTAAACATTAGAAGTAACAACTTTAGTTACAAATCTGACGATAATGTAACACTATTCTACTCCTTGATTTATGACTACTTACTTAAAATTATTTTTAAATTTAGTTTTAACTATAAAAATCTAAAATTACATTCAACTAATAACCTAAAATAAACATCTCTAATAAAATATTAAAAAAATTATGCAGTTCGTCAACGCATCTAAATTTGTTTTTAATATCTCTTTTTTTTTTTTCTCGAAATACCAAATCCTTCGAGAGCCCAAACCTCCATCTCACCTACGCGCTGTCCTCCTTTTTTAGCCCTTCCTCTAAGGGGTTGTTGCGTAACAAGTGCATAATGCCCACAAGAACGTCCGTGTATTTTATCATCAACTTGATGAATTAATTTTAAGATATAAGGCTTTCCTATTATAACATGCTGTTCAAAAGGATTCCCTGTTCTTCTATCAAATATTCTGCTTTTGCCCGGATACTCGGGTTCAAATATCCACGGATTCGACGTTTGTTTATCTTTTGACAAATTAATTTGAAATAACACTTTAAAAAATATTAATTTTGTTCCTAATATATATTTATATATATCCTAATTAAATAGTATGTTATAATATAATTAATTTTTAAAATCATGATGCCATAAATGAAAAAAAAGTAGTATATAAGACAAGTTTTATGAGATAAATTTAAACAATATTTTTTTCGATATATCAATTATTTTCTAGATATCCGTATGTATAAACATTCTATTAACAGTATTTCTGAGAAATATAAAGCTTATACATTTAGATATTAAGAAATATGAGACTTATACATTTAGATATATTAAACTATTAATGTATTAAAATTTTAAAATAAAAATAAATTTTATTTTAGAACGTAGAATAATAATTTTTCATTTTTCCCTTTTGAAAAATATTGTCAAACACCCATCTACTAAAATTAATATTCATTTTAAGATGTTTCTTTTAAAAATAATTTTTTGGATTTAGATTTTGTAATTTTTATAATCAATTTTATTTACTAATATTAAAATTTCAAAATTTAAATTTAATTATAAAAGACTACTATAATGGAAAAATTATCTAAATAAATTAAAATAAATTTTTAATTTTCAAAACAAATAAAAAATATTATTATACCATATTTATTCCTCCATTTTATACCATATTTATTTTTACTCCTCCTTTTTATACCATATTTAAATGTTACTATAAAAAATATTAATGAGTATAACTAAATAATTACTCAATAATATTTTTTATAGTACTTACTAATATATTTTATTGTACTTATTAATAATTTTTATAGTATAATAAAAATATGGTATAAAATAGAAGAATAAAATATTGTATATGTTGAAAGTATAATAAAAGTATTAACGAGTTCGATAAAAAAATATTAATAAGTAATTATTTTATTATACTCTTTAATATTTGTTATAGTATAATAAATATTTAAATATGTAGTTAAGTATTTATAATTTAAATATAAATATTTATTTGTAGTTTTACAAAAATAATACATTAATTACTTAATGATTTTATCAATATTTATTAAAAGTTTCATTAATATAATATTTTCTAAAATATTGTGCTAATACATATTAATATAATATTTTTTAAAAGAATTTCAAAACTCCAAACAATATAGAAGTATTATAACATTCATCCTTTAAATATTAAAAGTTGAATATAGTTAGATGACTTTGGATTTAGCAGCCGTTTCTAAGGGGACGTGATTAGGTGCTCTATAAATAAATTGAATTTTAAAACTCTATGAATAAAAGAAAAAGTAAAATTTGCATTTAAAAACTTAAAAACTCTTAAATGCAAAAAAGAGAGAAAACAAATTTTATTGATTTTTGTTTTTATTAATATTAGGTCATTAAAATTTATTTTATGCTTTTTTTTTGTCTCAAATTCATTTAAAGTTAGAATTACTTTTTTTTATTTAAAATTGTAGTGAGTTAAAATTAAAAACGGTATAGATAAAAAAATAATTTTATAATTTTTTATTTAAAATTTGTTTGAATTAAAAATTTTTGTTTTATTATTTTCGTTTGGGTTCTTTTATTTTGAAATTGATATTGAACTATTATATATAATAAAAACAAAAATAAAAGGTAAAAAAATTAATAAAATAAGGATATCTTTTTATAGTTAATTTTAAAAGACTAAAATATAATTTAAAATTAAAATGATTTAATTGAATTAAAAATATGATTTAATTTTAAAAAAAGAACCTATAATATCAGTTATTTTTAAAATACAAAAATGTTCTTTTAAAATTAAAGTTGTTTGATTATTTTAAATATTAAAAATTTATATTTGAATTTAGAATGATAAAATTACTACTTTTGAGGATTAATTTTAAAATATATATTTAAAGATTAATTAAAAACAGGGGTCTTTCTCTTTTTCATTTTATTTTCAATTATTTGAACTAAAATACAAAAATTGAGTTTTTTTATTTGTTTTGATTTTTTTATATTTTATTTGAATCTAAATGTGAATATTTTTTATTGATATTTATGTTTTAAAATTAATAAAAAAATAAATAATTAACTTAAAAGTAAGAAATGTTAATAATCTGTACCAGTAATAAATCAAATTAGGTTTATTCGATTTACTACTAGTATAATTTATAAATGGTAAATCAAATAAAATTACACCAATATCCTAAACTGAATTGGATTATATGCATGTTTCGTTTATAATTCTGTATAAATCAAATTTAATTGATTCGATTTATTTTATTTATATATAAATCGAATTGATTTATATAGAGTTGTAAACAAGACATACATATAACCTAATTCAGTTTAGACTATCGTTGGTACTAGAATATTATCGTATTAATTATAAATATCAACTCTCAACTAATATTACATGTTTGCCTCATTATTTATTTCAAACTGTAAGAGCTCTTTTAGAATTAAGTTATTTAAATCAACTAGCTATAGAAAACAAAATTTTAATTTTAATTTAAAATATTTAAATATTGTATTAGTTGCTTTTAAAAAGACAAAAATATATCCTATTAAAATTGGTGACGAATTTATAAGTTTGAACAACCAATTTAACAACAAATTACATAATGGTTGGCTGTAATATTTAATGTCTAAAAATGGCATATTGAACCCTAAACTTAATAGCTTTTTCAAGTTCGTATCAAGTTACATCTCAAACTATATATTGACTAAAAATGATTAAATTTATCACCAGATCTAATCTAAATTATTATATCTTTACTAATTTTATTACTGTATCATGCTATTAGTTTTTTTTTATTATGAACTATAGCTAGCTCAGATGATCGATTCTCATAATTGCTTCGAGTAAGCGCTTAATTAAATATTACTCTATCATAATCTATATTATTGGCATCTATAATAAAAAAAACCAAGTGCGCTATGTAAAAAATGTATTTTAACATATTATACTATCGGTTAGATATTTTTTAAACAAAAATGGGTGATATTTAAATAAAATATTAGTGATCGATTTAACAATCAAGACGAAAAAATAAACTTTGGGATTGATGGTAATCAGTGGCTAAGAGAAAGAGGGGTTGAATCTTAGCCTCTTTTTTCACTGAATATTAATTTCTGATTTTTAAAGTAACTTTAGGAGATATTTCTGCTTTTTGTCTCGTGTCAAATTGAGAGACACTTTTGTTTTTATCTCCTAATAAACAGAAACAGAGAAAGGAGTAAGGAAGAAGAAGTAACACTAGATGTATCCTGGTTCAGCTACTAGATGCAATGTAGCCTAGATTACAAACACCAATTTCTCCCTAGGAACTACCCATTTCTATATAGGACAAATCTAAATTCTAACCCTAATTTGAATTTGACTAGGACTCAAAACCTAGCTTTTCAATTGCAAAGTGCTAACCAAACTTGCAAAGGAATCCCCACAGGATCATGAAACACAACAAAAAGATGTACAAAAAAACTCTGAGACATCTATGGCTTTTTCTCTAATTTTGATCACTACCTTTTTCCTCTCGCTGGCTTTTTCTTACAAACCTCACCATATTTGCCTTTTTCACCATGAGACTCAGACAGACAAAATCAAGAAAAAGAAAACAAAATGAATATCATTGAAGGAGAAGAACTCAGGTAGCTTCTGGGTAGTTATGAGAACTCTGTGCTTTTTCAACCTTTGGCCGTTCACCCTTAATATAGAAGGGAAAGCTTCCAAAGTTGAAATCCTAACTCAACAACATCTTCTCCTACCAAAGAATAGCAGCGGCTTCATCAGAAGGGGTTGAGAAAACCAAGGCTGATGCATGCAAGCTTACCTCATCACTCTCAGCCTTTTTCTTCAAGCTTCTTCCATCTTGGCCATTGATCTTGACTTTGGCCCCTAGAATGGATTCTGATCGTTGATGGGCTTCTGACTCTGGACAGCTTCATGCTTTCCATTTTTACTTCTTCTTTACCAGAGATTCAGAGGCTATCTTGTACTTTGATGTACAAAAACAAAAATGAACTTTTTACCAAGATAGATTTGCTTCTTGCCCGAAGCCGATCTCTTCCTTTCTTGGTAACAAAATATTGAAGCCTTTCTTCAAATCTTTCCTTCTGTAGCAAATATCTTTCTTAGCCTTTCTTTTTCATAGGCTTTTCTGTGACTTCTTATTTCTTCTGTCTTTTTCTCTAATAGATTGAAGTGACCAAAAGTAAGAGAGAGGAGAGAGAAGAGAGAGAAAACTTTCGAAGGAAGCATTAAATAGAATTAAACCACATTGAATTTTCACTTTCATTACCTAAGACATAAAGTAACGTGTAAGACTTTTGGTTACAAAGGAATGAAGTTAATTGAGTTGAGATTTGGGTTCCAGTAACCAAGAGAAAACTTGTGAAGTGATTTTTCTTGTGACCACCGTATGGGCTTCTCATGATTTTGGACCAATTTGATTTTCTTTCTTTTAATGTTCAGCCACTATTTTTGAATTAATATGATACAGGGCTGAATTTATTCATTGATCAAATTGGGCTTGTTGTAATGACAGAGGAAAAATGTCGGTAAAGAATTTCTCAAAATAACTTTGTTGCAAGTATAGATTTAAACCGACAATTAAACATCAATCAACGTTTAATTAGGTTGTCACAAGTACAAATCCCAATAAAAATAAACCGAAGTATTCAAACCTCGAGTAGTCTCTATTGCATGGAAGTATGTTTATTATTGGTTATGATGTACTTCTTTTTGGGGTTTTGAAATAAGGAACAAGAAAATATAAATTGCTAGAAAAATAAACTAATAATTAAGAAAGTTCTTAGCAAGGAAAGAGAATTAGAAGTCCTATTCTCATTATCGTCATCAATTATGATGGTAAATGTAAATTGCCTTCACTTAGTAATCCTCTAACAAATGAAGGAAAGTCAAGCGAGCAAAATCGACTTAAGTTCACAAGTCCTAATTAAAGAATAGATTTAGTGAGGCTCAAGTCAACTAGCAACTTTCAATCACCAATCAACAAAAGAATTTTTGATAACTCAAGAGTCTGTAATTAATCAATCCAAGTCAAGAACATAAAAATCTATTTTAAAATCCAACCAAGCATTTTATCAAACACTTGGAAGGCACAAAATAAAAGTATAAAAAATTAATAAGAGAATGTAAAATATAAGACTAACAAATGCAAGGAATCAATGACTACAATTAAAGAAAGAAGCAATAAACATGAAATACCTCAAATTGCATTAAAAGGAAATTGAATCTAACAAAAAGAGTTCACAAACTAAATTGGGAAAATAAAGGAATCAATAAAAAAAGATAACTAACGTACTAAAACAATAAAAAGTAGAAGAGAACTAAATTAAAGCAAGATAAAATTCTGAAGTTAAAAAAAATAAGACTAAAAACCTTAAAACCTAGAGAGAGGAGAGAGCCTCTATCTAGAACCCTACATCTAAAATTTAACTAATGTGAATAATGAAAAGTGAATTGTATGATTCTTCCAACTTCACTCTGCAGCCTTTTGTCCCCATTTTTGAGCCTGGAACTAGGTCAAAAAGCAACCTAGAAATCGCCTCCAGCGTTTTCTCATAACTGAGGCACGTGACGCTTGTCACGCGTATGAGTCAGCCATGCGTACGCATCGATGGATATTGAACTGGCCACGCGTACGCATCATCCATGCGTGCACATCATTTGTCTGCTGCACTAGTCACGCGTACGCGTAGTCCATGAATAAAATTAGATTAATTTTTATATGAATAAAATTAGATTAATTATTTTTTTCTTTTTTTTTTTTAAAATCTAATTCTAATTCTTCGGTATTCAAATCAATGCAAACTGATATTATCGGTCCCGGTTTAGTCATAAAAACATATATACCCGATCTATTTCAAAGCGATCAAATTTAATCAGTTCAGTTCTCAATTTCTTCTAAACCCAACCCAAACCAATCTGATTACACCTTAACTTCATGAATTAAACATTAAAAGCAACAACTTTAGTAGTTATGAATTTGACAATTTTGTAACACAATTCTACTTTTTAATTCGTGACTACTTACTTAAAATTATTTTTAAATTTAGTTTTAACTATAAAAATCTAAAATTAAATTCAACTAATAACCTAAAATAAACATCTCTAATAAAATCTTAAAAAAATTTATTCAATACCTCAATGCATCTAAATTTATTTTCAATATCTCTTTTTTTAATTATCTTTTAACAAATTAATTAAAAATAATACTTTAAAAAATATTAATTATGTTCCTAATATATATTTATTATATCCTAATTAAATGGTATGTTATAATATAGTTAATTTTTAAAATCATGATGCTATAGATGAAAAAAATAGCATATAAAACAAGTTTTATAAGATAAATTATAATATCAAATAAATAATTAAAATTTAAAATTATTAATTAATTAAAATTTATAAATGAATTTAATAATTTTAATAATTTATATATCAATAGAACATGTTAAATTCTTAATAATAGTAAGTCATAAAAAAAATCTCAATAATAATCATAATTGTCATTTTATTGAAAATATATTTTAAAGGTTATAATTAATATGTTTGTTGTTTTACAAGAATAATGCATTAATGGTTTAATAATTTTATCAATATAAATTAAAAGTTCTATTAATGTAACATTCTATGATACTGCACTAATGAATATTACAATATTAATAATATAAAGGAGTTTCAAAACTTCAAACATTATAGAAATATTGTAACATCCACCCTCTCTAAGTAACATTGTTGAAAATAATTACAAACGATACAAATTTTTTTTTACAAATTTTAGCCTGCATTATATTTTTATTATAATTTTTAAAGTTTCCTATCTTATGAAATTAGGATAATTCACAAAAATAATTCAAATACACTTTAATATTACAGCAATATTCTAAAAAAAAAATACATACATGTCCAATTTTCGCACATATTTTATGTAAATTAAAGCTAATTGACTCGATTTTTACACTAATTCTATGTAAATTGAATTAATTGAATTCGATTTAACTAGAATAGTAGTAAATAAAATCTAGTTGATTTGATTTACTACTTCTGCAACATATATATATATATATATATATATAATAAATCGAATCAAATTGATTCGATTACTACTTATACAACTTACTGACATATATATAGTTAATTGTTTATTTATTTTATATTAACTTTCAAATATAAATGTCAATAAAAAATACTTCCATTTGGATTCAAATAAAATATAAAAAAACTCAAAACAAATAAGAATATAAATCTAACTTTTGTATTTTAGTTCAAATTCCAGAAAAATTACATTTTCATAAACTTAAAAATTTAAAACAGAACAATAATGATTTCTAAAAATTATTAAAAATTCTCATTTGAATCATTAGCATCTAAAGAATCATTACCAGGATTTTCGAAAAAATTAATATAAAGTATAGCCCTCCAAGGTGACATAAGAGTTATGATGCAAATTTTTGCAAACTACTATCGGCAAGTGCACCGAATCGTATCAAGTAATACCACGGAGTGGGTTATCATTCCCACAAGGATTAACGGACTAAGCAAGTAATGGTCAATTGATTAATCTAGTCAGACAATTAGAATTTAGGGTTTTAGAATTTCTTAGCATAAAAATAGTGAATTTTAAGACAAACAGTAAATGGTCAAATTCCAATCCCTTGGTAATTCAATTTTTCTTAACTAAATAAACCACCAATTTCTTGATTAATTGATTATGAAAAGAGGTGAAGTACGTTCACTGATTTAGAAACCACACAATTCACAAGAGTTAATCCTAGTTGATTCGATGTCACTTGTCAAATCTAGTTTCAAAACTTAAAGAATTGTGAGAAGGAATTTTAAGTTTAATTCCAAAAACCAAGTTTTTCAGTATGATAATTAGAACTATTTTCCAATAGATTCAAACCTTTGTGATGAAGAACGAAAAATTCTTACTTGAGAAAAATCAATGCATTAATCAAAAGTAGAAAAGTTATAACATTAGTCCATTAAAATCAGTAGAACTCCTAACCTTAACCAAGGAGATTAGTGATTCATGCTGAGATTCAAAATCACCAACAAAGCATGAAAAATCGGCCAAAAATATCCCCGTCAAATTTTTTCAAGAGCCTTTTATACTGAACCTAAAACAAAATCTAAAATTCAAATTTAAACTTCAATAAAATAAAATAAAATCAAATCTTTCGCAATTAATCTTCAACTCACATTGTGATTCAGGTCCAAATCTTAGTGATTCAATTCTTCAACAATGCAATGTGGGCTTGGGTGATAACTTGATGCTTGTGGGTTCTTGGGCCATGGGCATGTGGCACGCCCACTCATTGGTGTATTGTACGCCAATCTTTTCAAGTCCATAGAAGTTGTAAGAACCGGAGTTTTCACGAATAAAATCATTTAAATGCTCAAATTAGATTCCAAAAGGTTAGGATGAGAATTTGGGGATTTAAATATGATTTTTGGACTCAATAGGTTTTTCTGAGTCAGAAAATGTATTTTCTGTGAAAAACCGTAAAAAACTGCAAACCGACAGTTGAACCGGTTAAACCGATTTAAGTTTGCCCGGTACTGTGCGAGAAAAAGTGAAAAATAGTCGAAAACCTTAGAAAAATATTAGGAATGGAAAACCGAGCGTTAGTGTTAAAGGTCTGGCCCAAAGTTGGGCCGAACGGGCTAAAAATGCTAACAAGTTGGATCGAACCCAAGTTGGGCTTGATATAAGTCTCCTTTAATGAGCTTTCAGCTCATTTTCATTAAAGAGAGAGAGGGAGTTCGGTTATGAGAGAAGAGAGAAGAGAAGCCATGGGAGCACTATTCATCCTCCACTTCCGGAAGCCATAACTTGAGCTACGGAGCTCCAATTGATGAGCCGTTTGCGGCCACGCGAAGCTCTTGACGAGCTCCTTCCTTCTATTTAAGTTTTTCTGGTAAGAACTCGAAGCTCACATCCTAGTTCTCTGCCCTAAGATTCTGTGCGATTTCATGTTTGGTTTTTGAGTAGATTTTGTGGTTTTGGTTGTTTAGGTGATCTCTAGTAGCGGATAATTATTGGATTTTATCCCTACTCACATTGGGTAAGGTTAGGTTTCACTAAACTCTTGTGTTTAGTTCTTTTGGGTATCTTAGATTTTGATGTTGGTATATATGTGTTGTTAGTGTGAGCCTTGGTGTTTGTTAGTGTTGGTTGAGGCTTTGGATCAAGCTTGGTGGCTTCATTTTGGTGTTTGGTACGTTTGGGAATCTGCCAAGGTATGATTTCGGTTTCCTTTATGTAATATATAATGTTCATGGACACTTAGGCTAGTTGACCCTAAGATAGGATTGAATGTTGTGGGTGTATGAGTAATTATATGTGAATTGATGTTAATTATTGGGATATGGATATATTGATGGATAATGAGGATTTTGAGAAATTAAGATGATGAGTTAATGTAAAATATTTATGGTGGGTTGGAATAAAGAATATTGATGATTATGATGTTTGATGATATATATTGATGATGATTTTTTTTATTGTTGGTTATTGTGATTGTTGAGGATTGTTGGGTATCATTGGTGTTGATGAGCTTTATGATGGATTTGGCTAAATGATGGGTAGGGTTTTACAATGATTATTGGAATTTATGAGGATTTGTTTTGGTAATTGAGGTTGTTGTTGATTGATTATGATTATGAGTGTGGAATTGTTATTAAGTAGGAATTTATGGATTTGGTAGTGAGATATGGTATAATGGTTGAATAATTTAAGTGAAATTGAGGAGAATGATATGAAGAGGTAATTTATTGTGTGTGATAGTGGTTTATGATGGTTGGACAGGGTTTAATTTGGTTTTGAATTAAGAGATGGTTAAAATTTCAGGATTTGAGATTTTGGGTGAAAAAGGGTTTTTGCTAAACTTTGCCTGATCATAACTTTTGCCTCAATTTTCAAATTTTGTTGAATTTGGTCTATATTTGAAGATTATTGAAAACCCTTCGATTTGATATAAAGTTTGCAAAATTTGAAATTTTGTAGAGGAAGTTATGATCATTCAAAGTTGGTGTTAAAAATCTGAAATTCTGCAAAGTTGCAGAATTTCATGATTTCTGATATGTGCGGGCGTACACTTTTGTGCGGACTCACCCTGCGAAAATGTTGACCTGTACGGACGCACACACACTTGTGTGCACGCACAGGCAGGGAAGAACATTCTGTTTGCAGTGCTAGCACAGGTGGTGCACGCGCACATCAGAGGAAGGATTACGACCTGTGCGGACGCACAGCCCTGTGCGCACGCACAAGTCAAGAAGGATCGTCTGTTGGGGCAATCGCACAGCTTGTGCGAGTGAACAGACTTTATAAATTTTAGCTCCTGTGTGTACGCACAACCCTGTGCGTGCGCACACTTTCAAAATCTTTCTGGGCATGTGCACGCACACCCCTGTGCGGACGAACACCCCCTGTTTCACAATTTTAAACTTTGTTTTCAACTATTTCACCTTCCCAACAAGGTTGTAAGCTTCTATAACACCATTTTAAAGCTTTTGGGCCTACTTTCGAGTATGGGAATATGGGAAATAAGATAAGGGCTTTAGTTGATGTTTATTATGAATAGTGAGAGAACGGAGGCTTATGTTTTTGGTGTATTGCGGATGAGTTAGTTGAGAGAAAAGGAAGAGTGGTGCATAGGGTGACTGTTGACAGTGAATTGAGAAATTGGTGAACTGATGAGCTCAGAATGGAATTGCCTATGATGAGTTTGAGAAATATAAATGTTTAAGGATGTTAATGGAAATGATGATGGTTATGATGAGTTGATGATTCAAAGAGGAATGATGTTCTTGTTGAATGTGGAATGTGTGCCAGGCACTATATCCTTGGAATGATTTGTAATGAGTTATATGTGTTGTTGTTTTCCTTCTCTGCCACAAGAGTGTGCCAGGCACTATATCCTCGGATTGAGCATGCAAGTGAGCCAGGCACTATATCCTCGGAACGATAGTGAGCCAGGCGCTATATCCTCGAACAAGAGCGGGCCAGGCGCTATATCCTCAGAAGTGGCAGAAAGGCGACATTCGAAAGGATGTGTCGAGCCAATAGGATATGCGTTCATCATATGCATCTCTTATGTGCTTGCTTGCTTTGGCTATATGGGTTTGCTTACGTGTATAATATGCCTACTTGCTTCTTGAAGTTCTTGCTATATATAATTATTACCTGTGTATTACTTGCTTGCATTAATTGTGTTTGTCTGGTGCTGAGGAGGTTAGGCAGGCAGTGGCAATGGGATCGCACGGAGGTTAGGTTGGCGAAGGCTGTGGGATACAGCGGTGTGATTAGTATTAGTTAGAATTCCCTTAAGTTTAGACAACCCTGGTTTATGGTTTAGGTTCTTATTATATTTTTTTATTTTGTTCTAAGCTTGAATACCCGTCTGCAATGTGAAGTTCTAGGATTGCCCTCGGCGTCTCGGGGCCTTACATCTTACATCATTGGGCACTGTTATCATACTGAGAACCTCCGGTTCTCATTTCATACTTTGTTGTTGTTTTTCAGATGCAGGACGCAACCCACCTTGGTGAGTTATTTGGTTGGTGACAGAAGCGGAGGATCTGGATACCTTTTGGAGTCTTTTTGGTTTGTTTTGTATTTGTCTCTCGCTTTTGTATTTTTGTTTTGGCCTAGGGGCATGTATTTAAGAGAGAATAAAACTTGTATAAGCCATTTTAAACTTCAGTTTCCCTTTGTCTGTATGTCTGGCTAGCTGGCTTAAACTCCGCGAGCCCTGGCTAGTTTCTTATGATTTTACACTATTATACTATTATCTTTGTTTATATCACATTTGTTTCTTGTGTTTAAAGTTGGACGCTTCGCTAGGATGTTTTGCGTTTTTAAATCCTGTGTTTGAGCGATGTCCTTCATCAGGCTTCTAGATTATACTATTTCTTATATATATATATATATATATATATATATATATATATATATATATATATATATATATATATATATATATAAGCCTTAGAACTATCGTAACCTCTGATTAACCTTTGCCTTACGGCTAGAGGTAAAGCTTAGGGAAATTGGGGTGTTACATTTAGTGGTATCAGAGCGGTTTGTCCTCGTGAGCCTGAGGGATGGACTGATTGTGCTTTGTTGCACACTCTGGGTCATTTTTCTTTCATGCTATTTAGGTTACCTACTTGATATTTCATAGCATGCTTGTTTGTGAGTGCCTTTTTGGGATAAATGAATCACTGGGCTTTTGATATTGAGACTGATCACCTTGATATCGATTGTTTAGTGTAGACAGGAACCTTAATAGCCACTCGCGGATGGGGTCGTACACGTTCCCGGAGAGAGAGTAGGAATGAGCGACCGGCCGATAACCATGCCGAGTTCATGGCTGCAATGGCGAACCTTGCGAACACCATGGAGGCTACCGCTACTGCGTTCTCTGCAAGCTGTGCAGAGGTTAGGCCAACCAGCCAGAAATGGAAATGAAAATGGCAGAAGAAATGCAAATGAGAATGCGGGAGGAAGCGGAGATAACACAGGAGGTGCTCCGATGACCTTGGCGACCTTTCTCAAGGTTCATCCTCCGAGTTTTCGAGGTTCAACTAATCCCACGGAAGTAGATAACTGGTTCCAAGCTATGGAACGTGCATTGCAAGCGCAACATGTCCCGCATAACCAATACGTAGAGTTTGCTGCTTACCAACTTCGGGAAGAGGCCCAGCATTGGTGGCAGGCAGAGTGTCACTTGCTACAGCTCCAGAATGCAGATGTTCCTTGGGATGTATTCCAGATAGCCTTCTACAAGAAGTATTTTCCTGAGTCTGCAAGGGAAGTGAAGGAGATAGAATTGATGCAGCTGAAGCAAGGTTCCATGTCTGTGGCAGAGTGCACCAACAAGTTTGAGGAGCTTTGTAGGTTTTCTAGTGTGTGTCAGGGTGCCCCAGAGACCTATGAAAATTGGAACTGTATCAAGTATCAAAAAGTCTTGAAGGTCGACATCATGATTGCTGTGGCTCCTATAGAGATTTGTATTTTCTCTGATCTGGTGAACAAGGCAAGGTTGGTGGAAGAATATACAAAGACGGTGGCCGCGTCAAAGGAGACTTCTAAAGTAAACACTAGTAAGGAGCGTGACAATCACCTTGAACCAAGGGGACTGAGCTTCAAGAAAGTTAGATGCACTCCTCAGCATCTACAAGGCCATCGGAAAGTCAGAAGGGACCACAATGCTCAATCTCACCATATGAAGGGGAGTCGTCTGTGTTATGCTTGTGGACTACCTGGGCATCTAGCCAAGAACTGTCGTCATAAGAAAAACCAAAACATGGATTAGGATCAACAATCAGGCCGTGTGTCTACCTAGGATGCATGTGATGCGACAGGGTCGGACCCTTCAATGAGAGGTAAGTGTATGTTTTGAATATTCTATAATGTTTGGATCTGAGGGTAGCCTAGTTCTATCTCTGCAAAGTCGCCGTTAGGATTGCTAGAGCTTAGGGTTTCGTTGGAAGTAAATCATGGGGAAAGGAGGATTCTAGCGACGATAGCCAAGGATTTCAGACTTGTGATGACGAACAATCCGAGTTGGCGTGTCGGAATGGTTATCAGGTATGACTAGAAGTTTTGGCAGTTTTCTGTGTGAGCGATGGGTGCGGTTCAGCACTAGTGGCAACGGAAATACCGACTAACGTCCTTGGGTTTTTAACTATGATTTTTGCCATTTTAAGATTTAGAGTGATTTTGAAATCTGGTTTGGAGCTTGGGTTTAACTGAGTTGGTTTTGAAACTAGGATTTGGACTTTTGATCAAATGATAAGATTTAAAAAAAGGAGGTGGGTTGTGTGATTTTAATAAATTGTGATCTTGGTTTGCGAATTTATCTTATCAAAAAGGGATTCAAATTGAAAGGTTTTAATTTAAGAATAAATGAATTTTTGGACCTTTTAAAAAAGCTTTCATAATGAACTGGTTTAAATTGAACTTGTTTTCACAGCTTTGTGAGATGTTACTAAAGCAGTCTTTGGTTTTGAAACTACGTCGGAAATTCTTGGTTTGGAAGATATTGATTAAAAAGAAAAGTGAGTTCTCTGATTTTGTTCATTTGTGAATTTGGTTTCCAAATTATCTTATAGAAGGGAATTTAAACTGAAAAGTTTTTATTTAAGAAAACTGTGATTTCAAGTGTTTGACTTACTAGTAAGTGATTTTTGACTCTTTTGATAAGGTTTTAACAATGGACTCATTTAGATGGAACTTGCTTTAAAGATTTTGAAAAGTATTACATATTCGGTATTTTGGGTTTACAAAGAAAGAATTTTTTGGATTCCTAGTGACAATAATCAGAGTGACGCAGCGGAAGTTGTGTGCCTGTTTTAATCTTGTTAGAACTGCATGAACCATTCGAAGTATACTGTGACACTTCTCTGAAGGGTTTAAGTTGCGTGTTGATGCAACATCGGAGTGTGGTGGCTTACGCATCACATCAGCTGGGACCACATGAGGTGAACTATTCAACTCATCACCTGGAATTAGCGGCGATTGTGTTTGCATCGGAGATTTGGAGGTGGTGGACGAAATTGTGATCCATGTTCTCTTGTACTTGTATGAAATCATTATTATGGCATCGGTTGTTTTCACAACTCCGTTCAACTAACCAGCAAGTGTACTGGGTCGTCCAAGTAATAAACCTTACGCGAGTAAGGGTCGATCCCACAGAGATTGTTGGTATGAAGCAAGCTATGGTCACCTTGTAAATCTCAGTTAGGCAGATAAAATTTTGGAATTTAGAAAATCAAATAATAAAAAGAAATAATAAAAGGGATACTTATGCAGATTCATTGGTGGGAATTTCAGATAAGCATATGGAGATACTGTATGGCTCAAGGACGCCTGCTTTCCTACTGCTTCAACTCAATCCTTCTTATTCCTTTCCATGGCAAGCTGTGTATAGGGGTTCACCGTTCGACGATGGCTACTTTCAATCCTCTCGGGAAAATGGTCCTCTGCGGCTGTCACTCGCATGGCTAATCGTCTGGAGGCATCACCTGGCTGAAGGCTACATCCCATCCTCGTAGTGAAAACTACGCTCACGCGCTCTGTCACAGCACGGCTAATCACTGGTTGGTTCCCGCGCCTACTGGAATAGAATCCCTTGATTCTTTTGTGTTTGTCACTAACGCCCAGCACTTGCAAGTCTGAAGCACGTCACAGTCATTCATTACCGGAATTCTACTCGGAATACCACAGACAAGGTTAGACCTTCCGGATTCCCAGGATCCTACTCGGAATACCACAGACAAGGTGAGACTTTCCGGATCCTCATAAATGCCGCCATCTATCTAGCTTATACCACGAAGATTCTGTTGGGGAATCTAAGAGATACACATTCAAGCTCTGTTGCATGTAGAACGGAAGTGGTTGTCAATCACGCGTGTTCATAAGTGAGAATGATAATGAGCGTCACATAATCATCACATTCATCATGTTCTTGGGTGCGAATGAATATCTTGGAATAAGAATAAGAGAGAATTGAATAAAAGAAAATAGAATTGCATTAATACTTGAGGTACAGCAGAGCTCCACACCCTTAATCTATGGTGTGCAGAAACTCCACCGTTGAAAATACATAAGTAAAAGGTTCAGGCATGGCCGAATGGCCAGCCCCCAAAACGTGATCAATAGCCTCTTAGGATGAAGAATAAAACAAAACTGAGACCAAAGATGTCTAATACAATAGTAAGAGGTCCTATATATACTAGACTAGCTACTAGGGTTTACATGAGTAAGTAATTGATGCATAAATCCACTTTCGGGGCCCACTTGGTGTATGCTTGGGCTGAGCTTGATCAATCCACGAGCTGAGGCTTCTCTTGGAGTTGAACTCCGAGTTATGACGTGTTTTGGGTGTTCAACTCCGGATCATGACGTTTTTCTGGCGTTTAACTCCAGACAGCAGCATGAACTTGGCGTTTAACGCCAAGTTACGTCGTCAATTTCCGAATAAAGTATGGACTATTATATATTGATGGAAAGCCCTGGATGTCTACTTTCCAACGCCGTTGAGAGCGCCCCAATTGGAATTTTTTAGCTCCAGAAAATCCATTTCGAGTGCAGGGAGGTCAGATTCCAACAGCATCAGCAGTCCTTTTGTCAGCCTTTTTCAGAGTTTTGCTCAAATCCCTCAATTTCAGCCAAAATTTACCTGAAATCACAGAAAAACACACAAACTCATAGTAAAGTCCAGAAATGTGAATTTAACATAAAAACTAATGAAAACATCCCTAAAAGTAGCTTGAACTTACTAAAAACTACCTAAAAACAATGCCAAAAAGCGTATAAATTATCCGCTCATCACAACACCAAACTTAAATTGTTGCTTGTCCCCAAGCAACTGAAAATCAAATAGGATAAAAAGAAGAGAATATACTATAAATTCCAAAATATCAATGAATATTAATTATAATTAGATGAGCGGGACTTGTAGCTTTTTGCTTCTGAACAGTTTTGGCATCTCACTTTTTCCTTTGAAATTTAGAATGATTGGCTTTTCTAGGAACTTAGAATTTCGGATAGTGTTATTGACTTTCCTAGTTAAGCATGTTGATTCTTGAACACAGCTACTAATGAGTCTTTGGCCGTGGCCCTAAGCACTTTGTTTTCCAGTATTACCACCGGATACACAAATGCCACAGACACATAACTGGGTGAACCTTTTCAGATTGTGACTCAGCTTTGCTAGAGTCCCCAGTTAGTGGTGTCCAGAGCTCTTAAGCACACTCTTTTGCTTTGGATCACGACTTTAACCACTCAGTCTCAAGCTTTTCACTTGGACCTTCATGACACAAGCACATGGTTAGGGACAGCTTTGATTTAGCCGCTTAGGCCTGGATTTAATTTCCTTGGCCCTCCTATCCATTGATGCTCAAAGCCTTGGATCCTTTTCACCCTTGCCTTTTGGTTTTAAGGGCTCGTGGCTTTTTCTATTGCTCCTTCTTTTTTTTTTCGCAAGCTTTCTTCTTTTTCACTGCTTTTTCTTGCTTCAAGAATCAATTTCATAATTTTTCAGATCATCAATAACATTTCTCTTTGTTCATCATTCTTTCAAGAGCCAACAATTTTAACATTCATAAACAACAAGATCAAAAGACATATGCACTGTTCAAGCATTCATTCAGAAAACAAAAGTATTGTCACCACATCAATATAATTAAATTAAATTTCAAGGATAAATTCAAAATTCATGTATTTCTTGTTCTTTTGAATTAAAACATTTTTTATTTAAGAGAAGTGAAGGATTAATGGATTTTATTCATAGCTTTAAGGCATGGTTACTAACTACTAATGATCATGAAGTAGAGACACAAAACATAGATAAACACAGCATAAAAATCGAAAAGCAGAAAGAAATAAGAACAAGGAATGAATCCACCTGAGTGAAGGTGGCACCTTCTTGAAGGTCCAATGGTGCTTTTTGAGCTCCTCTATGTCTCTTTCTTGCTTCTGTTAAATGATTCCTAGTAATTTTGGTGTTCCTCAATTGCTTCCACTATTTGTGTGGAGGACAATTTATCCCCTGAGGTATCTCAGGGGATCTCTTGATTTGCAGCCACATGTTCTACCACTGAGCTATGACGGCTTATATGAGTCTTTCCATCTCCCATGACTCAGAGGTGGAAGCTTTTGTCTTCCCTTTGAGGTTTCTCTGGCCTTAGGTGCCATTAATGGTAATGGAAAAGCAAAAAAAGCTATGCTTTTACCACACCAAACTTAAAATATTGCTCGCCCTCGAGCAAGAGAAGAAAGAAGAGAAGAAGAAGAAGAAGAAGAAGAAGAAAATGGAGGAGAGTGAGGGAGATGGATTCGGCTATATGGGTGGGAATGGGTGGGTAAGAGAAGTTGAATTGTAAAGGTAGGTGGGGTGTATGGGGAAGAGTGGATAGATGTTGGTGGTGAATGAAAAAGAGAAGGGATGACCATGAATGGAGAGAGAGAGGGCGAGGTAGGTGGGGATCCTGTGAGGTTCACAGATCCTAAGGTGATCCTGTGGGGTCTACAGATCCTGAGGTGTCAAGGAATTCCATCCCTGCACCAAATAGGCATGTAAAATGCCTTTGCACACCATTCTGGCGTTTAAACGCCCATTGGTGCACATTCTGGGCATTCAACGCCCATGTAAAGCATGTTTCTGGCGTTGAACGCCAGTTTCATGCTTGTTACTGGCGTTCAGCGCCAATTTTCCTCTCTGGGCAAATTCCTGGCATTCAGCGCCAGGATGTTGCTTGTTTCTGGCGTTCAGCGCCAGAATGGTGCTCTGTTCTGGCGTTGAACGCTAGCCAGATGCATCTTACTGGCGTGGAAAGCCAGCCCGTGCGTCCTCTAGGGTGAAAAATTTTTTTCTGCTGTTTTTGATTCTGTTTTTAATTCTTATGATTTTTTTTGTGACTCCTCATGATCATGTACCTAATAAAACACAAAATAACAATAAAATAGAAATTAGATAAATAAAATTGGGTTGCCTCCCAACAAGCGCTTCTTTAATGTCAATAGCTTGACAGTGGCTCTCATGGAGCCACAAGGTGATCAGGTCAATGTTGTATAGTTGTCCACACCAAACTTAGAGTTTGGTTGTGGCCTCACAACACCAAACTTAGAGTTTGACTGTGTGGGCTCTTCTTGACTCTGAACTGAGAGAAGCTCTTCATGCTTACTCTCTTTTGTCACAGAGGGATGGCCATGTGCCTTAAACACAAGGTATTCCCCATTCAATTGAAGGACTAATTCCCCTCTGTTGACATCTATCACAGCTCCTGCTGTGGCTAGGAAAGGTCTTCCAAGGATGATGCAATCATCCTCTTCCTTCCTATTGTCTAAGATTATGAAATCAGCAGGGATGTAAAGGCCTTCAACCTTTACTAACACGTCCTCTACTATTCCATAAGCTTGTCTCAATGACTTGTCTGCCAGTTGTAATGAGAACAAGGCAGGTTGTACCTCAATGATTCCCAGCTTCTCTATTACAGAGAGTGGCATTAGATTTATCCCTGACCCCAGATCACACAAAGCTTTTTCAAAGATCATGGTGCCTATGGTACAAGGTATTAAGAACTTGCCAGGATCTTGTTTCTTTTGAGGTAGAATTTTCTGAATCCAAGTATCCAGTTCACTAATGAGCAAGGGAGGTTCACTTTCCCAAGTCTCATTACCAAACAATTTGGCATTCAGCTTCATGATAGCTCCTAAATATTGAGCAACTTGCTCTCCAGTTACATCTTCATCCTCTTCAGAGGATGAATAGTCTTCAGAGCTCATGAATGGCAGAAGGAGATTCAATGGAATCTCTATGGTCTCTGTATGAGCCTCAGATTCCTTTGGATCCTTAATAGGAAACTCCTTCTTGCTTGAGGAACGTCCCAGGAGGTCTTCCTCACTAGGATTTTCGTCCTCCTCCTCCCTTGTGCATTCGGCCATATTGACTATGTCAATGGCTTTGCACTCTCCTTTTGGATTCTCTTCTGTATTGCTTGGGAGAGTACTGGGAGGAGTTTCAATGACTTTCTTACTCAGCTGGCCCACTTGTGCCTCCAGATTTCTGATGGAGGATCTTGTTTCACTCATGAAACTGAAAGTGGCTTTTGATAGATCAGAGACTACATTGGCTAAATTAGAAGTGTTTTGTTCAGAATTCTCTGTCTGTTGCTGAGAAGATAATGGATATGGCTTGCTATTGCCCAGCCTGTGATGAGCGGATAATTTATACGCTTTTTGGCAGTGTTTTTAGTATGTTTTTAGTATCTTTTAGTTAGTTTTTAGTATATTTTTATTAGTTTTTAATTAAAATTCACTTTTCTGGGCTTTACTATGAGTTTGTGTGTTTTTCTGTGATTTCAGGTATTTTCTGGCTGAAATTGAGGGTCCTGAGCAAAAATCTGATTCAGAGACTGAAAAGGACTGCAGATGCTGTTGGATTCTGACCTCCCTGCACTCGAAGTGGATTTTCTGGAGCTACAGAAGCCCAATTGGCGCGCTCTCAACGGCGTTGGAAAGTAGACATCCTGGGCTTTCCAGCAATATATGATAGTCCATACTTTGCCCAAGATTTGATGGCCCAAACAGGCGTGGCAATTCGGCCTTAGAAATTCCAGCGTTAAACGCCGGAACTGGCATAAAACTTGGAGTTAAACGCCCAAACTGGCATGAAAGCTGGCGTTTAACTCCAGAAAACGTCTCTACACATAAAAGCTTCAATGCTCAGCCCAAGCACACACCAAGTGGGCCCGGAAGTGGATTTTTCTGTCATTTACTCATTTCTGTAAACCTTAGGATACTAGCTTTTACTATTAATAGGATCTTTTGACATTGTATCAGTACCTGATGACCTCATGACATTTTTTACACGTTTCTTGTATACTTTCCACAGCATGAGTCTCTAAACCCCATGGTTGGGGGTGAGGAGCTCTGCTGTGTCTTGATGGATTAATGCAATTACTACTGTTTCTTATTCAATCATGCTTGCTTCCATTCTAAGATATCACTTGCTCTTAACCCGGATGAATGTGATGATCTGTGACACTCATCATCATTCTCAACTATGAACATGTGCCTGACAACCACCTCTGTTCTACCTTAGATTGAGTAGATGTCTCTTGGATTCCTTAACAAGAATCTTCGTGGTATAAGCTAGAACTGATGGCGGCATTCAAGAGAGTCCGGAAGGTCTAAACCTTGTCTGTGGTATTCTGAGTAGGACTCAATGATTGAATGACTGTGACATGCTTCAAACTCCTGAAGGCGGGGCGTTAGTGACAGACGCCAAAAGAATCACTGGATTCTATTCCGGTCTGATTGAGAACCGACAGATGATTAGCCTATGCTGTGACAGAGCATCAGGGACGTATTTTCACTGAGAGGATGGGAGGTAGCCACTGACAACGGTGAAACCTTACATACAGCTTGCCATGGAAGGAGCCTTGCGTGTTTGATGAAGATGACAGTAGGAAAGCAGAGATTCGGAAGATGGAGCATCTCCAAAGCCTCAGCCTATTCTCCATTACTGCAAAACAAGTACCTTTTTCATGTTCTTCTGCTTTTTACAATCAATCCTGATAATTTCTGATATCCTGACTAAGATTTACAAGATAACCATAGCTTGCCTCAAGCCGACAATCTCCGTGGGATCGACCCTTGCTCACGCAAGGTATTACTTGGACGACCCAGTGCACTTGCTGGTTAGTTGTGCGGGATTGCAAAAGTGTTATTGCAATTTCGTGCACCAGTCCACCATTGTTAAAGCCTTGTTGAGGCTTTTGTTGATCCTTCCATGAGAAATTTGGATGATTTCTCCATGATGAGTTATAGGTGTTTCCATAAGGTTCACCCATGTAATTAACCTCTGCCATGGCAGGGTTCTCAGGATCATAAGCTTCTTCAGAAGCTGCCTCTCTAGTACTGTTGGATGCATGTTGCCATCCATTCAGATTTTGAGAGATCATGTTGACCTGTTGAGTCAACACTTTGTTCTTGAGCCAATATGGCATTCAGAGCATCAATTTCAAGAACTCCTTTCTTCTGAGGTATCCCATTGTTCACGAAATTCCTCTCAGAAGTGTACATGAATTGGTTGTTTGCACCCATGTCAATGAGCTCTTGAGCCTCTTCAGGCGTTTTCTTCAGGTGAATAGATCCACCTGTAGAATGGTCCAATGACATTTTCGAAAATTCAGATAGACCATAATAGAATATATCTAAAATGGTCCATTCTGAAAACATGTCAGATGGACATCTTTTGGTCAGCTGCTTGTATCTTTCCCAAGCTTCATAGAGGGATTCACCATCTTTCTGTTTGAAGGTTTGAACATCCACTCTCAGCTTGCTCAGCTTTTGAGGAGGAAAGAATTTATCCAAGAAGGCAGTGACCAGCTTATCCCATGAGTCCAAGCTATCCTTGGGTTGTGAATCCAACCTTATTCTAGCTCTGTCTCTTACAGCAAAAGGGAAAAGCATGAGTCTGTAGACTTCAGGATCAACTCCATTCGTCTTTACAGTCTCACAGATCTGCAAGAACTCAGTTAAAAACTGATAAGGATCTTCAGATGGAAGTCCATAAAACTTGCAGTTTTGTTGCATCAAGGCAACTAGCTGAGGTTTCAGCTCAAAGTTATTGGCTCCAATGGCAGGAATGGAGATGCTTCTTCCCTCAAACTTGGACGTTGGCTTTGTGAAGTCACCAATCATTCTCCTTTCATTATTATTATTTTCGGCTGCCATCTCCTTCTCTTGTTCGAAAATTTCTGAAAGGTTGTTTCTGGATTGTTGTAATTTAGCTTCTCTTAATTTTCTCTTCAGAGTCCTTTCAGGTTCTGGATCAATTTCAACAAGAGTGCCTTTATCCTTGTTCCTGCTCATATGAAAGAGAAGAAAACAAGAAAAGAAGAGGAATCCTCTATGTCACAGTATAGAGATTCCTTTATGTTAGTAGAAAAAGAAGGGAGAAGAAGAATGAAGAGAGGGGTGAAGAGAAGTGTTAGTAATTAAATAATTAAATAGAATAAGAAAAGAGGAAGAGAATTCGAAAATAATTTTTTAAAAAAAAGGGTTAGTGATTTTCGAAAATTAGAGATAAGATGTAATTAAAATTAAAACATGAAACAATTAATTAATTAAAAAGAACTTTTGAAAAAGGTGTGAGATATTTTCGAAAATTAGAGAGGGAAAAGTAGTTAGGTGGTTTTGAAAAAGATAAGAAACAAACAAGAAGTTAGTTAGTTGATTGAAAAAGGTTTGAAATCAAAATTTAAAAAGATAAGAAGATAAGAAGTTAGATATGACAATTTGAAATCAAATTTTGAAAAATATAAAATTTTGAAAAGGATAAGATAAAAAGATAAGATAAAAAGTTTTAAGAAAAAGATATTTTGAAAAAAATTTAATTTTTAAAATGACTTAACTAACAAGAAACTACAAGATAAGATTCTAGAATTTAAAGATTGAACCTTTCTTAACAAGAAAGTAACAAACTTCAAATTTTTGAACCAATCACATTAATTGTTAGCTAATTTTCGAAAATTAGATATAAAAGATAAGAAAAATATTTTTGAAAAATAATTTTTTTTATTTAAATTTTCGAAAAATAGAAAAAAAATGAAAAAGATATGATTTTTGAAAAAGATTTTGAAAAGATAAGATTTTTAAAATTGAAATTTTGACTTGACTTGTAAGAAACAACTAAATTTTAAAAATTTTTGACCAAGTCAACCCAAAATTTCGAAAATTTGGAGGGAAATAAGGAAAAGATATTTTTTTGATTTTTGAATTTTTAATTATGAGAGAGAAAAACAACAAAATACTCAATGCATGAAATTTTTAGATCAAAACAATGAATGCATGCAAGAATGCTATGAATGTCAAGATGAACACCAAGAACACTTTGAAGATCATGATGAACATCAAGAACATATTTTTGAAAAATTTTTAATGCAAAGAAAACATGCAAGACACCAAACTTAGAAATCTTTAATGCATGGACTCTAACAAACAAAAAATGCATATGAAAAACAACAAACAACACAAAACAAGAAAACATCAAGATTAAACAAGAGGACTTATCAAGAACAACTTGAAGATCATGAAGAACACTATGAATGCATGGGATTTTCGAAAAAATGCAAGAAAAATTTTTAAAGCATGCAATTGACACCAAACTTAAAAATTGACTCAAGACTCAAACAAGAAACACAAAATATTTTTTTATTTTTATGATTTTATGAATTTTTTTGAATTTTTATTAATTTTTTTAAAAATAAAGTTTAGAAAAACGAAAAATAAAAGAAAAATTTTGAAAAAGATTTTTGAAAAGAAAATTACCTAATCTGAGCAACAAGATGAACCGTCAGTTGTCCATACTCGAACAATCCCCGACAACGGCGCCAAAAACTTGGTGGACGAAATTGTGATCCATGTTCTCTTGTACTTGTATGAAATCATTATTATGGCATCGGTTGTTTTCACAATTTCGTTCAACTAACCAGCAAGTGTACTGGGTCGTCCAAGTAATAAACCTTACGCGAGTAAGGGTCGATCCCACAGAGATTGTTGGTATGAAGCAAGCTATGGTCACCTTGTAAATCTCAGTTAGGCAGATAAAATTTTGGAATTTAGAAAATCAAATAATAAAAAGAAATAATAAAAGGGATACTTATGCAGATTCATTGGTGGGAATTTCAGATAAGCATCTGGAGATACTGTATGGCTCAAGGACGCCTGCTTTCCTACTGTTTCAACTCAATCCTTCTTATTCCTTTCCATGGCAAGCTGTGTATAGGGGTTCACCGTTCGACGATGGCTACTTTCAATCCTCTCGGGAAAATGGTCCTCTGCGGCTGTCACTCGCATGGCTAATCGTCTGGAGGCATCACCTGGCCGAAGGCTACATCCCATCCTTGCAGTGAAAACTACGCTCACGCGCTCTGTCACAGCACGGCTAATCACTGGTTGGTTCCCGTGCCTACTGGAATAGAATCCCTTGATTCTTTGCGTTTGTCACTGATGAGCGGATAATTTATACGCTTTTTGGCATTATTTTTAGGTAGTTTTTAGTAAGTTCAAGCTACTTTTAGGGATGTTTTCCTTAGTTTTTATGTTAAATTCACATTTCTGGACTTTACTATGAGTTTGTGTGTTTTTCTATGATTTCAGGTAAATTCTGACTGAAATTGAGGGATTTGAGCAAAACTCTGAAAAAGGCTGACAAAAGGACTGCTGATGCTGTTGGAATCTGACCTCCCTGCACTCGAAATGGATTTTCTGGAGCTACAGAACTTCAAATGGCGCGCTCTCAACGTCGTTGGAAAGTAGACATCCAGGGCTTTCCAGCAATATATAATAATCCATACTTTATTCGGAAATTGACGACGTAACTTGGCGTTGAACGCCAAGTTCATGCTGCTGTCTGGAGTTAAACGCCAGAAAAAGGTCATGATCCGGAGTTGAACGCCCAAAACACGTCATAACTCGGAGTTCAACTCCAAGAGAAGCCTCAGCTCGTGGATTGATCAAGCTCAGCCCAAGCATACACCAAGTGGGCCCCGGAAGTGGATTTATGCATCAATTACTTACTCATGTAAACCCTAGGAGCTAGTTTATTATAAATAGGATGATTTACTAATGTATTAGACATCTTTGGTCTCAGTTTTGTTTTATTCTTCATCCTAAGAGGCTATTGATCACGTTTTAGGGGGCTGGCCATTCGGCCATGCCTGAACCTTTTACTTATGTATTTTCAACGGTGGAGTTTCTGCACACCATAGATTAAGGGTGTGGAGCTCTGCTGTACCTCAAGTATTAATGCAGTTCTATTTTCTTTTATTCAATTCTCTCTTATTCTTATTCCAAGATATTCATTCGCACCCAAGAACATGATGAATGTGATGATTAGATAACCCTCATTATCATTCTCACTTATGAACGCACGTGATTGACAACCACTCTCGTTTTACATGCAACAGAGCTTGAATGTGTATCTCTTAGATTCCCCAACAGAATCTTCGTGGTATAAGCTAGATAGATGGCGGCATTCATGAGGATCCGAAAAGTCTAAACCTTGTCTATGGTATTCCGAGTAGGATTATGGGATTGAATGATTGTGACGAGCTTCAAACTCCTGAAGGCTGGGCGTGATGACAAGCGCAAAAGAATCAATGGATTCTATTCCAACCTGATTGAGAACCGACAGATGATTAGCCATGCGAGTGACAGCCGCAGAGGACCATTTTCACTGAGAGGATGGGATGTAGCCACTGACAACGGTGATGCCCTACATACAGCTTGCCATGGAAAGGAGTAAGAAGGATTGAGTTGAAGCAGTAGGAGAGCAGGCGTCCTTGAGCCATACAGTACCTCCATATTAGGGGTGCACATGGGCCGGGTGAAGCCGGGTTTGATGTGACCCAGACCCGACCCGAAATATACACTGGGTCTATTTATTAGACCCGAACCCGACCCTAGACCCGATGAAACCAATACACTTTCGGGCCACAATTATATCGGGTGAAAACCGGGCCGTTAACATTACATTACGTTGATATCTTCTTGTAAGCTAGCATGTAAAAATATCCAAATTTCCAAGACTCCAACCATTATTTAACATGGTAAAATTCACTTAGAAAAATATAACAAGAACCAACCCTTCTTCAAAATTAAAGCATAACCACAATCAATACTAAAGTATAACCACAATCAATACTAATATTGTCTAATAATACCAAATATTTAAATCAATACAAATAACACAATATTATGCATTAGTCTAAAGACTTATGCATTCTAAACATAAAACATTAATTTATAGTCTTATAATGACTAACACAAAATATTAAAATTTACAATACTTAAATTCCACATAAGAATAGTCATGATCCATCACTAATAACACAAAATATTAATTGTGTATGATGACCGGGCCACCGGGCCGACTTCGGGTGACCCGAGCTATGGCCCGGACCCGACCCGAAATAATGACCGGGTCTATTTTTGAGACCCTTACCCGACCCTAAACCCGATGAAATCACACCAAATTAGCCCCAAAAGTGTTCGGGACCGGGCCGGGCCTTCGGGCCGGGCCGGGTCTGTGCACCCCTACTCCATATGCTTATATGAAATTCCTACCAATGAATCTGCATAAGTGTTCTATCCCTTTTATTATTTTATCTATTTTCGTCTTATTATTAATTTTCGAAACCATAAACCAATTTTAATCTGCCTAACTGAGATTTACAAGGTGACCATAGCTTGCTTCATGCCAACAATCTCTGTGGGATCGACCCTTACTCACGTAAGGTTTATTACTTGGACGACCCAGTACACTTGCTGGTTAGTTGAACGGAGTTGTGGATTCAACCAGTGCCATAATAATGATTTCATCTCAAAATAGTTAGAACATGGATCACAATTTCGTCCACCAAGTTTTTGGTGCCGTTGCCGGGGAACAATCAATTTCGAACAACAATTCAAACAATTGTTTCCAACCCACAATGGTGCCAAGTTTTTTTATCCGGCAACAACACCAAGTTTTTGGCGCCGTTGCCGGGGATTGTTCGAGTATGGACAACTGACGGTTCTTCTTGTTGCTCAGATTAGGTAATTTTCTTTTCAAAAATCTTTTTCAAAATTTTTCTTTTATTTTTCGTTTTTCTAAACTTTATTTTCGAAAAAATTAATAAAAATCCAAAAAAATAATAAAATCATAAAATCCAAAAATATTTTGTGTTTCTTGTTTGAGTCTTGAGTAAATTTTTAAGTTTGGTGTCAATTGCATGCTTTAAAAATTTTTTCTTGCATTTTTCGAAAATCCCATGCATTCATAGTGTTCTTCATGATCTTCAAGTTGTTCTTGATAAGTCCTCTTGTTTGATCTTGATGATTTCTTGTTTTGTGTTGATTGTTGTTTTTCATATGCATTTTTTGTTTGTTAGAGTC